>NW_022107431.1:9099088-9112393 GCF_000313985.2 Echinops telfairi
CTCACTCACTCACTCACTCACTCTCACTCACTCACTCACTCACTCTCTCACTCACTCTCTCACTCACTCTCTCACTCATGCACTCACTCTCTCACTCACTCACTCACTCACTCACTCACAAAAAAAAAAAAAAAAAAAGATTCTATAGGCAAAATATTGAACGATGCAAGAAGCATCAAGAGGAGATGGAAACAATACCCAGAATCACTGCACCAAAAAGCACTAGTTGACACTCCCTCCTTCCGGGAGGTAACACATGAGGGAGAGCCAATGGTGCCGAGAATTTCAAGCAGCACCGAAAGCACTAGACAAAACAAGTCTGCAGGACTTGGCAGGATACCGATTGAAATCTCCAACAAGCTGATTCAATAATGTCCAATATTCAAGATACCAATTGAAATATCCAAAAAGCACTTGAAGCACTCAGTGGTCTATGCCAAGAGATTTGGGAGATAGCTACTTGGCCAACTGACTGGAAGAGATCCATAGTTGAAAAAGTAAAGAAAGAAAGATGACGAGCAGAATGCTCAAATTATACAACAATTTCATTGATTTCTCCTACATGGAAAGGTCTCCCTGAAGATCATCCAACACAGTTGCAGCCTATTATTATTGTTATTTCATGCCTTACACTGGCTGTTGTCTTCCTTCACCCACATTTCTGTCATTCGTTCCCCTCGGGGTGGGGGGGCCTATATATCCAACCTTGTGATGGGTTTCCCCTTTCTCCCCCTCCCCCACGCTCCTGCCCCAACCATGCCCTACCCTCATGATATCATTACTCCCACTACTGTTCCTAAGGATTTTATCGGTCCTGAATTCTATGTGTTGAGAGCTCTTATCTGTACCAATGTGTGTACTCCGGTGTAGCCGGATTTGTAAAGTAGAACTGGGTCATGGTAGTGGGCAAGGGGGGTGGGGGGAAGCATTCAGGAACTAGAGGAATGATGTGTGTTTTGTCAGTGATAATACTGCACCCTGGTTGAATTGTCCTTGCCTGTAACCCTTCTGTGGGGGAGCCCAATTGTCTATAGATGGGCTTTAAGTCTTCATTCCAACCACCCTGTTTTGCACTAATATAATTGTTTGTTTTGGATCTTTTTGATGCCTGATACTTGATCCCCTCAACACCTCATGATCACATAGGCTGGTGATCATTCTTCCTTGTGGGCTTACTTGCTTCCCTGCTAGATGGTTGCTTGTTTAACCTCAAGTTCTTAAGACCCCAGACGCTGTAGCTTTTGATAGTCAAGCACCATCAGCTTTCTTCACCACATTTGCTTATGCACCTGCTTTGTCCTCAGCGATCATGTTGGGAAGGTGAGTATCAAAGAATGCCAAGTTCTTAGAACATAGTGTTCTTGTGTTTAGGGAGGCCTTGAGTAGAGGCCCAAAGTCCATCTGCTATCTTAATATTTAACATATAAATATGTACATTGGCCTCTGTCCCTTTCATTATAAATTAACATATTCACATATATACGTGCCTATAGCTAGACCTCTATAAATGTCTTTTGCCTCCTAGTTCTTTCCTTTCTTTCCTTTCACCTTCGTCTTGTCCCACTGTCATGCTCACCCTCCATTCAGCTCCCAGTACTTCCTCTCAGATACATGGCACTCGCTCAGACCCCACCAGGCATTAATACCCTCCTTGCCATCAATTTTAGATCTCTTGTCATTCCCTTATCCCTGACTTTGTTGGCTCCCAGTTTCCCCTCCTGGCCCCCTCCTCTCCCATGTTCCCTGGGGACTGCTGATCCTGTTGTTTTCTCCTCAGAATTGTTTGTCCTGCCCATCTTATGTAGATAGATATAGGGTGAAAGAAAAACAAAACAAAAATAACAGTAGATAGTTCCAGGTCTGTCTGCTGACCCTTACGAGTGTTTTCCAGTCGGGTCTGATGAAGTGCCCAGCCCTGTCCCCAAGTCAGAAGTCTATTTTCAGGATTCCTCGGGGACTGTTACTTTGTCTGACTTACTGCCCTGTTGCACTCCCTTAGCATTTCGCCCCGCTGTGCATGGGGCAGACTGGACACACTGTGCACAGTGTCTCCAGTGCCGGGTCAGGGAGGGAACGTCGTGTCTCATGGTGGGGCTGGCTCTACAGTCCTCTCTGTGCATTGGCTGCTCCAAGCAGGGATGTTGTCCCGGGGGCTTGGTGGGCCATGATGAGGTTCTCTCTCTCTCTCTCTCTCTCTCTCTCTCTCTCTCTCTCTCTCTCTCTCTCTCTCTCAATCCCCCACCCCCACCCCACCCCCCACCCCCTGCTCGTAGTTTGCAGCTGTGTGGTCGAGACAGACATACCACTCTCCCCTGGCTATATCTTCAGTGCTGTCCTCTGTGTTACATTCTTCTGGGGAAGGGGTCAACATAGCTCAACTTGGGCCTGGCCCCATGGTCTTCTCTGTTAGTTTGCTGTAGAATAAATTATTGTGTGATTTTTAAGTTGGACGAAAAGAAAGAGAATATATCTTGATTACTATAAGCAGTCATGCTTTTTTTAAGTCTGAAAATATATTTTAGAATTTCATGTTAAGATTATATTTATTATTTTGTATTGACCAGGGCATAAATATTATGACATGAAAATTAACCTTATTCAAAATAAAAAATAATAATTATGGGGAGATATTAATATTGATGATGAAGCAGCAGGAGCCATTGAGTCATTTGTTTCTAACAGTCATTCTCAGCACAGATGAAATTACCAAAACATAAGAGTGGCAATGTTAGTGTAATGATTTGGCAATAGAATTTTCCATTTTATCATGTTTCCCACATATAAAATATAAATTCTCTTGAAGATTTTCAAGAGTCTGAAATCTGAGACACTTGATGTGTGTAAACGCACAGCCCAAAGTAAGAGCCTACCCTCGAGCCTTAACTCCATTTATGCTTTGACAGTAGTCTGAAATTCATGCTGATCTTCAAGCAGCATTTTCTGCTGTTATTGTTTCCTCTGGTGCTTAACCTTTATGCTGATCTAACATACACCTTTAGGGAAATTTTTTTTTCCTTGCACCCAGGCAGATTCAGGTTGTCACAGCCTGTTCTCAGGGGATCTTCCCTCTGTAATTACACCGTTAAGGTGTGCTAGCCTATTTTCTTTTTTGTTTGTTTGTTTGTTTGTTTTAAATCATTTTATTGGAGACTCATACAACTCTTATCACAAATCCATACATAGACACATACATTGTATGTCAAGCACATTTGTACATTTGTTGCCCTCAGTGATAGCCTATTTTCATTTGCAGTCATTCAATTGCATGTATTGCAATTGCATGTGGGTTTATACTGGTATCCATATTTACCACCAGGTGTCAGTAAAAGCCTAAGGTAAAATTCACTGGTTGGCAACTTTCTACATAATATAATGATGATAGGAGTTCAAACACAGTGCACTCCATAGAGACTGACGCCCACTGAAGAGTCTACCTCGGTATGCTCTGGGTCATCGGCCAACTGTGGTGTGCCAGTGGCTCCCCATCTCCAATCCTCAGCAACTATAGCTGCCAAGGAGCCTTAGTGAATACAGCAGCCGGTCATTTCCATTTTGCTGATTCACGGTAAGGATGAGACTTCCCCTTTCTCAGCCGCCGCAGAATCGCATTTATCTCACTTGCCTTTGAGCCCCCAGGCCTGGACTCAAGCAAATGCTTAGTCATTTCTCTTGCCGTACCGTTCTTATTCCAACATTATTTTACACAGGTTCAAAATATGTCTCAGCATCTCACCAAGCCACGTGGCATGGTGATGGTAGAGGGAGGCACGGTAGTAATTGTACCTTTTCAACCTTATAGCATGTCCCATCAAGTGTTCCTTTCTCTCTCCCAGTGGGACATCACCACTCTTCCCCATGGTTCCTCACGGGGACACTCTCAGAACTTCCCCATTCTAGTGTGGTCCCTGTTACCTTGGCTCCTAATGATTTAGCACAGAACCACCATGCGCAATGACTAGAACCAGCCGAAACGCATTTTCTCACAGTCTGGGAGCCTGGAAGCTCAGGGCCATGGCTGGAGGGGACGGATTGATCTCTGTGTTGGCTCGCAGTTCAGAAGGAAGCTGTTCATCTCCTTTCAGCATCTGTGATCCTGGCATTCCTTGGAGATCTCCATGTGTCTTCCATCCATCCTACATAATCTTGAGAGTCATGCCCTGGCCAAGTTGGCACATATTTTGGCGGGGACACAGTTTGATCCATAACGAATCCATAACACTTGGTGAAAATTCATTTTAAAGCAGGCTCAATGCAGTGTCTTGTTCGCCTAGGAGGCCGGGTGGCGTAGCCGTTACATGTTGGCTGCTAACTGCCAGATCAGCAGTTTGAAACCACCAGTTCCTCCTCGGAAGAAAGAGAAAGCTTTCTACTCCCATAAAGTTACTGTCTCAGAAACCCACAGGGGCAGTTCTACTCTGTCCTATGGGGTTGCTATGAGTCTGACTGGACTTAATGGCTGTTAGGGAGTGAGCCACTGCCTTTATTATTCCCACCGAACAATCTTCCTTTTCCTGATGGGTCTGCACATCGTCAAAGACGGGGGAAGATATTGATCGAATGATGTGATTCGGTTGTGAGTGACTATTAACAGGGTTCATTGTAATTGCCCGTCTGATGGGTATAAAATGGTTGGTGGCAGACTAGGGTTTAGAAGAATCGAGAGTGGAGGTGTGTCTGGCCTCTGCTGTGGGACAGTCACGTTGGAGAGCCAGAGGAGGTGAGATGTGTTCCTCATGGTTTCCAGAAGTAGGTTAGCTACCATAGATATGATCTACGCCACATGGCGTCCTGTAGGACTATTGTCTGCCATGATTCAGACATCACCCATTCGTTCCCTCTAAATCCCCAAGCTTAGAAACTGAAACAAAAAAGCAGGGGGAAGGCAAAATGACTTCTGAGCAATGACGGTGCCACAGAACCCAGCCCGTGGCACTTCGTAGAAGGCCCCTCCAAGTCCGTCTAATGTCATGCTGACCCATTTGGCTAGTGACGTTCAACCGCCAGCATATTCCAAAAACAAGCAAACAGACAAACTCATTCCCAGGGAGTCCTTTCTGACTCATGGCACCCATAGAAGACAGGGTAACAGTGGCTCCCGTCACCCTTTCCAGGAGGAGAAACCTCATCTTCCTCCCGAGGAGCGGCTGGTGGTTTTAACCTGCCAACCTCCCGGTTGCTAACCACCCTGCATTAGAGATAGTATCTGATGAACAGCAGGGTGACTGCTATGGGGAAACTCTAAGGACGTACATCAGTGAGGGGAGAAGCCCGGGAGGAAGAAGAGAGAAACAGCCCAGACATGGAGGGCCTGCTTGAAAATGCTCCATAGGGCCCTGAATAGATCATTTCATTACAGCACAATACAGCAATGAACTTTGATGGGGGAAGTACTGCTGGAACGATGGCGTAAAACCTCCCAAGAGCCCACTCCTCCATGCAAGCGAAGAGAGCACAGGCAACAATTGTCAAACTCAACATTTTCATAACTCTGGAAGCCAACCAAAGGCTTGCAACAATGAAGAGCATTCATTCCGGAGAAATGGCTAGATCTCAGGAAGAGGAGTGAACTGTGTGGCATTTCCACTTGCCTCAGCCCCAGCACCCTACCCCCCACGTCCACCCCCAACCCGTGGCAGCCTTGAAAACCAACACCAGGAGCCTCGCAGATACGGGAATGGGGGAGTGGGGGATGTGGAACAGAACAAGTGTGGAGCACCCCAAAAATCCCATCCCCAGAGAATTGTCACTTTCTGACCTGGGCGGAAGCTCCCTGGAAAAGTCCCGTCTCCAGGCAGGGCTTGTCTTTATTTGGCCTGAGTCAGAGTTCACGGCAAGAGGAAAGACCTGTCCCAAAGGCACAAGTCAAACCCAAGGATCAGCCACGATCTATGATCACTGCTGTCTGAGACAGAAGCTAATGGGAGGGAGCAAAGAAAGGGCTGATGACAAACCTAACAAGGGAAAAATCTAGGGAATGAGATGTTCACAGGGGGATGCTTTAAAAAAGCGTTGACATTGTGGTAGTCACATAATTTCATGTCAGCGTGATAAATAGGTTCTAGGGGTGGAGCCTAGCCTGTCAATCAGGTCACAGCCTGATTGAAGCCTCCTTGTGGGCGTGGCCTTCTCATGACGATTCTGGGCGGTTTCCTCTCTTCATCCGGGAGGCAGGTCACACTCTGCTGCACCTTCCTATTGACAAACCACATGGAGCCACGCTGATGGCAGCCTGAGCCCTGGAGATGCTTCCACTGGATCTACAAGACTTTTCACCCACTGGACTGTGATCTTCCTGCATTCGGCATCATTGCAGGGCTGCGTGAGTCTGAAGAGGAATTTATGGACTAGTATCAGACATATGGGCTACTATCAGACTTATGGCTTTGATCTGGACTGAGTGGGCTGGGGTGTTTTCTCCATATACAACTGCTCCTTGATATAAAGTTCTCTCTTACACATATATGAGTAGTTCTAGATTCGTTTCTCTAGTCATCCCGATTAACACAGACATCTTGCTGGGAATATCTATGTTGTTTGTGTGGATGCCCACAGAAGACCTGTAATGGCACTGGTCTCTCCCTTCTGGCTGACGTCAAGACTATGCACAAGGAGATCCGGAAGGCCAGGCTGAGTTGTGAACTGCTGAAACCTTGAAGGCACGCCAGCCCCACAAACCCAGGGTACCAAGGCCAAGAGTGGAAGACCTCGGTTCTAGCCTTTGAAGGAAGTTTCACCCTAGGAACTAGCTGAGCACCAAGACTCCAGGGGCAGCAGCACACAACAAAGGCTATAGACTTCCTAGACCCTATCTTGGAGTATCCCCAGAACGTTCCTTAGAGTCGAGGATGGTGAGATATCACCTCCCACTTCAGACATGTTGTCAAGGGATACCAGTTCCCGGAGAGGGCCATCCTGCTTAATCAGGTAGGTCAGAGAAAAAGAGGAACGTTCTCAGTGAGCTGGATGGACAGTGTGGCTGCAACTGGACAAAACACAACAAATGTGAGGGCGGTGCAGGAGCCAGCCGTGTTGTGTTCTGTTGTGCCAGAGCCCACGTCGATGGGGGTCCACCCAGGCTTGAGGGTGCTTCAAACCAGCAGCAGCCTTTCAGACGCCGTTACTAACATCACCGAAGAAATTCCCCCTTAAAGGAGTTTTACCAATTTCAGTTAACCGACGGCTCATTTGGGTTAATCACCTTGGAATAAAACTGAGTTACTCGGTGCTGACCCACTACTTGGTTTGGTTTTCGCTGTTCTCTGTCACAAAGTCAGGGAGTGGGCTGTGAATACGGGACTCCCTTCTTAGGACGTCGACCAAGAAGGCGTCGGTGTAGCACATCGACATCATGTAGTAGTGTTGGAACCGCCGGGGACACCGCTGGAGCAAAGACCCATGTCCCTGCCCCACTCACCTGGCACTCCCAGTGTTCCCCAGGCCCCACTGAGGCAGCCTGGTGACTCCTGTACCCCGAAACTGGGGCAGCAGTGTAGTCATACAAGATACGACCCACAGGAGGCCTGAGCTCAGAGGGGACATTGCTGTCCCCAGCCTCTTGTGTCCAAGCACACTTCTCTCAAGCCGCTGGGGAGGGTTGGAAAGGAGACGAGTGGGTGACATGCTTAGATTCTGCCACAAGGCACAGTGAGCCCTCCAGTCTGCCCCTCTGTCTCATCTCTTGTCAAAGGAGACGCCACAGAGCAAAGCAGAGGTCTGGCAAGTCCAACCGGGTGTGCACGGCAGCTCATAATGCTTCGTTACGAAAGAGCCAGAGCTGAGATAGACCCTGATATGGACAAGTCACAGGACAGCAGTCGTGAACGGGGACTGTTCCAGAGAAGGTGGGGCCACCAAGTAACGGTGAGAGGTGGCACTTAGAACGTGCGTGAGGCGAGAGGTTGATTGGAAACTAGTCTATGCTCAGTCAGTGGCCCGCCTTGGGGTAGTTCCTCCGGGTCTTTGAGGCACCTTCACCATGGGAGGAAGAGTCAAGCTTCATCGTCACTACCCAGAAGCCACCTGTCAGAGTCCCTCCCCAGGCTAGCCTCCCGGGAAAGTCAGGGAAAACTTGTAGCGGAAGGACAAAGCCTCTCACTGTCACACCGCCCCACCCCATCTTCCATCTCCGTGTCAGGGGACCAAGCCAAGGCTGGCAAGTTGGGCAGGGAGAGGGGATAAAGTGAAGAGGGCTTTGGAGTTGTGACAATCATTCTGTGTTAGACCCACTTAATGATTAGGCAGAAGGGTTTACTGTCTCGAGAGCGACTCCAAAAGCCATTGGGAACCCCCCCCCCCAAAAAAAGGAGCCATCCAAGAGGCAAGGGAAAAGCAAGTCCACTGGAGGTTGGGGGGAGTTAAAGCTCAGGGGGCGAATGAAGTTGCACCCTGCCCACTCCTCTCTGGCCCAGTCTGTTCAGCAATCCTACAACCTAACCTTCAAAGCTCAGAGGGCAGGCATAGTTTAGTCCTCAAAGCAACTTCCTTGCTTTTTAACACTTTATAAAGAGGTCTTGTGCAGCAGAGTTATCCAATGCAAGGCATCATGTTATATGTGTTGTGGATCTATCTTTGTAAAGATTCACAACTCTGCTGATGAAGGAGCTGTATGCTCCTTCTAGCACTGCAGCTTCTCAAACACCCATACATGGTGAGTTCTGTCATTATTGCCCTTTTGAAATGGGGGATCGTTGATCAACATGAGATTCAAATAGAAAACTACTCAAACGAGTAACTGACCCCAAGATTACAAAGCTCTTCAGATAGAGAATGAAGATTCACATCGAGCATGCTAACTCTAGAAAACCCACCCCACTCCTACCATACCTCCCATTCCCACTGCCCCTCCACGTCCCAATACCACCTCCCCATTGAGCTGACCAATCGCACCCAGTCCACATGCACCATCGAAATGTGGTAGGGTGGTCGAAAGTTCACTCATGGAAATGATGTTCACATGCTAATTTTCAAGATGCCTGCCACTGCATACAAGAGATCAGAGGTCAGATCTCCAGAAGGGGGCCTGGTGCTACCCCTCTGGCCATATTTAGGTCATGCAGGACCTCAAAAAGTGGTCTCACTTTAATACAAAAGTGATTGCATTCATGTATTACACGGAGGACCTCCTTAGTTGCAATGTCAGCTCTGTATAAATAAAACAAAGCAAAAGTTTACTTAACACTGGAATATTCTATTCTCAGAATGTCAAGAGAGAGTTGAGGTCCTATATGTGGTTCCTTTTGAAAAAATTATCATTAAAAACTTACATAAGTTTCTCTCTCTCTTTCTCTCTCTCTCTGTCTCTTTTCCAGTTAAGATAGGTGATAAATTATCCCCTCAAGTGCCTAACCTATTTCTGATCATACACAAATTACATCTATTTAGGAAAATGCAAACTAAATAAATAAATAATGGTAAACAAAACTCGTGGGTAGTGCAAACAGTAAACACGCTCAGGTACTAAGGAGTGGGTTGGATGTTCATGTACACCTAGCAGTACCTGGGACAAAGTTCTGGGTGATCGCCTTCAGGAGATCAATCACTGAAAACCTCATAGAGCATAGTTCTACTCTGACACACCTTGAGGTCATCATGAGTCAGAATCAATCCTTCATTTTGTGTTTACAACATGTTAAGAGCAAACTATTCAAAAGACTCTTAAATACAAAAAGTTATTACTCTTAGGACTTGTATGAATGTATGTCCCCTCAAAATATGTGTTGTAAATTCTAAGTTCGATATTGTGGTTGTTAGGGGCTGTCAAATGGGCTCCAACTCGTAACAGAGGAACAAAATGTTCCTCAGTGTAGGACAGAATGAAACACTGCCTGACCTACACTTCCAGCCTCCTGAACTGCGAGGAAGCTAACTTCTGTTAAAACCATCCATTTGTGGTGTTGCAGCTGGAATTCAGACAACAGTCTTTAGTTGCTACAATCATTCCTAGCGCAGTCCCAGATAAATGAACTGTATGACATACCCAACAGATTCAGAGATGGACCCATTATAATTACGTCTGTATTATTCATCCATAAAGTAAAATTTGGTAATACTTGTGCTCTCAAGGGAAGTCAACCCAGCGTTGCTTGTATGTGTTTGTCCACTAGAAGAGATTTATATTGAGAAACGAAGTGCTCAGTTGTAGAAGGAGGAAAGCCCGGTCCAGTTCAAGTCAGGCTTCTCCTAACAAACAGGAAGCCGACTGAGAAAGCAAAGGCAGCAGGGGGCACAGGCTGATGGATGCAGAGGTAAATGAATCCGAGGTCTGCTGAATAGATCATCAATGAGCAGTCCGCTGGTGGCTCCTAGGATCAGCAGGAAATGCAACAAGAAATCAAGGAACCTGAGATCCAGCTCCAGCAGAAGGCAAAAGACCAAAGAGGATCTGACTCAGCTTGGTCTGTTTCTTACACACAAGGCCACAACCCCAAGGAGGTGGCATCAGGCTACAACCCAATTGGTAAATTGGGCTCCAGCCCTACCCTTAGCCAGGAGTGTCTACGTGGCTGATCCCTAAGCATCACAATCTTTAGGTAAACCCTTTCTGCTGAGGGCATGTCCACTAGCTGACTCCCGTGGAACTCCCTCAGCCAGGTCATTCTGCCCGTTTCTGAGAAGTGAGTCACATGGAAAATCAAGTCATGTGGTCGTTGATGTAGATGTCCTGAGTGAGATAACTGCCTTCTATTGAATGAGACGTTTATTGATTGTGCACAAGTAGCTTCACAGGAGACTTACTTTATCCAGAACCCTTCCTCAGACTTTGCATCCAGATTTTGATCATGCATTTTTAATCATCTGTTCTTTTTTGGGGGGTGGGGGGGCTGTGGAGGAGGTTGCAAAATGGCTCAGGGAAGCCACATCTGATCTCCTCTGGCTTTCTTCCTGCCACAAGGCAGAGATCAGGCAGGCCTCCAGATTTCTTCACCTATTCTAACACCGACTGTTCCTCCCAGGGCCCTCTGCTTCCACGCGAAGTTCAAAAATTCACAGTGCTCACAATTAAAAGGATTTATGATAGAAGTTAACAGGTTGCCAGAAGCCAGGGTCAATAAACAGTATGGACACAGTCTTTGGTCCACAATAGTGCCTCTCCTCAACCAGCAGCCAAGTCTTTCTCTGGTCTTCAGCCTCTCACCCATGTGGTCCCTTGGTTTCTGTCTCCATGGGCCAGGAAGCCTGCCTGCCACTCCCCCTCCCTGTCTTACAGTCTCTGCACTGTTGCTCGGCTCTGTCTCGTGGTCACTTTTCCTCAGCCTCTCATCTCAGCCTGACTCCTTTGCTCGGTGCCATGGCTCCACACCTCAGCCTCCGGTGCCCCCGGTCTCTGCCTCCATTGCTTCAGACAAAGATCTTGAATGTGCTTCCCTTCTGAGGGTCCTGGGCTCTTTCTCTGGGCTTCTGAGATGGCTCGCATACTCAGAGGAATGGTTTGATGGAGGTGAGGGTTTTGTCTTGCACGACACCATAGTCCCAAGGAAACAAGGGTATAACTTGGTTCACACCTCTACTAAGGTTAGGACTTAATCTATTAGCACAGCAGAAAACTCCCTCCGAAATGGGATTATAGTCACAGCCATAGAAGCCAGAACGATAATAGATCACATAAGGAATTATGCCCAGAAGGGCCATATTAATGGATTACATTTCAAAACGATGAACTAAAAACATGAGGATGTTTACTTTGTGATTACCTTCCTTGCTTGATTTACAAATTCGTCATTAAGACCCCCTTTTCATATTGTCATTTTCATTTATGAATTAGAAGTCACTTAAAGCACCATCTGCCCCTGTTTAAAATAAAGAAACACCAGCTCACCAGAGTGTTCCTGTCCATGGCATTCCATAAGAAAAAGACTTGAGGTAGCACCTGTCACACAGCCGGCCCTTGACTCTACGTCTCTGTTCCCGCGTGCTGCCCTAAGTGAAGCATTACAAGAGAGTACCAGGAAGGTGCACCCACTTTAGAATCATCAACCATTTGAGATCCAAAGGGTAACATTGACCTAAGGACAAAGTTCAGAAGGGTTTAGGAATAGAGGGAGGAAAACAGGAACCACATGAAGATATTAGATGGTGCCCGGTGATCAGATAGAACAGCATCTGGGGTCTTAAAGACTTGTCTCCCAACAGCCATCTAAGTGAGACGTCAACTAAGCCTACATGGAAGAAACCCACCAATATCCATGATCCAAGGATTGTAAATTATATCATCCAAATCCAAAAGAGGGGATAGTATCAGAGCTTAAATTGTGAGATCCTGTTGTCCAGAGGCTATCGATGACAGTGGAAGCCCAAAATACATTTCCAGGATCGACACAGGGAATACACCTCCAGTGATTTCCCTCTCGTTGAAACAGTATATTAAATTCTATGTAATTGGGAAATTGTTGATGCTATGATAACATCAATAATTTATCCGCTTACATAGAATTTAATACACTGTTGGTATGAGTTGATATGAGTTTATGTGAGCACAGTCCAACTGGGAGCTGCAATCCCTGAGCTGGTGCTTTGTACCGAAGGATTTCTGAATTGATTGAGCTATGTTTACACTGAGCATGGGGTTGGGGTTAGGGGAATTTTTCTCTTTCATTTCTTAAAGGGTAGATCCTTGCCTATCAGATTAAAACCTGTCACATTAATGCAAGGGGAGCATTAAGGTACTAGATATATGGTGGTTCTGGGTCCCCTTTCATTGGACACCCACTAAGTCGGGGGTCCCACCCAAGATCCAGTGACTGCCATCTCCACAGTCTTGGGTTTCGGGTCTTTAATTTTCATAATGAGGTTTATCTCTATTGTAGTTTGTCATTGTTGCTAGCCCTCTTGACTCTTTGCTACATGTTTGTCAGCATGTGAAACTCAGGACAGGTGCATATTCAGAGACAACAACTAGAATAAGGGTTCCTGGGGGTAACAGTGGGGAGATTTGGGGTTGGGGGGGTAAGGAGAAGCTGATATCAAGGAGTTCAAGAAGGAAGAAAATGTTTTGAAGCTGATTGTGGTAGCGGTTGTACAACACAGCTTGATATAATTGAACTATGGAATGGTATGATGTCTGGATTAATAAAAGGGTTTGGAAAAAAATTAAAACAGGAACCACAGGGAGGAAGTAGGATACGTGATCTTACATTGTGGGGATTACACTCAATGGTATGAAACAAAAAGGATGATCTGCTTTGTAAATTATCACCTGATTCACAATAAAAGTAGAAATGGTTGGTTTCCAGAACTATGGACCGATGGCCTCGTTAACATGACAAAAGAAGAGCCCTACTTCCGAGCAGAAGCACATCCACATCCACA
>NW_022107431.1:9113014-9134178 GCF_000313985.2 Echinops telfairi
CCACATCCACATCCACATCCACACACACGGGGGGCGGGGGCGGGGCAGGACTTCAATACAGAAGCATGCCAGGAGGGCAGTCAGCAAGAAAGACCATGAAGTGTCCATCTGTCCATGGGGAGAAAACACAGCTTGGACTTTGTATGTTGTCCCTTATTTTCTCCACAAACATATATTTAGTACCACTGTGAACCTGACCTTGTTTTCATGCCTGGGAGCACAGCAGTTATTGCCCTGAACTTTGTATCACCTGCCGCTGCTGCTAGATGCCATTGAGTCCGTTTAAACTCATAGCGACCTTGTGTACAAGGAAGGAAATACTGCTGGATCCTGAGCCATCCCCACAAGACCAACCCAAAACACGAAAGCAAACCTCCTGCCCCAGTGTCAGTTCTAACTCATAGCAACACTAGATCAAGCATCTGAGCTTGTATATCTTTATGGGTACAGATAGCCTCAACTTTCTCCCTTAGTGCAGCCGGTGGATTCGAACCTCTGACTTTGTGGTTAGCAGTCTCACGCTTACCTAACAAAGCACTGTTCTACTCTGCTGCACATCAAGTTGCTAGGAGTCGAAACTCACTCCATGGTGCCTAACAGTGGCAACAGGCTTTTAGAGATGCAGAGAGGAGGATGACGGGCAGGGGCCCTGCCTGTGTGGAGTTCCAACCACCTGAATGTAAAGCCGTCGCTCAAACATCAGTTTGTTTTCCTGCACACACCCTAACCAAGGGCACCGTGAGAACCAGTGTCCAGCGTTAAGAGTGGAATTGACAGCTGCCAAGGGTCTCTTTGGGAAGTAATGCCAAAGTTTGTCCATCTGGAGGCCAAAAAAGGACAGACTTTTTGGTGAAATTCAGAATGTGTCGCCTAAAACTAGCATCTACAAAAAGACTGCACTAGGAAAGAGTCATTCTTTCAACCATGGCACTCGTTAGTACATGAGCGGGTTGAGAGAGTATTCATGTGCTTAGAAAGCTAGTGGATCCTGATTCCATTCGCCACAAACCTCATTCTCCCCTGGAGCCTCTGAGCAAGGAGGAGGCATTGTAGCTCACTAGTGTTCTCTGTCCACTTCTGTTAGTCTACTACTGGGAGGGGCAATGTTGAGAGACCCTGTAAGCCACCTGCTAAAATAGTCTAATCCTTCCTTACGATGTCACCCAACTTTCCCTGGGCATGAGCCCTTCAGACAGCCCACAACCTCTTGCAGACCAAGGAAGCTCCAATGGGTCGGAATACAGATCAGTTAGGTACATTCTGGAAGCAACTCAACTCTGAATCCCTTGTTGGAGCCTCTGAGATTCTGGGAAAGGGCTGGCCGTTAGACAATGTATTCAATTGAATTCAATTCCATCTACAGAGAAAGGCTCACAAAAGAACCAGTATAAGTTACCTTCTTCATCACGCAGAACACTAACATAGGCCTTCAGATACTAGCCAATGGTCCTTGTGCATTGAAGTATAGGGAACACAGATAGCTGAGCTTTCTGCTTCTACAACTTAAGTCTTTGGCATCCAGTCTCTGAAATTACATAACAGTGCTCTGATAAACACTTGCGTCTCCACATATGTGGAAACAATCAAAGTCCATTTTATGGATTACCAAGAAGATAGTCTTACCCACAACTTCACCATATGCCATCCTTGTAAACATACCATGGAAAAGTGTGAAGTGTTTCCCTCTTTTTGGTACTGAAGAAAAGCAGGGTGGATAGATTTGGGTAAACTAACTTGTTTGTTTAACATTTTCCATGGAAACCAAAAATAAAGTGTGCCAAAATCCTAAAGGAGCCATGGACAGTCAGTTCTTTAGACTTGAGGTTTGAACACTCATGTCTTGAGTCCCAGCACTGTCATTAGTGGCTGAGTACATTCCAGAGAAAGGTTATATGGGAAGAACCGTCAGACTCGCAGTACTTACTCAAAAACTATGTTTTAAGAATCCGAAGTTGTTGATGCACATTGTCATTGTCCACACTCAGTTATAAGAGATGAAGGGGATTGCCAGGATCACTTTCTCCATTATATCATCAGACGGTATGACAAAGGACTGCATTGTGGATTTGGGGGGGAAATCTAATGCCTAGCTTTCTATACACATGACTTAAGCTTTTATGCTTTTTGCACCGGTGGGACACTGTTGTTCATAAATAATACCCACACAAAAAGGGTGTTTTCTTTTTCACCCCTCCACCCCCTCCCCTTCTGGACTATAACTGTTCTTGTTCATTGCCAACAAGTTGATTCCAACTAAGGACCGACCACTAAGGTTCTAGAAGAAGAAAACACTCTTCTCTGCTAACAACATCACGGTGTGTTTTCTGCTGTTGAAGACAGTAAAAGGACTGCCCATGTGGGTGGAATGCAGGCAAAGCCACTGATTTGCAAAGATTGGTCACCTATATGGGATTAGTCTGACAAATGAGCTTGAGACTCCTGGAAAAGGTTTCACTTGAATCTGAAGTTTATGAAGCGCTGTTTCTTTTCCATTCATACATATACATGCCAGGTTTGGGTTGTTGTTTTTTATGTTTTGTATGCATCTGATAGCCTTTTTAAAAGATTACTCATTTTATTTGGGGCTTTTACAAATCTTATAACAATCCATCATTCTATAGTATTAAGCACCCTTGTACATATGTTGCCATCAACGTTTCCAAAACAGTTTCTTTCTGTTTGAGCCCTTGGTATCAGCTCCTCTTTCTTCCCCTCCCTCCCCAACCCTCCCGCTCTCGTGCATCCTTAATCAATGATACATTATTACTGCTATTTCATGAGTTATACTGTGTCGTCTCCCTTCAGGCACCTTTCTGTTGTTCGTCTGCCTTGTGATGGGTTTCCCCATCTCCCTCTTCCCTACCCCCTCCCCGCTGATAGCCTTTCTTATATAAAGTGAACTCATCTTGGATTTCTCATGTAGCCTAATTTACTCAGCATAAGCAATTCAAGTGAGATCCAAGAATGACTTTTAAAATAGTCATAACATTTCCAGTTTGGGCAAAACTGAGTTGTTTGGGGGCCAAGAACAATTCAAAAACCTGAACACACTATAACAGATATTGCTTTGAAGGTGTGAACTTTACCACAGCAGCGAGAATACGCAGCACTCAAATATGAATGCGGAAGGAGATGACAATGCTAAGAGCAGCTTTAATGTCTTGGCCAAGAGAAGAAGTGCAATTTGGGGGGCTATTTTCCCCCTCAAGACAACAATCAACTCAGAAATGAAAAGCAGTGGACAAGATTAAGAAGCCGGACAAAATGGACAGACTATGGTACATTCATACACTGGAATATTACGCAACTATAAAGAGTAATGAGGAATTCTGGAAACATCTTACGACATTGTGCTGAGTGAAATAAGTCATTCACAAAAGGATAAATATTGTATGGCTCCACTGTTATAAAAAGTTAGGAATAAATGAAACATTCTCAGATGGGGGGGTGGGGGAGGGGGAGAGTCAATCTCTAGATAGTCCCAAGACAAAACCCCCTGCCATCAAGGGGATTCCAACTCATAGCAACCCTACACAGGGTTTCTAAGGCTGTAAATCTTTATAAGAGCAAGTAGCTTCGTCTTTCTCCTGTGGAGCCGCTGGCTGGTTTGAACCACCAACCTTGAGTTTGTTGGGTAAGTTCCATGCTTACCCAACAGTGCCACCAGGTTCTGTCAAGTCAGTTGGGCCTGATATCAACCTTATACACACAACAGAACCAACACTTGTGATGCCTGATCCTGCACCATCTTCGCCACTCTTGTTATGCATGTGTCCATTAGTGCCAACAACACAATTCAAAGACAGCAATCCTTCGGTGATCTTTCTTATCCAGTACATGAATGAAGTGATTGAAAATACTGACTAGGGTCAGGGGCACTTTAGCTTTCAAAGTGCAAATTTTTTAACACCTTAAAGAGACCTGCTACAATATATTTGCTCCATGTAATACATCATTTGATATCTTGACTGCTACTTCCATGGGCATTGATGGTGGATGCACATGAAATGAATTCCTTAACAATTTCAATCTTTTTTCCATTTATCATGGTGAGGCTTACTGATCTCTTTGTGAAATTTTGTTTTCTTTGCAGTGAGGTGAGATCTATACGGATCTCTGGTGGCATAATGCACCAGGTGCCCTGCAGGGAGAGCGATGAGGCTTTCTGCTCAGAGCCCACAGCGGGCAGTTCTACACTGTCCCAAGGACTCGATGGCAGTGAGTATGGAGCTGTGTCCTTAAATCTATACTCCAGGCTGTTTTCTTCAACAAGCGGGGTTCTCTGGTTGTACTTTGTTTATCCAAGGTCTCTTTCTTTCCATGTAAACTTGGTGATTCATTTTTTTCATCGCTTTAAAAAATGACGATGGAATCTGGATTAGGGTTGCATTTATCTGTATGTTGTTTTGGGTTGTTCTGATATTTTCTTGTTAACTCATCCTATCTATGAGCCTGGTATGTTCTTGCATTTATATAGGTCTCATCTTGTAATTGTGTTTTGAAGTTTTCTTTGTATAAGTCTTTTGTTTCTCTGGTTAGATTGATTCCTAAGTGTTGTATCTTTTACAGGGGAAGTCTAGCATGTCCTATAGGGTTGCTTTGAGTCAGAATCTATTCAATGGTAGTGAATTTGGTTTGGGGTTCTACTTTACCAAGCATGATATCCACTTTTTTTGTTTGTTTGTGTTTTGAGGAGTGAAAATTCCATAAAATGATAATCATGTGGCCATAGTTGATGAAGACCCAACGTTTCAAAACCAGTACATTAGGAGAGAATGTTCTAATCCATGCTACTTATCCAGCGAATATAGCCAAGCATTCTAATGATATGAAAAGCCCGTCCCTTTGTTAAATGTGGAGAGAAGCACAAAGCATTATGATTTTGTAGCCAACTGAACCAGGAAACAAGAACTGCATCTCCCTGTTTTTAAGTGAAACCATAGAAGCCAGACTAAGACATCATCCCTCTTTAGATATATCAGATGTGCTGACACGGACAAAGGAAAGCCCAGTGTGGGATCCACAGAGGGCTGCAATCATGCCTGTTTTGAAAGATAGTGGTACAAGGTAGAGACACCATTGAAAACAGCTATTTAAATGATTACCGCAACCAACTGTGACCTCACTTAGCTGCTGCGCACATCCGCATTCATTGCATTGCATGGTTTTCAGCTTTGGGATAATCTGCTTGTAATTGCTAGGGCTGTTTGGGTTTCAAATATCAGAAACCAACTCTATAGCTAATTTGAATGAAAGAGGCATTTACTGGCGGGAGGAAAGCATTTTACAGAATTCTCAGGAGCTTGGACTTCCACATTTGGAAAGGGTGGGATTCAGGTGAGCTCTAATGATGTGGAAAATATGGGTCAGCTCTTTGACATGCTGTCCCTAATATGGCCCAGTACCAACAATTGTCGCTTGCTTTTTTTTCTTCCTCTTTCTTCAAAATCCCAATTTTCTGTCTTCAGTTACTTATCTTCTTCTACCTTAGTTTCTCAGGGCTGCTGTCACAAAGTACCACAAACTGGGTGGCTTATAAGAACAGAAATTTGCTCTTGGTTCTGGAGTTTGGGAATCTGGGATGAGGGTGTCAGGCAGATCAACTCCTTCCCAGAGCTCCGAGGGAGAATCTGCTTCCAGCATCTCCCCTAGTTTCTGGTGACACTAGGCACTCTGTGCTTTGTAGAGCGCTCCAATGTCTGCCTCCAGCTAGAAGCCATCTTCCCACTTCCTGCGGCTGCGTAGTTGACATGTACACTAGTCATATCGGGTCAGAGACCATTCCACTCCAGTAGGACCTTATGTTAACTGATAACATCTTCAAAGACCCTACTTCCAAACCAGGTCATAATTATTGATACTGGGTGTTACAACTTTAGTATATCATGTTGAGGGGCGAAATTTTAGGCAATTGGACTAATTGCAAAAAGTTATACCAATTGCAAAAGTTCAAATGTAAGTTCAGGCTGAAGCTGAAGAAAATTAAAATAAGTTCAAAGAGCCAAAATGCAACCTTGAGTCTCTCAGCAGAATTTTGAGACCATCTCGAGAACAGCTTTGACCCACTGAACCCTCCTGACAGAAGACGTGATGAGCTGCGGGATGACATCAAGAACAACAGACTTGAAGAAAGCAAACAGTTATTTAAAAGACAGGGAAGAAAGAAAATCTCAACGTGGATGTCAGAAGACTGACACTTGCTCTTCATTGTAGAGTGGCTGCGGCACATGACAGAAGCAATGAAGTCAAAGAACCGAACAGAACATTTCAGAGGGCAGCTCTGGAAGACAAACTAAAATATTATCATGAAAGTGCAAAGACCCATCAATGGACTGCTGCAACCATTGTAGGGTGATCTTCAGCAAAATTTTGCTTGCATGTGATACCATTGATACTGTTCTATTGTCTGAGCATTTTGTTGGGTCACCTTTCTTCGGAATGGGTACAAATATGGATCTCTTTCAGTCAGTTGGTCAAGTAGCTGTCTTCCAAATTTCTTGGCATAGACCAGTGAGTACTTCCACTACATCATTAGCTTGTTGAAACACTTCAGTTAGTATTCCATCAATTCCTGGAGCCTTATTTTTAGATAATACTTTCAGTGCAGTTTGAAATTCTTCCTTCATTACCATTGATTTTTTATCATATGCTGCCTTCTGAAATGGTGGAATGTTCACTAGTTCTTTTGGGTACAGTGACTCTGTGTATTCCTTCCATCTCCTTTTGATGCTTCCTGTATCATTCAGTATTTTGTCCATAGAATCTTTCAATATTACAACTGGAGGCTTGACATTTTATTGAGTTCTTTCAGTTTACTATATGCTGAAGCATGTTCTTCCTTTGTGATTTTCTAACCTCAGGTCTTTGCACATTTCATGATAATATTTTATTTTGCCTTCTTGAGCAGCCTTTTGAACTTATTGTCTGTTCTGCTCTTCATTTCTTCCATTTGCTTCAGCTACGCTACAAGTAAGAGCAGGTTTCAGAGTCGCTTCCGACAGCCACTTGGGTCTTTTCTTTCCCGTCTTTTTAATGGCCTTTTGCCTTCACTCTGTGTGATGGTCTTGGTGTCCTCCCACAGCTCATCGGGTCTTCTGTCATTAGTGCTCAGGGCTTCAAATCTGCTCTGGAAAGGTTCTCCAAATTCAGGTGGGGTAGACTCAGGTCATAATTTGGCTCTTGTGGACTTGTTTGCACTTTCTTCAACTTCAAGCTGAACTTACATATGAGTCATTGATGGTCTGTTCCACAGTTGAGCCTGGCCTGGTTTTAGCTATTGATGTTGGGCTTCTTCATCGTCTCTTCCCATAGAATTAGTCATTTTATTTCTGTGTTTGTTGCATCTGGATAAGTCCATCTGTTTAGCCGTCTTTTGTTTGTTGAAAGCTGGTATTTTTGATGAAGAAGTCACTGGGCTTTCAAAATTCTTTTATGAGATCTCCAGCTTCCTTCCTTTCGCCAAGACTAAACGTCCAACTACTGTTCCTTTCTCCTTGTTCCCAACATTTGCATTCCAGTCACAATCATGGTCAGTGCATCTTGATTGATGTTTGACCAGTTTCAGACTGAAGACTTCGTAGATTCAATTTCTTCATCACTAACTTTTGTGGTTGTGCATGAATTTGAACAATAGTTGTATTGGCTGGATTTCCATAAGGCAGATAGATAGAATCCTATCACAGACAGCATTGAACTCAAGACAGATCTTGAAATGTCCTTGTTGACAATGAATGCGAAGCTGTTTCTCTTGATGGTGTCATTCCCGGCAGAGTAGACCATATGATTATCTGATTCAATATGGCCAGTACCAGTCCATTTCAGCCATCAACACCTAGAATATTGATCTCTCTTTGTTCTGTTTCCTTCTTATTGACTTCCAGTTTTCCTACATGTATCCAATTTCCAATTATTAATCGCTGTCTGCAGCTCTTCTCATTTCGAGTCACACCCCCTCAGCAAATGAAGCTCCCAAAGGCTTTGCTTCTGCAGGCTTTATTCCATCTGTACCATTACGGTTGACCCTCCTTTGAGAAAGCAAATCTCCCTGGGTCACCGTTTGAGTGCCTTCCAAGACGAGGGGCTCATCTCCTGGCACTGTCTCTGACAGTGTTCCTATTCATTCGATTTTCAGTAGCTGACAGTGTTTTGATACTATCCATAGGGATTTCAGTGGCTAATTCATCTGAAGTAGACATCATATTGCTTCTTCATAGTCTGTCATTAGCCTGGAAGCTCAACTGAAAACTGTTCACTTTGGGTGACCCTGCTAATATTTAAAATACTAGTTACATAGCTTTCACCATCACAGCAACACACAAGCCACCGAAGTATGACCGACAGACAAGTGGTGACAATTTGCATATACACACCCCATAGCTATCTTGAGATCCCACTGAATTCAAGCACTAAAGGAGACCAGTTCTCAAGAACTCATATCACTAGTGGGTGGAGGGTGCTGTTTTTAAATGTAATGTTTTCTCTTATTTATTAATGATATCATAAAAGCATTTTATCTTTACTAAGCATCTTACTATGGAGCCCTGGTGGTATAGTGGTTGTGAGTTGGGCTGAGATCTGCATGGTCAACAATTCAAAGCTACCTGAAGCTCTGAGGGAGAAAGATTGGACTTTCTACTCCTGCAAACAGTCTTGGAAACCCACAGGAGGTTTCCCTGAGTCAATATTGACTTAATGGCAGTGAGTGAGAATAATCTTAATTATATCATAGTTTGTAATGATACTTTCGCGAGAATAAGTCTATGTCAAATGTTGCCTAATTTAAAAATATATATATATTGGCTTAATACTTTCTGACATCATGATTTTAAAGTCTCTCTTTAAGCTCATTTTATCTCATTGTTGTTAGGTGCCATTGGGGTGGGGGGAGCGTCTAACTCAAGGTGACCTTACAGGTAACAGGACAAAACCTTGCCTGCTCCTGCCCCATAGCCATGGGCACCTGCTCCTTTACTTCCTTTTAGCTGGTGCCTTGGCTGAAAAGCTGAAAATCTCCAAGGACGAGTAGATCCAACGGGAAGAAAGATGCCATTTGGCTAGTTTTATTGAATTACAGTACACTTGCCAACCCCATTCGCCAATTACACCATGGGCTCTCATTGGAATCGGCCAGCATCCTCTCTGATACCAATCAGTTGTTCTTGCCGACTAATGAGAGAGTGCTCCATTTTCTACAGCGTTAATAAGTGGCCCGAAAGCCTGCAAATTGAATTTGGAACATTTTAAACAGATTAGGAACTCTGCTTCTTTCAGAACTCTTTCATGTGGGTGAATACCCAGAGCCTGCTTTGAAAACGCTCTCTCGAGTTTCTGTTAAAAAGAAAGTCAATGCTGATAACATGCTCAAGGTTGAACTATCTCCCTTTAATCTTGAAGGGCCAGATTGGGGCCGGGTGTGCTTGGATTTTCAGAGGTATCTGCTAGGTATGGTGGCCTTGAGAATAGTTTGTCATGTCAAAAAGCACCAGCAGATCTGGTAGGCTGTTTTACATTAGAAAACTTAGTGACCCATCCAACAACTTTAATTGCAGACTTTTCCTTTTTTTAAATTTTATTTATCTTTAATCATTTTATTGGGGGCTCGTACAACTCTTAATCACAATTCATACATACATACATTGTCTCAGCACATTTGTACATTTGTTGCCATCATCATTTTCAAAGTATTTTCTTTCTACTTGAGCCCTTGGTATCAGCTCCTCATTTTTTTCCCTTCCCTCCCTCATGAACCCTTGATAATTTACAATTATTTTTCATGTCTTACACTGTCCAATGTCTCCCCCCACCTCCTTATCTGTTGTCCATCCCCTGGGAGGGGGTTATAGGTAGGTCATTGTGATCATTCCTCCCTTTCTCCCCCCACTTTCCCCTTACCCTCCTGGTATGGCTACTGCCAATATTGGTCCCGAGGAGTTTATCTGTCCTGATTCCCTATGTCTCCACCTCTTATCTGTACCTATGGACATGCTCTGGTCTAGCCGGGTTTGTAAGGTAGAACTAGGGTCATGATAGTGGGGGGAGGAAGCATTCAAGAACCAGAGAAAAGCTGTATGTTTCATCCGTGCTACACTGCACCTTGACTGGCCCATCTTCTCCCCACGACCCTTCTGTAAGGGGATGTTCAATTGCTTACAGATTGGCTTTGGGCCTCCACTCTGTACTCCCTCCCCCCACCTCATTCACATTATGACTTTTTACTCTGGTTCTTTGATGCCTAATACCTGATATCATGGACACCTCATGATCACACAGGCTGGTATGCTTCTTCTATGTGGGCTTTGTTGTTTCTCAGCTAGATGGCTGCTGTGTATCTTCAAGCCTTTAAGACCTCAGATACTATATCTTTTGATAGCCGGGCACCATCAGCTTTCTTCACCACATTTGCTTATGCACCTGTTTGTCTTCAGCGATCGTTGTCGGGAAGGTGAGCATCTCAGAGTGCCGGATTGTTAGAACAAAGTGTTCTTGTGTTGAGGGAGTACTTGCAGACTTTTCTGTGAGAACTAGGAAGCCTCTGTGCAATGCAAAAGGTTTGCGTGGTCATTCCCCAGCTCCTTACAAGTTCTTGCACATGATACAACTTGAGACTTTCAGCTCAGGCAGCTTGACTGAGCTGTAACTGGTACACAGTAAATAACACCTACTTGATGTGTTCAGACATATACACACAGCCCTGTAGCTATCATAACAGAATAATTAATATATCCATCCAGCCCCTCCACACCAAAGTTTTCTCATGCCCTTTTATACTCCATCCTTGGCCCACATACCCAGGCAAACACCAGTCTGCTTCCTGTAATTATAGATGAGTTTGTATTGTTTTTAATTTCTAGAAATTCAATTGGAATTTCAATTCAAGTACGACGTACTCATTTTTGTCTGGCTGTATCCTAGGTGTGGTAGTTACACAATTTCATGTCAACTTGATAAAAGAGTGAAGGGATGGAGTCTAGCCTGTCAATCAGGTCACAGCCTGATGATCTCTCCTTGTGGGCATGGCCTCTTATGAGGATTCTAGGAACTTCCTGTCATCAGAGAGTCAGGCCATACACACACTCTCTCTCTCTCTCTCTCTCTCTCTCTCTGCTACACCTTCCTATTGACCAGCCACATAGAGCCACACTGATGGAGCCAGAGCACTGGAGATGTGTCCACAGCCATTGGACCTACAGGACTTTCCACCCACCAGCCTGTGATCTTCCTGCATTCAACATCCTTGCCTGTGCTGCATGAGTCTGAAGAGGAATTCATGAGCTCATATCAGACTTATGGCCTAATATTGAACTTATGGACTTGACCTTAATTGGGCTGGGGTGTTTCACTGCTGCATCATTACTTTTTTATATAAAGCTCTCTCGTACACATCTATGAGTATCCTTGGATTTGTTTTTCTAGACAACCCGACCTAACACACTAGGGATGACTATTTTGCGATTCACCCATGTGGCAGGCATCGTAGTTGCTCATCGTGTGCTGAGCAGCAAAGCGATGAGCTCAGCAGCTAAGCGAAGGAGGTTCTTTCTCACCCACCTGGTGGCTCCACAGGAGAGACATGGCCATAGGCTCCCATAAAGAGAACAGCCTAGCAAACCCTATGGGGCCATTCTACCCTAGGAACCTGCTAGATGGCACCAGAACCAGGTTTCCACAGGAAAGCCACGCCACGATTTGTGGCAGATGGGCCATGGCCTCATGGTCCAATTGTTACTTAAGATGTGAACCTCTTATTCTTGTTCGATGAGTCCTCCAAGATGGATGGGGTAACAGATTTCCCCTTAGAGCTGGTGGGAGCTAGGGGGCAGGCGCATGACAATACGCAGTGTGGTGTAGCCTTCCCACAGGCCCACTACCTCAAGGGGCCGCACTGACCCATACGAGCAGCCTGTGGGTTTCTGTGTAAGGAGCAGTGGTCTCTACAGAAGGAGGAAGCCATCTTTGCCCTTGTCACTGATGCCTTCCATGACGGTGTGAACTCCTCTGTGGTCCACTGTGAAGTTAGTTATTTCTAGCATATCCTTAAGAAGGTGTGTGTGTGTGTGTGTGTGTGTGTGTGTGTGTGTTGGGCTGATAACAGCAAGGTCAGCAGTTTGAAACCAACAGCAATAGCCCCTCCTCAAGAGAAAGACGAGGCTTTCCACTCTCATAAAGATTTGCAGTCTCAGAAGCCCACGGTTCCACCCTGCCCTATAGGGTCACAGTCAGAATTAACTCAATGGAAGTGACTATTGGGGAAATATATATATATATATGATATATATAAACTCACGCACTGCCAACAAGTCAATTCTGACTCCCGCTGACCCTAGAGGACCGAGTAGAACTGTCCCTGTGGGTTTCCGAGGCTGGATAGCTTTGCAGGTGCAGACAGCTTCATCTTTCCCCAATGGAGCAGCTGGTGGTTTTGAACTGGTGGCTTTACGGTTAGTGGCCTGATTTGTAACTAACTACCTCATCATGCCATCATAGAAGGCCCCTGTCCTGGGCGATACACCCGCTTCCCTCAGAGACTCACAGCCCACATGTCCACCAGGCCCTGGAGGGAGGGCCTTCAGCGACCTCCCCGCCCACTGAATCATTCTATCTTCCTTTCTTTGGATAGGGTCTGTGCCCCTGCCGTCTTGCCTGCACTGGAAAGGGTGGGCAGGTAGGCAGCAGCCTGGCCCACTTGTTCTGAACCATAATTGGGGCAACAGTGACAATGCCTGTGTTGAAAGCATAGGAGGAGAAGGGTCTTCATCCAAGACCACCCTCTCACTCACTGCCATTGACTCAATTCCAATGCTTAGCAACCTTATAGAATAGGGTAGAACTGCCCCCTGAGGGTTCCCAAGACTGTAATTCTTTATAGGGGTAGAAAATTTCATCTTTCCCCCGAGGAGTGAGTGGTGGTCTCCAACTGCTGACCTTGTAGTTAGCAGCCCAACGCATCACCACTGCGCCACCAGAGCTCCTGTAAATCCACAAGGCCTTGGGTTGGGCGACCTGACTAGCCAATCTCCTGCTCTAACATCAGCTGTACTGTAGTTAGAGGAAGGGGCCTGGGGAACCAGAAAGAATCCTGCAGGGACATTGCCTTTAAAGGTCTTCTTCGACATTAGTTCCATTTCTACCGTTAGGCCTAAATACAGAATATGCCGTCCAAATACAGTCAGGGCTTACCAAACACTTGGCATTCACAGACTGAATGCCTGCTGCTGGCAAGGGGACGTCGTGTGTCCATCTCTCTGACTCTGGCACCCAGGGCAGAGCCCAGCACTGGGTAGGAACTTAATAAAAGGCTACCAACTAAGGACTAAGTGGCTGAAAGAAACAACTCGTCGCTCAAAGTACAGGACCTGCTATAGGACCAGGAGTTGGAATGACAGGAAACCCGTGTGGCCTGCTTGGGACTCAGAGGAAGAAGATTCCTGGAATCCAGTAAAGAGATTTTGGCAGAGGGATCTGAGTGCAACTTCAACATCACAAGTGTTTAGACTGCTAACCTCAAAGCTAGCAATTTGAACCCACCAGCCACTCCCTGGAAGAACGATGAGGCTACCTGTTCCCGTAAAGATTTACCACCTTGGAAACCTTCTATGGGGTTGGTATGAGTCAGGCTGGGCTCAATCACGTGGAGTTCCTTGGGTTCTCCATCTTTCAGTTCTCCAGGTAAATTCCTCATGGGGACATAAGCTCCACGAGGCAAGTCTCTCCCCTGCATGAGCATCTGTTTTATGGACAGTGGCTGCCAATGCTTTTCAAGGGTCCTATATCCCTGCCTGGCATAGAATAGATACTCAGTGCATAGTTGTTGAATAGGTGGATAAACTTGGGATGAGGGACTTCACTGTATGTCTGAGGTAGGAGCCATTGCTTTCTGACCAGGCCCACACTGTCTGTGTGTGTGTGTGTGTGGGGGGGGGGGTGCTGTGGCACAAATTGTGTAGGCGTCCCTGAACCAACAGCAGCGGGCAATGGCTACTGAGTACATTGGAGGCAGCGTGCCTGGCCTCCAAGCCCAACTCTGCCCCTAACAGGCCAGTCAGCTCCACACTGGGTATCCCTGTCTCTGAGGTCAGGGAGGGCTTCGCAGGAGGGCCTTCCTCACAGGGTGTTCGTGAGGATTGCATAAAGTAATAGACAGACAGACAGACAGCAGGGCCTTCCTCACGGGGTGTTCGTGAGGATTACATAAGGTAATAGACAGACAGACAGACAGCAGGGCCTTCCTCACAGGGTGTTCATGAGGATTGCATAAGGTAATAGACAGACAGACAGACAGCAGGGCCTTCCTCACAGGGTGTTCATGAGGATTGCATAAGGTAATAGACAGACACACACACACACACACACACACACACACACACACACAGCCCTTCGCAAAGAGGATGGCCATAGGAGAGTGTACTTCTTGTGGATGCTGTGTTTGCTCCCCCTGGTCCCTTGAGTGTGTGAAAAACAGAGCAGAACTCACTGCTGTGCAGTCCATTCTGCAGGACAGGCTAGAACTGGCCCTGGGAGTTTCTGAGACTGTAACCCTCCAATGTCTCCCAGAGAGTGGCCAGTGGTTTTGAACATCTGACCTTGCAGTTAGCAGCTCAATGAGTAGCCACTATATCACCAGGGCTCCTCAGGAGTCAGACAAAGAGGCTTCAAGAGTTCTTGGAAAATAAAGAATTATGAGACAATGGGATTTTTAAAAAAATCATTTTATTGGGGGCTCGTACAATTCTTATCACAATCCATACATACATTCATTGTGTCAAGCACATTTGTACATTTATTGCCATTGTCATTCTCAAAACATTTGCTTTCTACTTTAGCCCTTGGTATCAGGTCCTCATTTTCCCCCTACCTCCCTGCTCCTCCCTCTCTCGTGAACCCTTGACAATTTATAAATTATTATTATTTTGTCATGTCTTACAGACTTACACTGTCTGACATCTCCATTCACCCACTTTTCTGTTGTTTGTCCCCCAGGGAGGGGGTTATATGTAGATCCTTGTAATCGGTTCCCCCTTTCTACCCCACCTTCCCTCCACCCTCCCTGTATCACCACTCTCACCACTGGTCCTGAAGGGATCATCTGTCCTGAATTCCCTGTGTTTCCAGTTCCGATCTGTACCAGTGTACATCCTCTGGTCTAGCCAGAATTGTAAGGTAGAATTGGGATCATGATAATGGGGGGAAGGAAGCATTTAAGAACTAGAGGAAAGTTGTATGCTTCATCGTTGCTACCCTGCACCCTGACTGGCTTGTCACCTGCCCACGACGCTTCCGTAAGGGGTGTCCAGATGGGCTTTGGGTCCCCAGTCTGCACTCCCCCTCATTCACAATGATACAATATTTTGTTCTTTGATACTCGATACCTGATCCCATCTATGCCTCGTGATCACACAGGTAGGTGTGATTCTTCTATGTGGGCTTTGTTGCTTCTGAGCTAGATGGCTGCTTGTTTATCTTCAAGCCTTTAAGACCCCAGACACTATATCTTTTGAAAGCCGGGCACCATCAGCTTTCTACGCCACATATGCTTATGCACCCATTTGTCTTCAGCCATCATATCATGGAGGGGAGCATCATGGAATGCCAGGTTAATAGAACAGAGTGTCCTTGCATTGAGGGAGTACTTGAGTGGAGGTCCAGTGTGACAATAGGATTTTTTAAATGGTCTGTTGCATGCCTAAATTAAAAAACAAAACAAAAAACCATTCTGCAATGGCCATGGAACACCTTGGAAGGAAGAATTATTTTAAAAACACCACAACTCCTAAAGAGAGAGAGCAAAAGGAATCCATTAGGAATGGAGAATTTCATTCTTTTCTGGAGGGGGTTGGGGGTGGAGATGGAGGGTCAGGGGTGAGCCTGCTTTGACTCCTTCTCCTTGGCAGCACGCCCCCCTCCCGGACTCCCACCCCATCCCCATCAAGGAGGTTAGGACTCCAGGTAACATACCTCTGCCATGACCCAACCAGGAGTGCTAGGGGCCCCTCCGCACTGTCTGACCGTGCTGGGGCCTGTATTCCATCACCTCTGTGTGCGGCAGCCGACCCCAAGCTTGGCCTCCTCAATGTAACACCCTGTTAAAAATAAGCAGCAAGGAGGAAAACACACCAGACAGACACCTGACAAGCCGCCCGGCCTGGCAAGTCTCTTCCCGAAGCCCTAGTCCAGGACGCTGCGTTTAAACAGCTGGGATGATCATTCAAGAGCTGTCCACCCGACCCTCGAAAATGAGGGGTCCTGGCTCCTCGTGGGAGGCAGGCATTTTCCTTCACGACAGGGCGCTGTGCTCCGGGCCAGATTTGTAAGGTAGAAGTGTGTCGTGTCGACAGTCTTTTCTGAGGGCTCGGTCCAGACTCAGGGCCCAGGTCACAGCTGACTCATTTCAGTCGTGAACCAAGGAAGCCAAAGAGGGACAACCTCAAACCCAAACTCTCTGCATGGACTCACAACGACCCCATAGGACAGGGTGGCACTGCCTCCTGTGGGTGTCTGAGACTGTAACTCCGTACAGGAGTCGAAAGCCTCATCGTTCTCCCGAGGAGTAGCTGGTGGTTTCAAACTGCTGACCCTGTGGTTAGCAGCCCAACACATATCCACTACTCCACCAGGGCTCTTAACAAGGGGTAACGGCCGGGTAAAAGTATCGCCACGGCACCATCGCTGTTTTTAAAGTCTTTTTGGTTCCCAATCATGACAACCAGTCATGATGATGTCACTCCCTTTCCTTTAAAACAGGAGGCGCTTATAAGGAGAGGCCACCTCCAGGAAAGAGGAAGTGTGGAAACAAATGAGAGCCATAAAAACACAGCAGGGGCAGGTCTTGGAGGTCAAATGAGTCAGCGCTCATCCGGGAAATCTGGGGCCCTGCTCCCAGTCCCAGAGCCTCCGGGGGAGAGAGTGAGTGAATACTAAATTCACGGGGCCTATGGGAGCCGGAACCCGTGAAGGTAGCCACCTGCCAGAGAGGGAAAACGCAAGTCTTTTCCATCCAAGCAAGTGACAGAAAAGCAGTACAGTGACACCCTGTGAGAGGGAGCCAGCTCACAAAGTCCGGAGGCACCAGACTGTCCGTGGGACTTAGCACAGCGCAACAATAACACCCGTAGGCCTGGTAAGAAGATAAACTGAGCAGGAACGTCTTCCATCTCCCACACGGGGTCCCCACCGGGAAACAGGAAGCTCTCAGGTGTATAAGCTGACAACAGAGATCAAGCACTTGATTTCCATCTCTCAAAGTCCTACATCAATTGGGGGGTGCAGCTTTTAGCTCGAAAGTTGGCGCATCGAACCCACCCTAAAGTCCTGAGGGAAAAAGAACCAGGTGGGGAACTGCACTTACTTAAAAAAATCACAACTTGGGAAATTCTGCGGGGCTGTTCTACTGTGCCCCATGAGGTCGCTATGGGTCCAAAATCAACTTAATGGCTCCCAACCCTTTCTAAACCAATTAAGTCTGGCTTAGCCCTGAGGGGTCAATCTGGAAAATTCTGTCCACATCACAGATTGGAGGTGCCCTTCTCTGCACCCCTGGGGCTCATGCATGAACTCCCTGGCCTAAGAGGCAGGAGAACTGGAGGAGAGGTTGGTGATGGGGGGGCTTCCCGTCCCTGACCCTGTGGGTCCTAATGAAGACAGGAGCTCTCATTTTCTCTCAGCTGAGTCCAGGCACTTTGGGGGAGCAGGGTTCCTGTCACCATAGGGGACTGACCAGCTGGCCAGAGGGGTGGCCATTACAGTAAAACCCAATCTCCCAGGCCCTTGGCCTGAAATTGGTTTGCTTCCTTTTAGAAAGTGGCCATTTTTGATACATGTGTCATGGTTGGAGGAAGATGCCAGATTCGAACTTGGTCTGCTGAGAGGGTTTTACTAAGCCATGGAGTTCCAGTCATGAGGGGGCTTCACGACATTCCTGGAAAATTTCCAGGATCTTTTCATTCCATTTTCCTACAAACATTTAGAAGCTCTCTCATCTATGGCTAGAGGACAAACAAAATACACACACACACACACACACACACACACACACACACACACACACACACACACCCAGATCATGATTGGTGGCAGATAAATTCATGGCTGTCCCAAATGGTCCTGTAGAAGTGGGGAGGGGGCTACCAGTGGGCTGTGCACACAATGTCAGACTTTAAAAGCTCACAAGATTGGTTCTGGAAGTATAACCTCCTGGCTATGATGATGCCCCCGGTATGATTCATGCAGCCCTGAGTCACAGTCATCCGGACCCGGCTTCTAGATAACACATTTATCATATTTGATAAATCATCCAAAACAGCCCAGGCAGTTCCGTAGCACTCCCTGTGAGTCGGAGGGTAAGTATGGTGTTCCCTCGGCTCTCCAGGCAGTTATAATTTACTTTCAAACATACTCCGTCTATGGAAAAGCTGCCCCTCCCCAGGCTTGCCCCAGAGTTGAGAACCTATGCACTAATCCACAGCCATCTACCTACCAGGGTGCCCACAGGAAGCCCAACTCCCCTCCACACAAACAGCACCCTTCACCCCTACCTCCCCACCTCCCACCCCGCTATCTAAGGCAAACTGTGGCCTGATCCATTTGTTTTTCAAGAGCCCTGATAGAAATCCAGGATATAAAATAAAGCCAGGAAAGGAGAAACAGGATTTAGCTTTCTTTTTTCCTCTCATGAGGCTACCTGAGTGGGATCCAAAGAGTAGAAATTGGGGTGAAACAGGCAGAAAACTCAGTCATCCCACGTCGGGATAACATACATTCCTGAGGAAGAAAGTGTCCGCTCTCTCCAGTGCTTCGAGCTACACCCCCCCCCCCCGCCCCCCCAAGCAGTCCACGTAGCTTGGAAAGGCAGCGGAGAGGAGACACAGGAAAAGAGAACTCTAGGACCCCCAAAAAGTAGGAATGTCGCACAGGGTCGTGAAGGAGAAGCCAAGTCCCGGTTAATGAAAGACTTTGAATGTGATGCTTAAAGCATTTCCTTTTCTTTCTCCCCCCACCTCTAGAGTACTTTCTTTTTTATATACATATATGGATGGTGATAAGAGCTGTAAGAGCCCCTGAATAAAATAAAAACTAAAAAAAACCCCAAACATTTCAAGCACTGCCCTGGTGGTGTACTGGTTACCCACTGGGCTACAATCCACATGGTGAGCAGTTCAAAACCACCAGCAGCTCCTTGGCTTTCTACTCTCATTAAATGGTTATTCTCGGAAACCCACAGGGGTCAATATGAGTCAGCATAGACTCACAGGGCAGTGAGGGCTTTCTTTGTTAGCCAGGGAAGCAAGCTAGTACTGAGCTCCAGAAAGGATCACGCCCAAAGAAGAGGGGGTGGGGGGCTGGCTTTCTAATTCGCTACCTGTCTTAGGTGAGATGTGGAAGTTCCCTTAGAGGACCAGGGAGTACGAGGTCCGGGTTAGGGCCCTGGTGGCTCCCAGGGGCTGCTATGGCCCCACCTGCAAAGCCCCTCCCTGATCCCACTGCTTTGAGGAAAGTGAAGGACTCAGTTGAAGGTCAAATGCCCCTAGTTTTCCAAGGCTCATTGGAGGCCCTGTCTTTTTAGATGTTAATTTCATGACTCACTCAAAGGCTTCCTTAAGAAAGAGGCTTTTAAGTAATGAAAGCATTAAAGGGGTTTTAAAGCTCAGCGGAGTTGGTTCAGATCAGCCTCTGGGAAGGCACAAAGCATGCCGTCCAACTGGTTTGCCTGGGAACTGAAACCCTGAGGAGAGCGGGCTTGCTACCAAGAGAGGAGGTGCTCCTCGCGCCCCACCCCCACCCCCCGGGAGCTCAGCAGGGGGCCCCCTTCCCAAGGAGGCCTCTCCCAAGACGCTCTCCCGCCCTCTAAATAATATTATCACCGGCGGCTGGGCAGCTTGGCCCGAGGAGACTGGGAGCCACCGACAGACGGACACACACATACGTGTACGTGCCTGCCGAAGCAGCAGGGCTCTCCCACGGCCAGGCTTGTCCCAGACTCAGTGTGGCTCACACTTAGGCTTGACTCCGACGAGGGTTTCCTACGGTCCTGTCGTCTTTTCCCAGTTGCCAAATGGAAGTGTGTGAAAGGACAAACAAAAGCCCCACTGAGTCATCGGAGAAACGTCTGGAGGTGCAGGGGATGGGGGCGCTACAGGCTGGGGTGCCCATGGCCACTGCTGGAAGCTATCCACCACCCACCCCCAAACCTACTATTGAAAAGAACCCCAACGCAAAGAAATGGGAACTCTGGGTTGCTTCTGAACAGTCGTCTATGAATGCAGGGAGACCATTCTGAGTTTTTTTTCAAAGGCAAATGACTTCAAGGAGGCTCCTTACAGCACAGCTTACAAAAAGAGAAGGGCGGAGGAGAGGAGATCTACCATTGGCCAATCTAAGCAAGATGGAAGAGACCCTTCAGACCGACATCCAAGCAGAAGGTGGTTTCTGGCCCTCCAGCTACCTGTCGCCCTGGGGCTGTCGTCCTGACTGGGAGTCAGCTCTGACTCACTCACCTCCACCTCATGAACAACAGAAGGAAACGCTGTCTGGTCCTGTGCCATCCTCACAATCGTACTGTTTGAGACCTTTTGAAAGTTAAATGATGTAAGCCTGCTTCCAACAGGAAAGAAAAGATTCGCAGTAGGGGTTGGGGGTGGGTGTGCGAGGGGAAGCAACTAGTATTTTTTTATGGGAAATATTTGGTTGTGTGAGTACGAAAACACTTAAAATCAAAGTCAGATGACCAGCTTTTGTTTATTTTCTCATTGGGACTCCAAATTCAGGGAAGCCTTTTTTTTACTTATGTGTCTTAACACACTCGCTGCCAATTCCTAATGACCCCAGAGAACAGGGTATAACTGCCCTGTGAGTTGTTCAGACTGTACTCTTTACAGGAGTAAGAAGCCCCATGTTGTTCCCTTTAACCAACGGAATAAAGAGCAATACAGTCTATCACGCCTCACCCCCCTGCTGATGGAACAAAGTATTACAACGGTGCCGGGTACAACCCTCCTGCCTTCAACGGAATGTTCTCATTCCCTCGGACTTCTTTCTGCTTTGATGATATATGTGTATGTTCCTAAACCACACCTCGGTGCTATTTTGTTTGTGTCAAAGCTTTAGAAGAATGGAATTCCATTGGCTCTTCCTGATAGTATGTGGGTCCCTGAACAAATATATTCCGGGGCGGG
>NW_022107431.1:9134278-9153054 GCF_000313985.2 Echinops telfairi
GGGGCCAGCCCCCACCGCTACTTCTGCCCATGGGTTCAGTAAGCACAATTGTAAGGTTGAGATATATAAGTATTATATTTAAGTCATCGAGAGCAGGGGGATGCTGTGTAGGAACCCTCCCCTCCCAAGAGTTGAGTTGAGAAGGTGGGACAAACCTGGACAACGTTTCCTTCTGTTATACATAAGATCTTCAAAAAGTAGGCGCCAACTCGTCAGGCCCTACCAACAAGTGTGTATGTTAACCATTTGAGTCATCTGAAACAGTATGTCAACATTCTTCTGGGATCCTGGCTCTCCACTTGAAACTGCAAAGCTTGCTGCCCTAGCCAGTGGGAGCGATCTGTTTACAGCTCTTCCTAGAAGGGAGGTGTGTTAGTCTGGGCTGACTAGACCGACAAAGTCACAGACATTCAGATGTGTATAAGAAAGAGCTTTATATAACAAGTAATTGTATATTAAGAAAGCATCCCATCTCTCTGAGTGTGGTGTTGCTCCAACCTCACCGTGTCATCTCATAAGACTTTCAGGATCAAGAGATTCCTGGCCAAGAAACAGAAGCAGAATCGGCCCATCCCCCAATGGATTCGAATGAAAACCAGTAATAAAATCAGGTACAACTCCAAGAGAAGACATTGGAGAAGAACCAAGCTGGGTCTGTCAGGAGCCCCCTGAGGGATGGCACACATGACCGCATTTTCCCAGTCTCAAGTCATGTTGTGTTGCATTAAGACTTTTGTCCCCATCCGATCAGTTGAACTTCTATTGGCAAATCTGCTTTATTCCTTGTTTTTTTTCCTTCCTCATCAAGTCTAACAATAAATAATGTAAGGCTGTTGGTTTGAAAAAAAAAGAAAAGAAAACATCCCAAAGGGTGGAAGCAAGGGGGGGAGGGCGGTGATGGGAGGGTAAAAAGTAGAGCTGGTATCAAAGGCTCAAATGGAAAGTAAATGTTCAGAAAATAATGATGGTAACATATGTACAAATATGCTTAATACAATTGATGTATGGATCGTTATAAGAGCTATAAGAGGCCCCAATAGAATGATCTTAAAAACACACAAACAAGCAAAAAAGAAAACATCCCAGCCAAGTCCAGATCAATTCCATAAGCCTGATCCTAGCCCATATGTCTGATACCAGTCTATAAATTCCTCTTCAGACTCACGCAACACATGCAATGACACCGAGTGCAGGAAGATCACAGGCCAGTGAGTGGAAAGTCTTGTGGATCCAGTGGCAGTGGAAGCCTCCCAGCACTGGTGTGAGTCTCCATGAGGCTGCTCTAGGGCTCTGGCTGCCATCAGCGTGGCTCCATGTAGCTTGTCTACAGAAGTGTCTCTCTGGGAGAAGTGTGTGTCCCACCCTCCAGGAAGAAGACAGGAGTTCCCAGAATCCTCAGGAGAAGGTCATGCCCACACAGAGGCCTCACTGGCTATGACCTGATTGACAGACTAGACTCCACCCCTTCGCCCAAGTTGAAGGTAGATTATGTAACTGCCACAGGAGGTCCAGCTTTGGCCCATAGAAACACCATTCAGTTAGACATGCTCAAGATGATCAACGCCTTGTACACGGGGAGGGGACTCCCTGCTCAAGCAACCCTGCCCAGAGAGCTGAGAGGGGAATGTGGATCATTTCAAGAATATGTTTCCAATTTCAAGGACTCCCCAGACACAGATCTCTGCACAGGGACCCCACTCACCTAAGACTTGGACTGGAGACCAAACGTAGACGTCTATATTCACATTTCTACTCAACACTGTGACATGTACCCATGTTGACCACCATATCTCTATTTGGCTTATTTCTAATGCTACTGAGCAACCCATCCTATAAATAGCTACGTATCCATGCTCCAGTGATGGACATTTCATGGGTTTTCAATTTTCTGGTATTGCACAAAAAGCGTTACTTTATATTCCTGGCTATTTGCAAGAGTTTGTCTAGGGTACTTCCCTAGCAATGGAATAACTGGATGTTACGGTATGCATGTTTTCAACTTTATTAAATATTGCCAAGTCATTCTACCAAGGGGATTTTCCAATTTGCACCCCTGCTAGTTCTCATGGCTTCACAGACTCACCAACACTGGGTCTCATCAGGTGATACATTTTGCCAATATGAAGGGTAGGAGATGATATGTTCTTGTAAGTGTAATGTTCGCGGACATTCTACTCTTCTGAAGAACTCTGCCCCTTTCAGAAAACAGACCTCCACGGTCAGACTAGAGTTACCGTTTAGGGTAAATCAGTCATTGTTTTCATTGTCCTTGCAGACAAGGTTGTTTGTCTGAAATCCTTCCTGACCACGCATTGTTTCACAAGTTCTGTTCCAGCCTTACTTCCATGGTGGCATTGGTAAGATGGAATAAGAATCTCTGGGAGTCACTCAACTTCGGAATGTTTTTGGCTCCCAGACAAAGGACTAGCTGCCCACTTGAAACGGAAAAGCCCTTGGGAAGGTGACGAGCAGTGGAACGGTGTCTGCTCTACTGCAGGAAGCTGAGCCCCGGGGTCGGAAGGCACTCAGCACAGGAAACAGCTGCCTCCTCAACGTCAAGCCAACCTCAGTCGTCGGGATGGAGCCATGCTTTCAGGACCTTTCCCTGCCGATGGGGCACGGTCCAAGATGAAAAGAAACTGCTGTCAGTCCACTAGTCATCAGAACATGGAATGAACGGTGTATGCGTCTAGGAAAATGTGAAGTTGTCCAGATGAAATGGAATGCAGACCATCTACATCCTAGGCATTCATGAGCGGAAACGGACGGCTACTGGCCATGTCTAGTCTGGCAAGCATACGATTTACTCTGCATGAATCTCAAATGCAAAAGAAGGCACATCGCATCCCTTCACTATCAAAAACAACATAGACAGCAACTATACACCTGGGCCTTGCCAGGTAGAATATGCAGGACTCAAGTCAACTATAGATGTGGGAAGAGGCGATGGAGAAGCCCAAGGTAATTGGTCAAAACCATACCAGGGGTGGACTGTGGAACAGACCATCAGTTGCCCGTATGTATGTTCAGGATGAAGCTGAAGAAAATTAAAACAAGTCCACAAGAGCCACCTTGAGTGCCTCCCACCTGAATTTAGAGGCAATTTCAAAAACAGATTTGAGATATTCCTAAAAACTGATGGAGTGCTGAAAGCACTCACTAGTCTCTGCCAGCTCCCTGGAAGAGATCCATATTTGGGTGCATTCTAAAGAAAAGTGGCCCAACATGTAGTATTAAATTAAATGTGGGGGGTGAGGGGCCAGCCCCCACCGCTACTTCTGCCCATGGGTTCAGTAAGCACAATTGTAAGGTTGAGATATATAAGTATTATATTTAAGTCATCGAGAGCATGAGAGGTAGAGGAGAGATATTACAATAATGCAGTCAGACACATTACATGGTAGCATTGCTCACCTCAGCCCAGCTTGGTGGTCCACGTGGAGAGAGGGGGAAGGGAAGGAGGGCAAGGGAACAAGGGAGAGAGGATGGGAGAGGAGAGTGGGAAGAGTGGGGAGCCAGAGAGAGGGGTCAGAGAGCCCTCTATATTGCTTACCCATGCCTATGTACCTTTTGGGGGCATGCCAGCCCACTAATTACAGGTAGAGACATCCGTCACAGGGAGGGGTTGCACTACAGGTTACACAGTAATGAGAAGGGGTGGTCTAGGGACATACACGCAATAGGAAGAGGAGGGATTGGGGGTATACACATGACAAGATGGGTGGATCCTAGATTTAGGATGGCAGCTTAACTTTGACCTGTTCCCTGGGTCTCCATAGGAACCATTATCAGTAGGGTGTAAACTCTTGCCTACAGGAGCCTGTCCATTGTCCCCAGCAGCAGGGAGCAGGGCCCCCTGCAGTTTGGCAACTGATCGCCTTCAGGGGGGGAATGCCTGCGCATCTGACCTCCCCCCACACCAACAGAATGCAGAAATTATCATTAATTATCATTAATATTGTATACAAGTAAAAGTTTGCTGAACATCATTCAACAGTGCTTGTAGCAATACATTGACAGGGAGCTGGCAGAAATCCAAGCCAGATTCGGAAGAGCACCTGGAACGAGAGATATATCATTGCTGGCATCAGATGGATTTTGACTAAAAGCAGAGAGTATCAGGAAGGTGTTTACTTGTGTTTGTTGACTATGCAAAGGCATTTGGCTGCGTAGATCATAACACATTTACAGAGCGCATTTCAAAGAATGGGAATTCCAGAAAACTTGATTGTGCTCCTGCAGAACTGAGCGGTTTAAAACCAGGGAAAGTGTGCACCAGGGTTGCACTGTATCCTTTCATCATCCTGTGCCATCTGTATGCTGAGAAAGTAACAGGAGAAGCTGGGCTGTCTGAGAAAGACAGGCATCAGGATTCAAGGAAGGCTCATTAACAAACTGTGATATGCAGATGACACAGCCTAATTGCTGAAAGCCAGGAAAATCTGAAGCACTTACTAATGAACATCAAAGACGCAACCTTCTGGACAGATTAAACTTAATATAAAGAAAACAAAAATCCTCACAAATGGATCAATAGATATTAAGAAAAATGGAGAAAGGGTTGAAAATGTCAAGGATTCCAGTTAAATTAGATACACTATCTGTGGGATTATAAAAAGACTTTTCCCCTGCTTTGTCTCCCCCAAAGACATGCTAAGCATTAGGGACTTTGTGCTAGCATATGGGGGGAGGTCAGATGCTTACTGGTATCCTCCCTGAAGGCAATTATAGCCCCCCCTCTGCTGTTAAGGACAATGGGCTACTTCTCTAGAGGCCTGCAGTCATTGATTCGGTCCCTGTAGGTGGAGTTTACACCCTACTGATAATGGTGCCAGGGAACAGGTCAAACCGGCTCAGTGACATCCAAAGTTAGCTGCCATCCTGAATCTAGGATCCGCCCATCTTGTCACATGTATACCCCCAATCCCTCCTCTTCCTATTGCGTGTATGTCCCTAGATTGTCCTTCTCTCTCACTGTATAAACTATAGTGCAACCCCTTCCTGTGACGTATGTCCTTACCTGTAATTAGTGGGCTTGCACTCCCCACCAAAGATATATAGGCCTGGGTTAGCAATAAAGATCTCTCTCTCTCCCCTCTCTCTCTCTCTCTTTCCTCCTCCTCCTCCTCCCTTGACCTCTCATCGGTTCCCCCTCTCCTCTCCCATCCTTGCTCCCGTTCCCTTTCCCCTTGTCCTCCTTCCCTTCCCCCTCTCTCCACGTGGACCACCAAGCAGGGCTGAGGTGAGTATTGCTACCATGAAATGTGTCTGACTCCATTATTTCAGTCTCTTATTTCTCATGCTCTCTAGGACTTTCATATTATATTTATATATCGCAACCGTACAATTGTGCCTATCGAACCTGTGATTAGTGGGGGGGATTGAATGACATATTGCATTGGGCAAATCTGCTGCACAAGATGTGTTTAAAGTGCCCAGGAGCACAGATGTACCCTGGAGGACTAAAGGGCGCCTGACCCCAGCCATGGCATTTTCAATTGCCTCATATGCACGTGAGAGAGAGCTGGACACTGAACAAAGAGGCTGGACATCGCTCCACAGCATCGTGTGGTCCACTTACTGGGAGAAGGCCTTCCGACCTGAGGGACTCATCTTCTGGCACCATCTCGGACAATGTTCTGTTTCTACTCATTAGGTTTTCACTAACTGGCTATGTTTCAGTGACTAATTGCTCTGACGGGGACAGCCTAATCCATCTTCATTCATAGTCTAGGAGCTCTGCTGAAACCTGTTTGGTTTGGGTGACCCTGCTGGTATCTGAAAAGACCAGCGAAGTAGCTTCCAACATCACAGCAACACACCAGCCACGGCGGTGTGATGAATTGACCGACACACGATGGGATCTATGCTTACAGGGTACAAGGTACAAAGTCTCTGTTTAGGGTGATAAGGAACGCTTGGAAATAGATGGCGGTGATGGTTGCTCAGCTTGGTGACTGTGGGTAAGGTCACTGCGTTTGCACACTTAAAATGGCTTGACTGGCAATTCCTCCATTATTTACATTTTATCATGACTAAATTTTACTTTTATTATCATGATCAGATTTTTCTAAAATTAGTTCTGATTCTCCACCAATCTTTCTAGCTATTAAGATAGAAAAACAAACAAACAGACAAACAAACACATTGCCATTGAGTCAATCCCAACTGGAGGCGGCAGAGGAGAACTGCCCTGTGGGTTTCCAAGGCTCTAGCTTTCTATGGGTGTAGAACGCCTCATCTTTCTCCCTTGGAGTGGCCGGTGGTTTTGAACTGCTGACCTTGTGTTAGCAACTATACAGAAAATAAATAAAATACAGGGAAGAAAAACATGGTCGGGGGCACCTTCCAAAAAGAGAAGAATACTAACGACATGGGAAACGTTGGCAATATATTGCTAAGTAGGAAAAAATTTGTTATAAGCAATGCACCTTTAGTTTTGGTCAAATAAAAATTGGTTAGAATATTTTTAAAGCATTAGTCAATAACAATTTTGGTGACTCTTGACAGACATCAGACATGAGAGATTGCAGGTTAATGAAAGTCCCAGGACCATTTGACTTCCTATGTGTGAATAGTGTCCCTGGGTGTACAAATAGTTAACATGCTCGCCTGCTAACTGAAACAAAAAGGCTGAAAGTTCAGTCAACCTAGAGGTGACAAGGTAGAAAGGCCCGGTGAGGTGCTTCTGACACATCAGGCATTGAAAGCCCTCTGGAGCACAGTTCTACTCTGACAACACGGGAAGTGAGTTCCAACTCACGGCAACCTTGTGGACACCGGAAGCAATACTTCCTGTTCTTGTACAAATCTCAGAACCGATGTTTAAGTCCATGGCTGCAGCAAATGTGTCAATCCATCTCATTGCAGGTCGTATTCTTTTTCACCAGCCCTCTACTTTACTAAGTATAACGTCCTTCTAGTTCGTCTTGCTGGGATCCATAATCAGTGCTCATGGAAGCAGCAGTCAAGAGATCAAAGGACGCACCGGGTAAGTTTGCCGCACAAGACCTCTTTAAAGGATGTCACTTTGAGGACTATGGTGCACCCGATCCAAGCCAGGGTATATTCCATTCCCTCATACGCATGTGAAAGTTGGACATTAATTAAGGAAGGAAGACAGAAGAAGAATGGATGCATTTGAATCGTGGTGTGGAGAAGGATATGGAAAGTCCCATGGACTGCCAAAAGGACCAACAAATTTGTCTCAGAAGAAGTACAGCCAGGGGAGCGGGGAGGGAGGGGAAAAATGAGGACCTAATGTCGGGGGTTTAAATGGAGAGAAAATGTTTTGAGAAACGATGTACAAATGCGCTTTACACAATTGATGTGTGTATGGATTGGGATAACGGTTGTGTGAGCCCCTAATAAAATGTTAAAAAAGAGGGGAAAAAAAGAATATACCATATATGAATCTGATACTAAAAAATAAAAGAAAAAAAAAAAAAAAAAGAAGTACAGCCAAAGTGTTCCTTAGAGGCAAGCATGGAGGGGCTTCATCTTCATACTTAGGGCAGATTGTCAGGAGAGGCCGGCCCCTGAAGGAGGACAGCATGTTTGGTAAAGCAGAGGGGAAGTGAAAAAGAGGAAGGTCCTCAGGGAGATGGGCTGACGCCGGGACCACAACGATGGGCACCCGCAGAGGAACAATTTTGCGAGGGGTGCGGGCCTGTGCCGGGCTTCCTTCTGTTGTGCAGAAGGGTCACTGTGACTCGATGGTACCCAACAGCAACAAGGTCTCTCTCGAGATACCATGTCCAAAGGACGTGACATGAAATCTCACCATCTTCCCTGCTAAGGAGCCTTCCAGATGCACTTCTTCCAACATAGGTATCCTGTTCTAGCGGTCCGGGGCAGTCTCAATATTCTTGAACAACAGCTTATTTCAAACGCACCAGTTCTTCTCAGACTTCCTAATTCATTGTTGGGCCTTCACAGGCCATTGAAAATGATGACTTGGATCTAGCAAGGCGTCACCTTTAAAAAACAAAACTCTTTGAAGAATTCTTTTGTAGCAGATTTGCCCAGTGCAATACATCGTTTGATTTCTTGACTGCTCCTTCCGTGAGCATTGGAACTAATGTTGTACCGCCTCATATCCTAATGCCGCATTCTTCTACCTACAGTTCAGCTTCTGCCGGAAGCCCTAGTAGTATAGGAGTTATAAGTTGGGCTTTTGATCTGCAAGGTCTGGAGTTCGAGATTACCAGCCCCTCTGAGGGAGAAAGGCAGGGCTTTTTACTTTTTACTTCTGTGAAGTTGCTGTGGTAGTTACATAATTTCATGTAAGAGTATAGGGGTAGAGTCGGCCTGTCAATCAGGTCACAGCCTGATGGTGCTTCCTCATAAGGAGGGTCCTGGGAACCTCCCCCCCTCTGCCTCACCTTCCTGTTGATGAGCCATGCTGAGACCTTTGAGAGCCCTGGGGACGCGTCCACCATCATTGTCCCCCCTGGCAGGTGGTGTTCCTGCATTCTGCCTCACTGCATGTGGCTGTGTGAGTCTGAAGAGGGGCTAATGGGTCAGTAATTGGACATGTGGACTTGCGTTGGACTGGGCTGAGGTGGCTTATGGATGCACGCTTACTTCTTGATGTAAAGCTCTTTCTGATACATCTAGGAGTGTGTGGATTTGTTTCTCTAGTTAGCAGGCCTAACCCAGTTACGGTCTCAGAAACTCACAGGGGCAGTTCTGCCTCGTTCCTTACAGGGTCGCTGTGAGTCTGCATCCACTCACAGGCAGTGAGCCTGGTTTGGGACAGTTCAGCTTCTTGGATTATTTGCTCAGCATGCAGCTGAACAATTTGGTGGAAGTATGCATGAAACATACTTCTGATTTTAAAGTGTGGGGCATCCCCTTTTCTGTTCAAATGACTGATCTATAGGCAGTTTCCACATGGGCTCAATTAAGGGAGACAGGGCCAGAGGCAGGCAGGCAGGCAGAGGAGGCACCCTCAAATATGGTGGGCCTATGCGTGATTTTTTTTAAAAATATATATGAAATTTTATTATTCATTGGGAGTTAATGCATTTATCATTCCATAGTTCAATCACATCAAGCAGTAGTGTACAATTGCTACCACCAAGAAATTAGAATATTTGACACGAGAATTGTATGGAATTCACATTTCAGTGTCCATAAATGAAGTTTGATGGAACATCGCCATCCTCATTTGTGTATTGTCCAGGGGTGCTTTCTCTGTGCTACAAAGACAGAGGTTAGTCCCCTACGGCCTTGTAAAACCTGCAATACTATCTGACCTTAAGAATTGGTTGGCTAATCTCTGGCCTGGACTCCAGGACAGCAGTTCTCAAACTCGAGGTGTCTCAGAATGATCTGTCATGGTCTGTTATTATTAGTGTTGTTTTATGCCCAGAGTAGAACTGTGAGATTTTTGTTTTTGCTTGTTTGTATTTCCTAATTTCTTACACTGGGTGTGTATTGTTTTTGCAGTTGGAGAGAGAGGTTTTGGATCTTCCTTTCATTTAGCTAAGGGGCTACAACAGGAAGCTGGCAGCCCTGAATGGTTCCCAATCCCTCCTGCTGGGTTTGGACTGTGGGTCAGCCTGACCTGGTCTTAGGTGATCTCAGGTCAAGTGCCCTAGTGGATGCTGACCTTGGGTAATGGATCACCTTTGGGACTGTACATGGCTGGAATTCCCAGAAGGCTGACTTCTGAGCATGTGAGTTGGGCAGCAGCATGCCAGCAGGGCTGTTCCTGGGCACTGGGCTGTGGAGGGGTGGGTGTGGTCGCCTCGGGCACCTGGCACCAGCTGTCCCCATAAAAGTCTCTGTTACAGCTTTCATACTAAGCCAGAAAGCACTACAAGAGGGACTAGGGCCTTGCCTCCAAGCAGAGAGTCTCGCACTGTAGAGTCTGCAAAGAGAAGCGGTGGCTGCTTGGGGTCTAGGAGAGGCTGGGAGCCCTTCCGGTCACTTTCAAATCCGCTCCACAAGAGCCCTACCCACTCTGGCCACCCAGGCTCTGCCACAGCCTTATCTCAGGCCCAGGCCACACCCCAGTCACAACTCCGGTTTCTCCTCTCCTGCTGGTGGGACCCATGGTGGTTGTCATCTGTCACACTTCCATTGACTGAAGTCCCCTCCCAGGAGAATGAGAAGGCCACAGGGTCTGGGGTGGTATGCCCACCAACTCCCAGAGAGGCGCAAGGTCATACAGCAGGCAGAGGGGGACGGCCCAGCCAGCAGGGAGATGGGCACATGAGGGCTCAGAGGCAGGACAGACAAAGAAACAGAACAGACGGCCCCCAGAGGCTGGAGGAGAAATGTGACAACAGGGCAGCATGGCACAGCACGGCAGGGTCGGAAGAGGCGGGGAAGCTGCCTTCTAAGTCATGAAGAGTCCAGGGTCCAGGCACACTCTTGCGCAGCCCAGTGGCCAGATGAAGATGCGCTTTAGGAAGACGTGTCTGTATAGGGCGTGCCAAGAGGGTGGGGTCAACAGTGAGGAAGCCTGGCCGCAGACCACTGCCCATGGGTGAGCAAGTCACTGGCTACCAGCACGTGGCAGGTCACAGTGAAGACACCCTGTACAGGGGCATGGCAGGTCGTTAGTGCTGACTGGAGGGGCCTGTTCGCCGGGGGGATGGGATTAGATGCTCTTACGCCTCAGGAGCCTGATTCACCTTCATTGCCCGGCATCATCCCTACCCGTCCATCCCTTCACCAAACTTTTACTAGGAGGCATGCCTGTACCAAGAGCCAGGAAGAAAAGAGACGCAGAAGGGCATCAGGGCCTGCAGGGGCTCACAGCCTAGGGGCAGGGAGGGCACAGCCACAGTCAGCCAGAAAGATGAGGCGCCCTTGTGCGGGCACTGCTGCCGTCTGGGGGTGCCTGCACGTGGCTGTGATGCACATCAGAAGAAAACTTTGCCAGGTCCTGTGCTGCGTTAGGCTGGGCTGCCTGCAGGAACAAGTCAGTGACACACACAGATGGATAAGAAAGAACTTTCTATCAACAAGCAATCTTCTATTAAGCAGGCATCCCAGCCCAGTCCAACTCAAGTCCACAAGTCCAATACACGCTGGGGTCCTCTTCACCCTCACGTAGCTGCAGGCTGAGGGCGCAGGGCGGTGAAGCAGGAAGCAGGGCGAGCAAAGGCCAGTGGGTGCAGAGTCTCCTGGATCCAAGGTCCGTGGAAGCAGGCCAGGGCTCCACCAGCTCTCAGGACAGCCCGCAGGAGGCTGCCACTGGAGGCAGACACAGTGTCCCAGTGAGGTCCCAAGAAAGAAGGTGAAGTGGCAGAGAGTGAGAGAGGGGCTCCCAACTTTCCTTCCTCGTAAGAAGGCCACCCTCCAATGTGGCAGCTTTCGGCTGTGAGCTGACAGACAGGTGGGACTCCACCCCTACCCTTTCATCCAAATTCGAGTGGCCAACAAAACATCACTGGCCTCATTCTGCTGTGTCTGTCCATCTCCCTGAGCGCTGCCTCATTTTCCTGACCATTTGCTAGCCATTGCCCTGGCCCTAACTGTTGCCCGGGTGGCTGCTCACTTCACCAGTGGTTCAAACCCATCAGCCGCTCTGCAGGAAAAAGATGTGGCCGTTGGCTTCCCTACAGATCACAGCTTGGAAACCCTATGGGGCAGTTCCTCTCTGTGCTACAGGGTCCACTTGACAGTATGGAACAACGGTCATCACAGAAGCAAATCGTCAGGCCTTTCTCTCAGGGGCCACAGGGTGGACCTGAACCGCCAATCTTTCTGTGTTGTTCGTTTGTGGTTAGGTGCCCAGCCCATAGCGACCCTGTGCACAACCAAAGCAAACACTGCTTGCTCCTGTGACCTCCTCCCTGTTGTTCCTGTGCCGAGCCCACTGTTGCGCCACCGCGGCCAGCCTTCCTCTTTTTTTGCTGCCTCTCCACCCTCCCTTCTCTCCAGGCACTGGTCTCTCCTGACAACATGGCCAAAGTATGTAAGGTGAAGTCTTGTCATTCCTTACCTTTAGGGAACACCCTGGCCGTACGTCTTCCAAGACAGATCGGTTTGTCCTTATAGCAGTCAGTCCAAGGGACTTTCAATATTCTCTCTGCAGTCAAATGCAAATAGTTTGCAGCAACCAGAGACCTGGACTTTTGTTTCGGTTTGCTGTTAGGTACTGCCCGGTGGGTTCTGGCTCAGAGCAGCCTTATCTATGCACAGCAGAACAAAACACTGCCTGCTCTGTGCCAGCCTCAGAATTGTTACTATCTGAGCCCATTTGTTGCAGCCACTGTGTCAATCCATTTTAAAAATCATTTTATTGGGCGCTCATACAACTCATCACAATCCATGCATATATACATCGTGTCAAGCACATTTGTACATTTGTTGACAGTTGCTTTCTACTTGAGCCCTTGGTATCAGCTCATTTTCGCCCTCCCTCCCCCCGCCTCACAAACCCTTGATAATTTATAAATTATTATTTTGTCATGTCTTACACTGTCTGACATATCTCTTCACCCACGTTTCTGCTGTCCGTCCCCCAGGGAGGGGATTATATGTCGATCCTTGTAATCAGTTCCCCCCTTCTACACCACTTTCCCCTTACCCTCCCAGTATCGCCACTCTCACCACTGGTCCTGAGAGGCTCATCTGTCCTGGATTCCCTGTGTTTCCAGTTCCTATCTGTGTACATCCTCTGGTCTAGCTGGATTTGTGGGGTAGAATTGGGATCATGATAGTGGGGTGGGGTGGGGGAGGAAGCATTAAAGAACTAGAGGAAAGTTGTATGTTTCTTCATTGCTACACTGCATCCTGACTGGCTCATGTCTGCCCCAAGACCCTTCTGTAAGGGGATGTCCAGTTACCTACAGATGGACTTTGGGTCCCCACTCTGCACTCCCCCTCATTCCCAGTGATATGATTTTTTGTTCTTTGATGCCTGATACCTCAACCCTTCAACACCTCATGATCACACAGGCTGGCATGCTTCTTCCATGTGGACTTTGTTGCTTCTGAGCTAGATGGCCACTTGTTTATCTTCAAGCCTTTAAGAGCCCAAATGCTTTATCTTTTGATAGTCGGGTACCATCAGCTTTCTTCACCACATTTGCTTATGCACCCGCTTGTCTTCAGTGATCGTGTGGAGAAGGTGAGCATCATTGAATGCCAGTTTAATAGAAAAGTGTTCTTGCAGTGAGTAGAGGCAGTACTTGAGTAGAGGCCCAACATCCATCTGATACCTTAATACTAAACCTATAAATATATGCACAGATCTAGTTCCCCATCATACATATATGTAAATATATACATTTACATATGTACATGCCTGTATTTCGACCTCTATAAATGCCCTTTGCCTCCTAGCTCTTTCCTCTCTTTCCTTTTACTTTCCTCGTGTCCCACTGTCATGCTCAGCCTTTATTTGGGTTTCAGTAATTCCTCTCGGTTACATGGTTACATTGCCCTTGATCAAGCCCTACCAGGCCTCTTACACCCTCCTCACCAGCAATTTCAGGTCATTTGTTGTTCCCTTGTCCTTGGATTTGTTAACACCACTTCCTTTCCCACACCTCCCCCTCTCCCATGTCCCCCTGGAACCGTCTGTCCCCTTGTTTTCTCCTCCAGATTGTTTACCCAACCATCTTATCTAGCTAGACCTGCAGAGATAATAATATGCACAAAAATAAGGCAGAGCAAACCAAAGCAACAAAAGCAAACAACAAAAATGACAAAAAAAAGAAAAGTCTGTAAATAGTTCAAGGTCTGTTTATTGACCTTTAGGAGTGTTTTCCCCTAGAGTCTGAAAGGGGGCCATGCTCTGGCCCCAAAGTCTATGTTTGATATTCCCTTGGGACTTCCTTGCTCTGCTCCCCTAGCTGTTCTGTTCCATGTCCTTAGTGCCTTGCCTCGGTGTGGTGGAGTCAGATCAGGTAGAGTTTCCACACTGTGTCTCCAGTGTTGTTCCCTGTAGGGCTATGGGTCAGTGAAGGATGTCGTGTCTTATAGTGGGGCCGGACATATGGTGCTCTCTGTGCATTGGCTGCCCTGAGCAGGGATATTGTCCTCAAGGCTTGGTGGGCCAGGATGTGCTCCACTCTCTTCCTCCCTCTTCATTTGCTCCCATGTGCTCTGATCAGACATGTCCCCCTACCCCCACGCCCCTGTTCTGTAGCTTCAGTGCTGTCCTCTGAAGCAAATTATTTTGTGGGGAGGGGCGGCTGTCCACGTAGTTGGGATTTGGGCCCATCTTGTGGAGGATCTTTCTCTTGTCCATTGAACTCTCTACCAAGCCAACCTTGCTCCTAAGGATGTGGCCCTCCCATAAAACCAAACTCACTGCTACTGAGTCAGTGCCGACCCACCATAACCCTGTAAAACAGGGTAACCCTGCCCCTGTGGGTTTCAGAGATTAAAACTCTTTACTGGAGTAGAAAGCCTCACCTTTCTCCTGTAAGCATGTGACCCTAGACCCCCTGGTATTACCAGAGATGGAGAAGGGTCTCTACTTAGCCTCCCAACACAGCCAAAGTCACCTCAAATACCCTCCCCCCATCCTTGTGCATGGCTTAGAAACCTACAGGGGCCAGCCAGGAGACTCTGGGCAACCCGAGGGGGCTTGGCATAGAATCTCTGGTCTTTGTGAGCAAGAGAACACTGTTGGTAGAAAGGAGCCCCAAGGTCCTGTTTCCCTTTCTGGAGCAAGGGGTGTGGTGGGTGGAGACACATAGTACCAAGTTACAGGTCATTGAACCACATACTTGACCAACTCTGGGCTCGCCACTCCCCCACCTCCCCTCCCTGGAGACAGCAGATCATGCTGAGAATGCGAGATGACTCCGGGCTGGACAAGATAATTTAGTACACACTCCCTAATTCTGCAGATGAAGCAACTCCCTTGGCAAGGCTCCTCGTTCTTCATACCTCCTCCTCAACAGAACCTAGCGCAGCCTGGTCTCAAGGAAGGCCAGTGGAAAATGCACGCAGAGGGGTGTGTCACTGCATGTGCTGGGGCGCTAAGAGCTAGCGATGGCTTCCTAGTGTGTGGCCCTCTAGCATCATCAACAGCAGAGTCCTCAGCAGTCCCCAGGTGGACCGGTCGGCTGGGAGCAGGAAGGGAGGTGAGCACTCTTCATATTCTTCCCTCCATCCCAGGCTGCTGTCTCCCAGGCCTCCTGGGAATGCAGCCGCCCCTGCAGCTCCAGGAAAGCAGGTGCACGCGCTTCGGCCACCGCGTCAGCAGACGGATGTCTCATCTCAGTGTGATAAAGGACCGCCGGGAAACCTCCAGTCTGTTGTCTAAGATCTTACAGCCTTTACGACGTGAAAAGGCAAACATGTCACTTTGAGGAGGAAGGTCCATCCGCCCCAGGCCCGAACGCTGGACAGGGAACACAGAAGGCCAGAGAAGGACGTGTGTGAATTAGGGTGTTGGCAAAGAATACTGAATGTACCACAGACTGCTAGAAGAAGACGTCTCATCAGAATGTCTTGGAAAACGTATCATCAGAATGAACTTTAAAAGGGAAGATGGCGAGATCTTCTACCCTCTGGCCTGTGATCAGGCGAGACCAGTCCCTGGGGAAGGACATCACTCTTGGAAAAGCAGAGGGTGAACTGGGTGTCAAAGGAGGAAGACCCCCGAGGAGATGGATGGATACTTGGCTGCAAGGATGGGCCCCAGCTACTGCGATATCTGAGTAATCCACCTCTGGGTTTTGATCCTGGAGTCAGCCGTGTGGCCGATGAACTGGATAGCTTCAAAGTAGGGTAATATGTCAGACACTTTGTGTTGCTGCCGTTAGGTGGGTTTCGACCTTGTGAACAACAGAACAGAACACTGCCCAGCCCTGTACCATCCTCTCAATTGTTCTTATGTTTGAGCCCATATTGCAGCCACTGTGCCAATCCTTCTTGTCCAGGGGCTTCCTCCTGTGTGCTGCTCCTCCACTTTACCAAGCATGATGTCCTTCTCCAGGGACTGGTCTCTCCTGACAACATGGCCCAAGGACGTGAGAAGAACCACACCACCCTTGCTTCTCAGGAACACTGTCCTTTGGGCGGTCCATGAGTCCATGGTACTTTCAGTATTCTTCACCAGCACCATGATTCAAATGCATTGGCTCCTCTTTGATTTTCCCTATTAGCGCCTGAAAATTATTTTTCTTAAAGTGGGGGCAGAGTCACCCTGGTAACCTGCCCATCCTAAAAGTGTACATGCCTAACACTTTCCAACTGCCAGAAGTACAAACAGAACAGAAAGGAGAAACAAACAAATCCCCAAGCAACAGGTGCCAAGTTCAACACTCCTCTCTCAGCAATCAGCTGGAGATCAGCAAGGCTATAGACCCAGAAAACACTGGCAGCAACTCCTCCAGCTTATGTTCTTAGAACACTTCACTCAAGACAGCCTTCCCAAGGGGCGTTCGCCAAGACGGGCTACATCCTGGGCCCTATAACACATCTTGCTAAGCTTAAAAGACTTGAAACCACCCAAAGCGTGTTGTCTGACACATGGAAATAGGAAATCAATATGCAAGAGATAGCTGAAAATTTCACCAAACTTCAAAATCAACATCAGGGTTTCCAGTTTCAGCTCCAACACATAAAGGAACTTGGACATCAGACACTGCATTCTCACGACTTAAAAAAAAAAGCCGAACAAACGGAAAATGACTTTTTTTTAAAAATCCACAGGAATATTAAAGCTATGGCAAAGCAAACCAGGCCCTCAAAATCTAGAGGAAAGAAGAATATGAAGACTCACAGGCCAGTCATGAACCCGGAGCAGAAGTTTCCCCCTCTGCCACGCAGTACAAATACTTCTACTTCACTGGTCATTTAAGTGCTGGAGGCTAAATGAGGCTGACGCATGTGCACGAGAGCTGGACCATGAATAAGGACGACCGGAGAAGAATTCACGGATTTCAATTGTGGTGTTGGCAAAGAACGCTGCAAGTCCCAAGGACCGCCAGACAGACATGCAAATCTGTCTGGGAGGAAGCAGCCACTCCAGGTTTATCCTTGAGATGTCTCTTCTCCCTCTCGTGGGTTACTCTGTCCCTCACTTCTTTTTCCTTCCCTCCCTGCACCTCTGGCCATCTCCAAAGCCCATTCCCTTTGGCACAAATGCTTTTCTCGGTTTTTGATACAAGTTTTCCACTTAGAATAGCGGTCGCATATATCTGTCTTATTGTGATCCGGGAATTTTCACTCAGCACCCTGTTCTCCAGGCCCAACCTTGTCAGGAGGTGCTTCATGGTTTTATCTTTTTTTTGCAAAGCATAGTGTTACATTGTGTGTCCGCACCAGTTTCCTGACTCTTTCTTCTACTGATGGCATTTAGGTGGTTTCCATCTTCTCCTTTTTTGGGTTCTTCAGTAAGTGAGGAATATTTATTCCTTTCGTTTCTCCCTTTCCCCCCTCCATATTTCAATCACATCGTGATTGTACAATTGCTATCACAATCTACGAGACATTATCATAACTAAACATACACCTATCCTATGACACAACATCCCACTCGTGGGTATGTGTATGGGGCTACAACAGTATTTTCTTGTGGCTTTAATTTGTACTTTTCTAATCAATAAGCTTACCAGCCACTTGCATAACTCACTTGTGTGTGAGAGACATTACTGCTCAAGTCTTCTGCCCATTTTTTTTTTTTGCTGCCCATTTTAAAATCACCTAGTCTGATTTTTCCTTAAGATGTGTAAACTTAAAATTCAATTCTGACTCACAGCAAAGCTATAGGACCCAGTAGAACTGTCCCTGTGGGTTTCTAACACTGTAAATCTGTAAGAGTAGAGAGCCGAGCATTTTTCCCTCAGAGCACCTGGTGGTTTCGAACTGCTGACGTTATGGTTAGCAGCCACTACTCCACTGGAGTATAAAACCAAAAAACCAATTGGCTCCTGTGGAGCTGCCTCTGACCCGCGGTGACCTCAGGTATGTCAGCATGGAACAAGGCCCCGTGTGCTTCCAGTGGCTGCCTTTTGGTAAGCAGACTGCCAGATCTTCTTTATAAGGCACCTCTGGGTGGATTGGAACCTCCAACCTGCTAGTCCAGCACTGAGCCATTGGCGTCATCAGGGACTGCTACGTGTGCACACATTTGTAAAACTTCACCCAGCTGTACCTTTTAAGATCTGTCCGAGTTGGGCAGTGTTTTTTAAAAACTAGAAATACAAATAGATGGGAATGGAGGAGGGAAGGAGAGGCTCAGATGGGGAGAGAGAGGAAGAGGGAAAGAAGGGAGAGGGAAAGAAAGGGGGAGAACTGAAGTGCGGGAAAACTGAACATGACCACGCAGCGTGGTGGCCCACAAAAACCAGCAACTGGACAGATACTATTACCTGCGGTTTAAAGTTGGGGGCGTGGGAGTGGGGCGTGGGGGGCAATGTTTGCTGGAGTGTTGGCAGGTCAGTGACCAGAGCTGGGACTAGAACTCGGGGCCGCCCCCTGACATTTTGCGGCCCTCACTCCACCCCAGGTCGATGCTCCTGGAAAGAGTGCCCAGCTTATCCGTGTGCCTTCCGTGGGCAGGGGCAGGGACCCGTGTGTCCCCGCATGGGCCTGTCTTCCTACTTCCCCAGGGCCCAGCACTGACGGTCAGGGCTGCCGCGGCACGGACACACCGGGGTCATGCGTGTGCGCTCGGCCCCGGGACCGCGCTCCCGGTCAGGCCGCGCGCTGTGCCAAGAGGAAGCCAGGCTCGAGGAGGAGCTATCTTTAGCCGCCGGGCAGTCGCGTCCGGTGACTCACTTAGAGACGCCGTGTTGCCCGGTGTTTGGGGCCGCGGGCCGACCTCTGCCATCACCCACCGAGGGTGC
>NW_022107431.1:9153353-9164820 GCF_000313985.2 Echinops telfairi
CTGGAGCGGGGGTCCCCGGAGCCTGCAGCTGGGCCTTCTGGGCCCAATCTGGAATCCATGGGTTTAATAAAATTAATAAAAGCTCCTGAGTGTCCCTATTAAAAATCAAAGCTCTTCTTGGAAGGCGGGTGTCACATGGTGCTAGGCCTCTTACCACAGTCCCGGAAAGTGACTGCACATGCAACCTGTCACTTTTACCTGCTGAGCCGACCCTGGAGGCCTGTGGACGTTGCACACCCCACAACGGCAGCGCCGTTTCCTGGCCCCGGCTGCCTTCCCCCACCTCCTCAGAAACCAGAAGAACAAAACACCCGGCAGATACCTCCGAAGGATCTCCTTCCACCCTGTTGCTACATCAGGATGAAGCTCCAGGGGCCTCGGCACCTTTCCTTCTGAATCCCAATGCCTTTCCATTACTTTGGATGGCACACTCGTTTCCACCGTTTATTTGGGGGACGTGGGGGAGGGCGGGGGTGTGTGTGTTAAAGTTACCGAAACTCCTTCTAGAAAACCAAAATCAAACTCACTGCCATCCAGTTGATGCTAACCCATTAACCCCTGGGTTTTTGAAACGGTTCATGGTAGTTGAAGCCTGGTCTTTCTTCTGAGAATCTGCTGGTGGTTTCAAACTGCCAGCTCTGCAGAGTGCAGCCCAGCACACAACCACGATACCATCAGGTCCTTTGTACAAGACATTAGAAGGACAGTTGAGCTCACAGCCTTAAAGATCATTTGCAGTTGCATGTAGAAAGAACATACCTTAGCAGCGGTTGAGTGGAAACGGCATTAATAAAAATTAATGGGCACTAGATGCTTCCTATGTGTCAGGCATTGTAAATGCATAAAAGTGTTTTGTTCAGTCTTCACAAAGTTTCATGATTCCGATTCTATTATTACACCCTTTGCATAGAAAGGAAAAGTGAGTCCCAGAGAAGCGGAGTGACCTAATTGTTTTTCCTCTTAACTTTTTATTGTAAACGGGTGAAAGTTTACAGGGCAAATCAGTTTTATTGTAAGTCGGGTAAAGGTTTCCAGAGCATGTCAGTTTTCCACTTAACAATTCACACACACTTTATCATAATCATGGATTGCAGTTTGACAATGTCATCACCAATCCCACTTTCTCCCCATGTACAATTTGCATTCTGCCTTCTTTCCTGATTCTTCCGAACACTGGCCTTGGGCGAATGTTAACCTTTTGATCTCAAACGGTTGAGTATTCCAACCAGCCTGTATCTCCCTAATGTTATTATTTCCCTAAGGAGCCCCGGGCGGCTATTGATTACTCAAGGTCAGCGGTTCAAAACCACCAGCTGCTCCTCTGGGGCAAGATGTGGCTTTCTACTCCTGTAAACAGTGACAGTCTTGGCAGCTCACAGAGGCACTTCTACCTGGGCCTAGTAGGGTTGCCATGAGTCAGCACTGACTCATTGGCAGCAGGTGAGTGAGTGACTATATTAGACATGGGAGTGACTTCAGTTCGGGGCCGCAAGGGTGACTAAGGGCCATAGCTCAGGGGTTCCACCAGGCTCTACATGGTCTTTTTCATGATTTTGATTTTTGTTCCCTATTTTCCTCCCACTCTGCCCAGGATGTTCTACTAGCCCTTTCAGAGCGGTAGCTTGGCACCAGCTAGTCCTTCTGGCCTCCAGGTCATGGAGACTGATACTCTCTTGGTCCATTAGTCCACTGGGTTAATCGTTTCCATGTGTCTTGTATTTTTTCTCATCCTTTTTCCTCTAGATAGCGACCAAAGTTTCACCCGGGTGGCCACTCAAGAGCTTTTTAAGATGCCAGTTTCTGCATGTCGGCAAAGTAGGGTGCAGCACATGTGATGCCAATTGACCTTGGGGTCTCATGAGACTGTGGTTCTGAAGAGTAATAACCTTGTAGTGACTAGTGTGAAGACAGGGCCATGAGTCACACTCAAAGTCATCGCACTCCACCATGTGCGCCCTTATTTCCTTGTCTAATCTCATTGGAAACTCAGTCGCTGGGTGGTGCAAAAGGGAGTGAGATCAATCAGCAAGTTATAAATCCTCAAGGAAATATTTGTCCTGCTGCTGGCTTAAGACAAAGATTGCCACCCGTGAGGGAGAGAGTCATGGTGCCAGGGGTTTTAACAATCTCCATTTCTCCAGAGCAACCGACCATATTAAACCTGCAACACAAAGTGTCTTTTTCAAAGGTTTCATAGTCTGCTGTGCTCGTTGCCATGGAGACTGGACTGTTTAGCAAGTGGCTACACTTGGTTGGTTAGGAGCCGGAAGCAAACTGACAGTAAGAATGATTGCTTCACTCTGTTCTACATTTCCCCCTGCAAAGAGCTACCAGAACTACCTGATAGAAGTTCCAAACTGCCGGCCAGGTTCAATCCCTAGGCCGTCTCCCCCGGCCTATCTCCATCCAAATCTCTCTTGTTTAACTTTGGGCAAGGTTTCTTTATCTGTACCACCTAGTTTGCTGCAAGGGCTAAGAATGTTAGGTGCCTTCGCCCCGCTGGATCTGATTCAGAACAACACAATGTACAACAGAACAAAGCACTGCTGGCCCTGCCAGCCTCACAAGGGTCGCTGTGTGTGAGCCCATGGTTGCGGTCACCGTGTCAGTGCATCAAGGAGAATCTTCCTCTTCTTTGCTGACCCTCTGCTTTACCAATCACGATGTCCTTCCTAGGGACAGGTTCTCTCCTGATAACAACACGTCCCAGATACTATGTAATATGGAATCTCACCCTCCTGGCTTCTAACGAGCCTTCTGGCTGGACAGCTTCCAAGATTGGTTTGTTCCTTCTCCCGGAAGTCTGCAATACATTCAGTACTCTTTTGTGACTCCAGGATTCAAATGCACCGGTTCTTCTTCCGTCTTCCATCCTCATTGTCCAGTTTTTCCTTGTTTCTGAGGCTCACCTGAGTCCCCGGGATTAAGGAAGACGTAAAATGCCTGGACTCCTGTGCGAGGCATAGAAGGCACTCAGACATGTTTGTTCTGTCCTAGCCCTCGGCCTGACTGATTATGAAGAAAACCACCCCGCTGTGAAGATTAGACCTTTATGGCCCCCCTTACAGAGCCACTGTGCTATACTGAGCTTCATGGTGGTGGTGCTTTCCAGAAAGACTGTCCTCACCCATGGCTTCATTGTCTTCCTGACACAGCGGCAAGGTCATTCATTTTCAAGTATCTGCTTTAGCTTGCATTTTATGCGTCTCGCCTTTCACACGTCGTTGAAAATCTACTAGGTCTGCCTTTGCTTGTTTTTCTGTAGAGCTTTTGGGAAACACCTCGTTGGGAGATAAAACACACACACAACCTGCTTCATTAATGTTATTCGGAGAATGGGTTGTACTTTTATAGATCCCAAGCTCCAATACAGATCATATTGATGAACATGGTTTGGTCTGGCAGTGTGGTAGTTATATAATTGTCAATGTGAGAGGATTAGAGCGAAGAGGTGGAGTCTACCCTGTCGATCAGGTCATAGCCAATGAGGCTTCTGTATGAGCTTGGCCTTCTCCGAGGAGTCTGGGAACTCTGGCATTCCTCCTGGGAGGTGGGAGAGACTCTCTCTCTCAGCTCACACTGGGAGACATTGCAGCTGACAAGACACATGGAGACAGGCTAATGGTAGCCAGAGCCTCGAAGCTGGAGAAGCCCTGCCAGCGCTGAGATGCTCACACCGCCACTGGATCCACAAGATTTCCCACCCACTGATCTTCCTGCATTTGGTGTCAATGCGCGTGTTGCATGAATCTGCAGAAGACTTTATAGATTGGTATCTGACTAATATACTTACGGATTGATCTGGACTGGGCTGAGGTATTTTATTCATGTATAATCACTCTTTATATAAAGCTCTTTCTTTTATGAGTGAGTGTCTATGAATTTGTTTCTCTTGTCTACCTGGTCTAACACAGGCAAGAAAGAAACACAATGCCCCACTCCACAAATAAGTATTTGTGGGAACTAGGAATTCAAAAACGACTTAAAGTACTTCTTTCAGAGGACAGTTGAAAGAGTGGTTGGTTTAGTTTTGTTTGGGCCTTGGCACGCTTCCCATTTTCTGTTCATCGATTTTGCACAGCCTGTGAAGGTTGTTTTCATCCTTGCCGGTCAGCCAAGGGACTACGTCTTCTTTTTTTTTTTAATCGTTTTATTGGGGGCTCATATAACTCTTATCACAATCCATACATCCATCCATTGTGTAAAGTACATTTGTACATTCATTGCCCTCATCATTCTCAAAACATTTGCTCTCTTTTTAAGAATAAAGCTATAGAATGACTCTGTGTGTGTGTGTGTGTGTGTGTGTGTGTGTGTGTTGCACAATGGAGTGGTGCTGGGAGCTACTCTAAAAAGGCAAACTTTGCAAATCCTTACCCATCTCAATATATTTTACCTCAGTATGTTTAAACTCAATCGTTTTCTGAAACTTGCAAAATACTGTTTAGTAAAATGGTCTGAATTGAAGAGAGACTCTTTATCCAATTCAAAGGCATGTGGCATAGACAAGTGCTTGATATCTGCTACCTGCTTGGTTTATTTGATCCATTCAAAGGAACAGCCAACTCAATAGCAAAGAAATAAGACATAACTACCTTTTCCGACATTAAGCGACCTCTTTAAACTGAGCAGCCCCCTGATGGCGTAGCAGGGCACACGTTGGGTGGCACTTAGCAGTCTTTCACGGAACTTGGTCTCTGGGTGGTGGTGCCTTCGAGGCAGTGCTGACTCATGGCGACCCTCTGTGGAACAGAACGGAACACTGCCGGTCCTGCACCATCCTCACCGTCGACGACGTTATGCTTGACTCCACTGCTGCAGCCACCGTGTCCATCCATCTTGTCGAAGGCCTGCCTTTTTCTCTACCCCTCCATTTTACCAAGCATGATGTCCGTGTCCAGGGACTCGTCTCTGCAGACATGTCCAAAGCACGCGAGACAAAATCTTGCCAGCCTCACCTCTAAGGAGCACTCTTATCCAAGACGACACATGTGTTTGTTGTTCTTCTGGCGGTCCATGGTTCTTTCAATACTCGCCGACCACCATAGTTCCAATGCGTGCATTTTTCCTTCAGACTTCCTCATTCAATGACCTCTTAGTGATGAGAACTTAATATAAAATAACATCCAAAAAACCACACTCACTGTCATTGGGTCCCTTCTGACTCATAGTGACCCCTGTAGGATTAGGAGAGAATGACCCCTGTGGGTTTCTGAGACTGTTACTCTTTGTGGGAGGAGAGAGTCTCATCTTTCTCCTGCAGAGCAGGAGGATGGTTTCGAACTGTTTACCTTGCAGTTGGCAACCCAGTGTGTAAACCCACTATGCCGCCAGGTCTCCGCCATCATCCCTACGGCAGTGAGAAAGCAGAGAGGAGCCCCACCCAGCATGTGCTCCCTGGAGTCAGGACATTGCCCAGCTGCTCCCCCTGACAAAGTCTCTTCTGGTGCCACTTTACCAGGGGGCAAAGACCAGAGCTTCCAGTGAGCCGTTGGGGCATTCGGGGACGTTGCTTTGCCCGGCAGCATCAGTCCTTGCCAGGAAGCAAATGGCTCCAGCAGCCCAGGCCAGAGGCCACATTTAATTGGGAGACGATCACAGTCCATTTCGCCTTGGCTTTCTGTCCAGAAACTGCCACTTGGGGGATTTCTCGAGAACACCGCTCATATATTTTGTTGCCAAGGCTCCTGAGGAGGCTCTCGGGGCGGGGGGGGGGGGGGGGGGTTAATAATGGCCCATAAAAGGCCTAGCCAGGGAGTCTGCATTACTAAACTCCATAGGCCCTGAAGGAACCCGTTGGAAGGTTAACATTGTGGAGCATAGGAGATGCATTCCCAGAAAGACGGAGCAGCAAAAGAAATGTGCACTGCCCCAGGGGCTCCCAGGACACACAGGACCTACATCTGTGCCCAGACGGGCCTGAGATGCCTCCTGCAGGCCCAAGTGAGCCAGGATCCTGAAGAACAAAATCCGCAACATTCATGGCTGTCCTCTGGGCCTAGTATTGGGGACTGTGGTGCGGTGGCTGAGGCGGTGGCTTGCAATAGCATTTTACAACAAATCCAACAAATGCCAGGAATGTGAGATAAAGTGTCCCTGATAAAGACAGGTGTCTCCAGGTGCTTTAGTCCTTGGTCACAGCCCCTTCTCGAAAGCACTTCAGAGTGGCAGTGACCATGGGCTGAAACTCGGGGGTGGAAACTGTGGACCCGCCCGAGAGCCTCTCAGGAAGGGACTGGTTCAGGTCCCGAAGAATCAGTGTGGAGACGGATAGATGTCCAGGGCACACTGTTCAGAGTCGTCAAAGGTAGAAACAACTCATGTGTCCACCCTCGGATGAGTGGGGAAGCCTGGTGGGGCATGTGTGTGCAATGGAATACGGTGCTGCCACCAAGAGAGATGAAGTCCTGATACAGCGAAACTAGTCAGACACAAACGGACAAGTATTGCATAAGGATGGCCCCGCTTAAATAACATGGACAGGACAGACACATGCATTTGTTGTTGGGTTTTAGGGGAAAGAGATCCCACAGGCAAATATATGTTATAGAAACCCACTTACTGTATCTCAAGCAGGACAAAGACACATTAGCTTGATGGAAGAGACCACCACCACGCGGCCATAATGGTGTCTGACTTTTATCTAGGACACCGAGATTCTAGGTAGCCCTGTGGCCCGGAATCCTTTGGTGGCCGTTACGGCTTCATGCTGATGGCCTTCCCCAGGCACCTGGTTTGCCTTTGTCATGTCGGACTCAATATTCTTCTCCAACATTGTCATTCAATGGCTTCCATCGTTCTTTCTTCTTCTTTCTTATGAGGTTGAGGAAATGGGAAATACCACCGCAGCTTGGGTAAGGTGTTTCTCAGTCCTCACAGTGACCACTTGGATGTTTTACACTTTCAAGAGGTCTTTTGCAGCAGTGCACAGATGCAAGGAGCCCTGGTGATGGAGTGGGATACGTGTTGGGCTGTTAATCACAAGGTCAGCAGTTCAAACCCACCAGCAGCTCTTTTGGGGAAGGGCGGGGGTGGATGAGATTTACATTGTGATAGCACAACTCATTTTGAAGGTAATTTAACCATGAAAAAAAACGAAAAGAAAATGTTCCGAAATTGGTTGGGGGTAATGATTATACAAATCTTCTTGATATCATTGAACTATTGAATTGTATGGTATGTGGAGTATGTGCCAATAAAGCTGTTAACAAAAATAATTCCAGCCTCTGAAACCCAAAGGGGGAGGCCTACTCTGTCCTATAGGGCCTCACTACAAGGTGGAGTCAATTCTATGACAGTGGGTTTGGCTTTGGGTTTGGTTGGGCCAGTCCACATGTCATTTGATTTCTTACATGTATGGAGCCAAGTAAAATGAAATTGTTAAAAAAAAAATCAATATTTTCTCCATTTTATCAGTAGTTACTGGGTCTGGGGGGATAGAAGGAATGGGATGGGATGTTTAAGAAATACAGCTGATCTGCTGGAGTGATGAAAACCTTTAAAGAGATAGTGGTGATGATTGTACAACATGGGAAATATAGTTTATGTCATTGAACTCTACTTAAAAAAAGTTTAATGGAAAATATGTTGTTTCATATATTTTACCACAATCAAAACATTCGTGTGTATAAATATGTATATGTATGTGTGCGTATACACATGTATATGTATGTGTGCATATATATGCAGATCTTAGAAAAGTTGGCTGCCTGGCTCTTGGCTAGAGGGTCTTCAGGCCTGTTCCTAGAACTAGAACTTGTTGGGGGACCAAGGGGAAGGGGCAATCTTATGCATTCTACACTGGCCACAAACCAGTTCACAGGAAGCAGAAGGGTGTGTTTTGATAAATTACTTGACACCAGTACTTCTTAACTAAGCGTTGAAGACGGAAGTATTAGCAATAAGGTGAGCAGTCTAACAGCACTGAAAGCACTCCCATTACCAAAAGCCAAAGAAAAAAAACAAAACTCCCTGGCAGCAACTTGTGGCCCTACAGCCACCCTAGGACAGGTAGACCTGCCCTGTGAGTTTCCAATACTGTTAACTATTGACAGGAGAAGAACACCCGTCTTCGTCTCTTTACCAAACATGTCAAAATGCTGAATAAAATATGACAAACTTCCCTTTAATGGGTATTGAGACTCGCGAGGCCAGGTTGTCCCCAGAACCTAGGGCTGAACGGCCTCAGCCAGCCAGGACGTGAGACGAAGGACTCAGAACCCGGAGGAAGTTGAAACTGAAACTCCCCAGCACCTGCCACCAGCACAGGGCTTTCAAACGAGACCAAACCAAAACTCACGGCCATCTGTCAATTCCAACTCATGATAGGCCTGTAGGACAGGGTGGAACCCTGGGTTCCCAAGACTGTAACTGTGACAGCAATAGAAAGCCACACGTTCTCCCGTGGAGCTGCTGGTAGATTCAAACAGCCGACCTTGCGGTTAGCAACCCCCGAAAGCTTCCATCAAGTTGATCCGGACTCCTGGTGGCCCCGTGTGTCTCAGAGTAGAACAGGCTCCACGGGGTTTTCAGCAGCTGGTTTGTCAAAAGTGGGTTGCCAGTCTTTTCTTCCTAGAGCCTCTGGATGGACTCAACCCTCCAACCTTCCCGTTAGCCTCGAAATGCTTTCACGGTTTGTACCACCATAAAAGGTTTCAGTTTTGTAAAAACCGGTTTTGTAAAAAATCTACCCATTGGTCGATGAATCAAAGTCGAGGGATTCATTGTGTCCTGGCACCGGAGGGAAACCAAAGTCTCCACTAAGAATATGACTTGTGTTGCCAGGTAACCTACACCGGGAAACCGACACGAGATGCCCCAGTCCTCAGATGCCACTGGTGAAAACGTGAAACAGGCAGCACTCTGGAAAACTGTTGGGCAGTTTCTCAAAACGTTAAGCATAGGGTTACCACGCACCAGTTCTGCTCCTAAATCCATATCCAAGAGAAACGTAAGCAAACTAAATAAAACTCACTGCCATCCAGTCAATGATGACTCATAGCACCCCCTGTGGGTTTTCAAGACGGTCACTGTTGATGGGAGTAGAAAGCCCGGTCTTTCTCCCCAGGAGCTGCTGGTGGTTTCGAACTGCTGACCAGGCGGATTGCAGCTCAACTCTTCACCACGATGCCACCAGGGTACATGCATGCAAAAACGTGTACAGTAAAACGTGCAGAAACTGGAACCTGTGTAAGAAGGAAACCTGACGGAGACGGGAAACTCAAATATTTCCCACTAAAACAAGTGCTAGGAGAATGGAGAGACTGCACCCTGTCAAAGGCACAAAACTTGGGAGAAGCAGACAGCCAAGGCTGCTCCATCACACCCAGGCCCACACAGGCTGCACTGGGTACGAACAGTCGACATATCTGCAAAAGGTGAGTGGATAAGCAAAATGTGGTACGTCCATGCAATGGGAGCTTGGTACGTCCATGCAATGGGAGCTTATTTGCCCACAAAAAAGAACACAAACTAAAAAAAACCCACAAAAACACAAACTGATGGCAGACTAGCTGACAGAAAAAGAGGGGCAGATACTATGCAAGTCCATTAATATGAAAGGTTCCAAATAGGCAAATCCATAAAGACAGAAATTACTGAGGACTGGAGATGAAGGCTGAGAGTGAAGAGGAGAAGAGAGGGTAACTCCTATATGTTGGGATCTCTTTTTGGGGTGACGAAAATGTTCTAAAACTAGATTTGGGGTGATGGTTCTACAACTCTGGCTCTAGGTTCCGTATGCTAACACACTGTTGAATTGTACACTTTCCTTGAGTGAATTGTATGGCATGGGAATTCCATCTCCATAAAGTCCCTGAAAGACAAAAAACATTCTGAGCTGGTCAAAATCAAACTCAGGGTCATTAAGTTGATTCTGACTCAAAGCGACTCTCTATAGGACAGTAGAGCCACCATAATGGGTTTCTGAGACTAGCCAATCTTTACAGGAATAGAAAGCCTCATCTTTTCTCCCTTGGACTTTTTGAATGGCTGACCTCGAGACCAACCTGTAATCCCCTCCACCACCAGGGCTCCTGAGCTGCTGAGAGCTACAAATTCTTCCGGAGAAACCAAACCTTTCTTTGGACCCACATCCTCCAGATAAGCCCCACAGCGCAAAATCACAAAACACAAAAAAAGCTACCTACCAGAGCTTGCAGTTTTCACACACACACACACACACACACACACACACACACACACACACACTCCCTCCAGATAAGCCCCACAACGCAAAATCACAAAACACAAAGAAAGCTACCTACCAGAGCTTGCAGTTTTCACACACACACACACACACACACACACACACACACACACACACCCCAAATCCTAGAATTAGACTCCCCAGAACTGCAGGTGATCGAAGGTAAGAAGTCGAACTGGATTATAAAGCCTGCAGACATAGATGAAGGGCTCAAAACCTAGTGTGTGACACTTGGTAAGACATGGGGATGGGCCTGGTCAGAAATAAGTCTGTAGGTCCCTGGATAGCACAGCTGGACTGGAAGAGTAATCGTGAGGACAGCACAGGCCAAGCAGCGTTGCCTTGTGTTGGGTAGAGGGTGGCTACCAGTCCGAACCGACGGTCAACAGTACACCTACTGCAGTGTTTGCCTCTCTATGCCACACACCGAATCCTCACCCACAAAACACCAGTCCAGGAGCCATCTGGATATGTGCGGTACCACACTGGCACCACAGACCTTGCCCTGTGAGGACCCACCCCCACCTCCTCTTTCCCTGATCTCTCTGCAGTCACCGCCCCTTCTTCTTCAGATCTTAAGTTCTCGTGCTCAAGCGACTGTGTCACAGCATCGCTCTGTCAGCTCAGTTCCTTCCGGTTCCTGCACCGTGTCCATCTCCCCAAAAGGCAACCTGTTGCTGCCACGTGGATTCTGACTCATGGGGCGCTGACACAGGCAGCGCTGGCTCACAGCAGCCACCCCAGGCATCAGAGTGAACGGCTCCATGGGTTTGGTTTGGTTTGGGGTTTTTTGCTGTATTTTATTTATTTTTATTAAATCATTTTATTGGAGGCTCGTACAACTCTTATCACAATCCATACATCCACCCATTGTGTCAAGCACATTTGTACATTTATTGCCCTCATCATTCTCAAAACATTTGCTTTCTACTTGAGCCCTCGCTATCGGCTCATTTTTATCCTCCCTCCCCGACTCCCTTCCTTCACAAATCTGATCATTTATAAATTATTATTGTTTTGTCATGTCTTACGCTGTCTGACATCTCCCTTCACCCACTTTTCTGTTGTTCGTTCCCCAGGGAGGGGGTTATATGTAGATCCTTGTAATCGGTTCCCCCTTTCTACCCCACCTTTCCTCCACCCTCCCGGTATTGCCACTCTCACCACTGGTCCTGAAGGGTTCATTTGTCCTGGATTCCCTGTGTTTCCAGTTCCTATCTGTACCAGTGTACATCCTCTGGTCTAGCTGGATTTGTAAGG
>NW_022107431.1:9165151-9167647 GCF_000313985.2 Echinops telfairi
TTCAAGCCTTTAAGACCCCAGATGCTATATCTTTTGATAGTCAGGCACTATCAGCTTTCTTCACCACATTTGCTTATGCACCCATTTGTCTTCAGCAATCATGTCGGGAAGGTGAGCATCATGGAATGCCAGTTTAATAGAATAAAGTGTTCTTGCATTGAGGGAGTACTTGCATGGAGGCTCAATGTTCATCTGCTACCTTAATACTAAACTTATAAATATATTCAATAGATCTATTTCCCCATCCTCATATATAAATATATTTACATATGTACATGCCTGTATTTAGACCTCTATAAGTTCCCTATGCCTCCTAGTTTTTTCCTTTATTTCCCTTTACTTTCCTTTTGTCCCACTATCATGCTCAGCCTTCATTTGGGTTTCAGTAATTCCTTTCGGTTACGTTGCCCTTGATCAAACCCTACTAGGCATCTTATACCATCCTCGCCACTGATTTTGGATCACTTGTTGTTCCCTTGTCCCTGGGTCTGTTAACAGCACTTACTTTCCCCCACCTTTCCCACTCCCATGTCCCTCCAGAACCGTTGATCCCATTGTTTTCTCCTCCAGATTGTTTATCCAGCCTATCTTATCTAGACAGACCTGCAGAGATAATAATATGCACACAAAGAAGACAGAGCAAAACAAACAACAAAAGATAACAAAACAACAAGGGGAAAAAAACCCAATGACCAAAAAAAGCCTATACATAGTTCAAGGTCTGTTTGTTGACCTTTAGATGTGTTTTCCTGTTGAGGCCGATGGGGTGCCACGCCCTGGCCCCAAAGTCTATTTTTGGTGCTCCCCAGGGACTTCCTTGCTCTGCTCCCCTTGCTGTTCTGTTGCATGCCCTTAGCGTTTCGCCTCAGTGTGGTGGGGTCAGATTGGGTGCCATTCCCGTACTGTGTTTCCAGTGTTGTCCCCTGTAGGGCTATGAGTCAGGAAGGGATGTCTTGCCTCATAGTGGGGCCAGCCATATGGTCCTCTCTGTGCATTGACTGCTCTGAGCGGGGATATTGTCCTCAAGTCTTGGTGGGCCAAGATGTGTTCTACTCTCTCTTCCTCCCGGGATTGGGTGGTTTGGAGTTAGTTTGTCGGTTTGTGTATTCACTGTGGTTAGAGCAAGTCCGCAGGATTCTCAATGGCTAGCTTTCCAACGAAGCCCTTGAGGCTTTTCATTCAAGCCACCTCTCCCTCACTGCCCCTGGCTCCGTTCAGACTAACGGCCACCCAAGAGGACCAGGGAGAGCTGCCCCTGTGGGTGTGTGAGAGTGTCACTCTTTCTGGAAGTAGAAGCCTCGTCTTTCTCCTCAGGAGCAGCAGGTAGTGTCGAACTGCTGACCTTGTGGTTAGCACTCAACCATGCAACTCCTATGCCATCAGGGCTCCTCCAAACAGCCACCTCTGTGTGGACTGAACCCTCCCACCTTTCAGCTAACAGCGGAGTGGTTAACTTGCCACCACCCAGGGCCTCTCCAAGCAAGTCATGAAAGACCTGGGGCAGGTTGTCGCCAGCAAAGCAGCTTTCCCAGCTGCCCCCTGTGCAGCTCTCTCCCCTCCTCCACGTAGACAAGCCAGATGACAAGACTCCAGGAGACTAAACAGATCCATTCCTAAGTGGGTCTTTTTTTTTTTTCCACATCTGTTGTGAATGATGTGAGACCTAACAGAGCAGATCACACTTTGACCTTGAACAACCCATATACTTTCTAAGTCGACTCGCTCATTACAATCCCCTCCAAAGACCGACTGCTTATCCGACTCCTGTTTCTTGTTTCCATGTGGAATTTGTAGGTATGTCGGACCAGGTGCATTGGGTTCTTCTTCAGCCGTGGGGGGGTAGTGCAGTTAGAGGTGGAGTTGCTAACCACAAGGTCTGCAGTTAGAAAACAGCAGCCACTCCCGGGGAGAAAGAGTAGGCTTTCTGCTCCCAAAGAAAGTGACCGCCTAGGAAACCCACAGGGGCAGTTCCACCCGCCCCACAGGGCTGCTATGAGGCAGCATCAACTCCACGGAAGGGCAGTGCAAGAAAAGTCTCGAAGCTTTTTTTCAACGATGTACAAGATGCATGTGCTGGACATAAAAATGAGGGTGATGATGTTTTTTTTGTTTGTTTGTTTGTTTTTGAGATATATAAGTATTATATTAAAGTCATCGAGAGCATGAGAGATAATACAATAATACAGTCAGGCATGATACATAGCAACATTGCTCACCTCAGCCCAGATTGGTGGTCCACGTGGAGAGGGGGAAGGGAAGGAGGGAAAGGGAACAAGGGAGAGGGGAGTGATCAGGGAGTGAGCAGCAAGGAGCTCAGGGTCAGAGAGAGAAGTTCTGCTGACTCACACCTATACACCTTTTGGGGGCAATCCAGCCCACTAATTACAGGTAAAGACATACGTCACAGGAAGGGGCTGCACTATAGGTTACACAGCAATGAGAGGGTGGTCTAGGGGTTGGTCTCTGGGTCTCCATAGGAACATTATCAGTAGGGTG
>NW_022107431.1:9168510-9197323 GCF_000313985.2 Echinops telfairi
TTCCATGCCATCCACCAATTGCTTAATTATGTCAGAGTCAGGAGATGCCTCAAGCCTGTCTTTGAATGTATAGAGAATATCCTTTTTAAGCTGAATAACACCTAATGAAATGTTTCCCTCAAACCCTTGCAAATGTTTCTTAATCAAATCCCAATTATGCAATATTATATTATACAGTAAAGAGTTACGCAGAAATCAGTTACATTTCAATCACATTACAGCATTAATTAACAAGTTTAAAATTTTGATCTTTCAGCAAAGCAGCAATCTGTAGTAGTATTCCAATCATTATTGCATAAAATGTCCAAAATCTTGATCTTTCAGCAAAGCAATAATCTGTAGTAATAGTGCGATCATTATTGCATAAAATGTTCAGTTATGATAGAGTTCCAGAGTTTCTCTTAGACGGCATCCGCAATGGAAGAAATATCTCAGCATTCAGCGATCGCCACTCTCAGGAATCTGCAAGGTCTTCTTGACGTTTTGGGTAACTTCAGTAACAGGACAGGGTCACGTCACAGCATGTACATCCCTCCTTTCTACTGGGCCTTGCTGGCTGAAGAGAAATTCACCATCTCCTTTGCCTCAGCCCAGCTTGGTGGTCCACGTGGAGAGGGGGAAGGGAAGGAGGGAACGGGAACAAGGGAGAGGGGAGTGACCAGGGAGTGAGCAGCAAGGAGCTCAGGGTCAGAGCGGTGATGATGTTTTGAAGTCGGGGCTGGCGCATTCGTGTCAAAGGGAGGGCAAAGTTCTATCACACTGAAGGGCAAGTAGTTGCTGCCTGTAAGTCAAATGACTGTAAGCTGGGTCTGCCGGGACCTCCGCTCCCCCAAGGCCAGGCTCGTTCACTGGCTCCTCTGCGCCTTCATGTGTCCCCGCTGTCTCTGCTGCCCGACATCTCCTTTCCTCTCATTTCAAACCAACATGGACTCGGCCCTGAAGCAGCAGCATCAATGTGTCCTCTGCTGGGAGGCCTTCTCCCGCTCTCAGCGGGGGTTGGGCTGTGCCCTCCTGTGCTCCTGAGGTGTGGTCTTCCTCACCTTCACTCTTAATGGCCAACCAGGCCTCTGGCTGGGAAACACCCTCAGGCCAAGGATCACATCCCTGTGCTGGTCCCTGCAGATGCAACACCTCTGCTGGGCCTGCAGGGAGCTCCCCCTGGAACCCACGCCTTCCGGTCCATTCTGACTTGCAGCAGCCCTACCGGAAGCGGTCTGCCTCATCTTTTGCCCAAGGAGTGCCTGGTGGGTTCCAGCCACTAACCTCTCTCTCCGTCAGCAGTCTAAGCGCTTTAACTACGGTGCCACCAGGGCTCATCTGATGGTGGGCACTGAAGTGTGGCATTTAAAATGCATCCAGCTTTGACTGCAGGCGCCTTGAGTGTGTGCTCCTGGTGGGAGCACAACTGGGAAAGAGAGAGCGAGGTCTACGGTGGCCCAGCCTCCGCATTCGATGTCACTGCACTGTCCTCGGAGAAAGTGGCTGCTCTGTCATGTGTCTTTCACCACCAGAAAGGGTGACGTTCATTCAGCATCATCTAGGCAGGGCTTTCGGGGAGTGTGAAGGGCCAGTGGGAGGCCCCCTCTCTCCAGGAATTCCAGTGAGCTGACTTCATAGTCATGAGAGATGGACAAGCCTGGGCCTGGGGGGCCTGAGACGTGGATGCGGAAGGCTGCATTCAACCGTGGTCAGTCAGTCAGTCACAGGCAGGAAAGGTGGGTGGAGAGGCATGGGCACTGGGCTCTCCAAGTAGACAAGGGCCCCACAGCCCAATGAACTTAGCAACTTAGCAACCTACCTCTAAGTTGGGCTCCATCTTTGCACGTTGGCTGAATACATATTGGTGCAGCATGCCAGCACGCACCCGGACCAGTCAATCACCCTGCGGGTACCTCTACAGCTCCATCAGAGCTGCTCCATCTGACGTGTCAGCTCCGGCTTGTTTACTCTGCCCTGCTGGAGGGAAGAGCGAGGAAAGAGCCAGATCCAGGCACTGGGAATGTCAGGCGTGGGGAAATACATCACTGCTGTTTAGATTCCGCCTGTGGCCTCATTGTCCATTCCCAGTGCTCTTCCTGAGGGCCGGCCTTAAGGAGACGCGGCCCTGCCTGGTACCTCCGCGCTGGTTTATCTCTCAAGGGAAATATTTGGAAAAAGTGAATCCCACGCCCTGTGGCCAGTGCCTTCCCACAGCGCTCCGTTTTCACGGAGGGCCGGGCTTGCAGGCCAGTGCACCCCGAGAGATAGAATACGCAGTGCTGGTAAAACACGGTACTAGATGTTGCCATGTGGAGTGAGGATGTGCCCTGGAGTCCTATGGCTACATGGCAGAGGGTCTGTCATGCAGTGACCTCTCAATGTGACAGCAGACTTATTTAGAAGATTTTCAAAAAACTGGTCTGACAGACAGTGGCGGGACCTTAGACACCCCTCCGACGTGGAACTGAACCCAAGGCTGGGGATCACCTTCAGCCAACGAATTGTTGTCATTCATTGCCATCGAGTCGGTTCCAACTCATGGCTACTGACAACAGAATGAAACAATGTTCGGTCCTACACCACCTTCACAATTGTTATGTTGGAGGTCATTGTCGCGGTCACAAGGAGGCATCGGTTCATCCCATTGGGGCTCTTCTTGTTCACCTCGGACCCTCTACTTCAGTGGTTCTCAACCTTCCTAATGCCGCGGCCCTTGAATACACTTTCTCATGTTGTGGTGACCCCTAACCATAAAATTATTTTCAAAAAAAATTATTTTCGTTGCTACTTCATCACTGTAATTTTGCCACTGTTATGAATCATAAATATCTGATAGGCAGGATGTATTTTCATTATTACAAATTGAACATAATGAAAGCATAGTGATGAATCACAAAAACAATATGTAATTCTATATTGTGCAGTATTTATTTCTAATAACAAATAAATGACATTTTGTCTTGAAGCATGGTGCAGCATGGGTAGCAGTCTTCACACCGGGTACTCGTATGTGGGTATATCTGCATGTGGTCAGACCTGCCTGGAGATGGACAGAGGAGCGGCGTCTCAGTTCCTAAGACCATCAGAAATCATGTGTTTTCCGATGGTCTTAGGTGACCCCCGTGAAAGAGGCAGTTAACTCCCAAAGGGGTCACGACCCACAGGTTGAGAACCGCTGCTTTACCAAGCGTGCTGTCCTTCTCCAGGACCTGGTCCCTGCTGATGATCTGCCCCAAGAATATGAGATAGAGAAGTACAACCCTCCGTGTGTATTTTTTTTCCAAGGCAGATTTGTTTATTCCTCTAGCAGGCCACCGTACTTTCAACGTGCTTCCCCAACACCACAATTCAAACGCATCAATTCTTCTGTGATCTTTCTTGTTCATTGTCCAGCTTTCAGACGCAGTGAGGTGATTGAAAATACCAGGACTTGGGTCAGACACACCTCAGGGACACCCTGGCTCTTTGACACTTGGAAGAGGTGCGGCGGATTTGTCCGATGCATCTGTGTTGTCCAATTTCCTGGCTGATGCTTTCACGGGTATTGGTGGTGGTTTCAAGCAAAATGAAATCCTCGACACGTTCGTTCTCGTCTCCATGTATTAAGATGCTTCCAAACAATATCTTGGCCTAGAGATACAGTTTGCTATAGATCCTCCAACGAAGGTTGCAGAAGTTTATTGACAGGGAGCTTCCAGAGGTTCAGGTCAGATTCAGGAGAGGACGTGGAACAAGGGACATCACTGCTGATGTCAGATGGGTCTTGGCTCAAAGCAGAGAACGCCAGAAAGATGTTGACTTGTGTTTTATTGACGATGCCAAGGTATTTGACTGTGTGGATCATAACAAACTGTGATAGGTAGGTTTATTGTACCAACCTGGCTAATAAGAACATGTGAGATTACTAAGGTCACAGTTTGATTGGAGGGCAGAGATAAAGGGCTCGGCGAGCCCCACCTCTCTCTCTCTTGCTCCCTGGCGATCAGACCAGTGTGCGGCTGCCTTAGCTAGTTCTCTGCCTCAACTTGTGAGCTACACAACCCCTGGGACAGCCAACCCATGGATTGTGTCACTAGAGCTTAAGGTTCCTTTGAGACCTGCTTCGCCAAGCTTCTGGTGTGTACATTGCTTGAGCTGGAGACTGTCAGATCCTGTCATCTGGCTGACTGTTGGTGACCTGCCCTGCTGTTTGCTGCCTGTGGCTGGACTGCCTGCATTGCTCTACAGAAGACTCCGTTGTCTGCTTCTTGACCTTGCACCCAGCAGCCCTCGGGAGTTGAAGGACTTCCAGTGTATTAACTGTCTGATGGAAGAGAGTTGAACTGAGCCCTCTGTGCTCCTGTGTGGACTAATGAACTGTTATATCCCTTCGTGCTGTATACATCTATCTATGTATATCTAAAAGCATAGATGTCCTGGTCTTGTTTCTCTAGAGAACCCTGTCTAACACAAAAACTATAGCTATCCGTGAGAAGAATAGGAATCCCAGAACACTTCATTGTGCTCCTGAGGAGCCAGTACATGGATCAAGTGACAGCTGTGTGAGCAGAACAAGAGGATGCTGCATGGTTTAAAATCAGGAAAGGTGTGTGTATCCATTCAGAGAAAAGTGAAAAAGGATCCATACTCCACTCCATCTTTCAAAATGAGCTCAAGATGGATTAAAGGCATAAATAAATGTAAACCCTAGACCTGTAAAAGTCATCAATGGAAAAATAAGGACATGGTTCAGTCCGGCGCCATCCTCACAATTGTTCTTGTGTCTGAGCCCATTGTCACAGCCTCTGTGTCCATCCGGCTCATTAAGGGCCTTCCTCTCTCTCACTCTCACTCTTCTTTACCCAGCATGAAGCCCTTCTCCAGGGACGGGGCTCTCCTAGCAGCATGTCCAAAGTACGAGAGATGAAGACTTGCCATCCTTGCCTCTAAGGAACATTCTGGCTGTATTTCTTCCAAGACAGATGTTTGTTTTCTTGGAAGTTCATGTACTTACAATATTCTTTGCCAAACTTAGGACAAACTTAGGGCCCTTATACAGTAGAACCTCAGACCTTGATGCTAGTCTGTTCCAGAAGGAGCATCGAGATGCGATGCCGTTGAGTTCCGAATCAATTTTTCCCCTAAAAAATAACTGAACAAAAGCAACAAAGCCCACATGGAAGAAGCACACCAGTATGTGTGACCACGAACTGTCGAAGGGATCAGGTGTCAGGCATCAAGGAACAAGAAATCATGTCATTGTAAAGGTGGGTGAGTGCAGAGTGGGGACTCAGAGTCCATCGGCTGGCAACAGAACACCCCCCTGCTGAGGGGTTTTGGGGAGGAGACGAGCTAATCAGGGTGCAGGGTAGCAACGATGAAACATATAACTTTCCTCTAGTTCTTGAATGATTCCTCCCCCGCAGTATCATGATCCCAATTCTGCCTTGCAAATCTGGCTAGACCAAAGGATGTACATTGGTACAGATAGCAACTTGAAACACAGGGAATCCAGGATAGATGACTTCTCCAGGACCAGTGGTGAGAGGGGCGAGGCCTGGAGGGTGAAGGGAATGAGGGATAGAAGGGGGAAGCCAATTACAAGAATCTAAGTATAGACTCCTCCCTGGGGAATGGACAGCAGAGAAGGGGGCGGAGGGAGACATCGGACAGTGTAACTTATGACAAAACTATAATAATTTATGAATTATGAAGGGTTCAGGAGGGAAGGGGGAAATGAGCAAACGATATTGAGGGCTAAAGTAGAGGGCAAATGTTTTGAGATTGATGAGGGCAACAGGTGTACATATGTGCTTGACTCAATGGATGTATGTATGGACTGTGATAAGAATTGTACGAGTCCTCAATAAAATAATTTTTAAAAAAATAAGGAGGGTAGCAAATGTACAAATGTGCTTTATACAATTGATGTATGTATGGATTGTGATGAGTTGTATGAGCCCCCAATAAAATGACTTTAAAAAAAATAACTGAAAATGGATTAATCCATTCTCAACCACCCAATTTTAACCCTAACCTTGCCTTTTTATACAAGCATTACACAGAAATTTCAAAGTAAATAAGTTCAGAATTTAATATAATTTGAATAAGGAACATGTTTGAAAAGTTTTTAACAACTACACTATGGCCCATACCTTGAGATTGATGAGGCTCTGGATCTGTGGACATGGACATGGCAAGGAAGTATGGAGCGAGAGTCATTGTTTGGAAGGGGAATCCCCTTCCATAAAATCAATTGATAGCCGATTTGCAGGAGTTTTCCCCTTCTTTGCCTATTTGTCACTAGGACCTGGCTGGCTTTCCTAAAAAAAAGTCAGCCTCATGTGGTCTACTGTTGGCATTTCCTCAACAGTTTCCTAACAGGGTTTACTAAATTATCATCATTAATACTGATAACATGGTTCACCAGTTCCTTATCATGGTGATTCTTTTTAAAAAACTCTTTCTTAGAATCTACGTGTTTTTATCTAAAAAGAGTACAAAAATCCACAAAAACTAAGAAAATTATAGCAAAACGCTCGGAACACAGTTGCAAATGTTTTAAACAATGCGTACTAACAACGCCAATGTTTTGTTTGAGCTCCGATGCAAAATTTTCTGGACATTTCGTGTCGAAATCCGATGATGTCGAGTCCTGATGTGGCCGAGGACCGGGGCTCCACTGTACCTGGCAAAACACATGATCCAACATAGAAACAGAATAGACTCCTGGAAACGCCTAAAAACAAGACATTTCTGGGCATCAAATAATTCACTAATGGAGTAAAGAGAGTGTCCACAGATCGGGGCAAGGGGCGGGGATTTGGCAATGATATATTAGACAAGAGACTAATGTCAAAATCTATAGAAAATTTTAACACATCAACAAGGAAAAGACCAATCATCCCATTTTTTAAAAATGGACAGAGGATATGAACTGACAATTTGCCAAAGAAGACATCCCGGTGGTCAGTAGACATGTGAAAAAATGCTCATAATCACTAGTCACTTGAGAGATGCAAGTCAAAACAACGAGGAGATACCTCCTCACCTCTGCACTGATTGCAAAGTTTAGGGGGGGAAAGAAAAGAACAAATTCTGGAGTGGGTGTGGAGAGATTGAAACCCTCTCACTGCTGGTGGGACAGCTAGCCAGTACCACCACCGTGGAAAGTGGTGGGTGCTTTCTCCAACCATTGGGAATAAAATTACCATCTGACCAAACAGCCCCTCGACGTGGTGTACTATACCAGCTACAGAAGCAGAGAACACAGCAAGTGCAGACACATAAAAACCCATGTTCATCACAGCTCTATTCACAGTAGCAAGAACAAAACATCCTAAGTGCGCATGGGTAGAAGACTGGGCAAACACCGGTACATACACACAACGGACTACTACACCGTGTTAAAGGGTAATCATGGGATCATGAACCGCCGCAGCACATGAGTGGATTTGGAGGACATTATGGTGAGTGAAGTTAGTCAATCACAAAAGGACGCATATTATTGTATCAGACCTCTGTTATTTTAAAAAAATCAATATAAAGGTTTCAAACCAGAAGAAATATACTTTGATGGTTACCAGGAGTATAGGGAGAAGAGAAGCAACAGGTTAGAGGGGAGACAGGTGTTTACTTGGGTGACACGTAACAGTCTGTGTCACGGGTATAATCCTTATACCTGTGGTTCTAATCCTATCTGGAAATGGGTTTTCTGATAGGCTAGGGGGGCAGCATGCCCCCTTATCTTAAATAAGCTCCTGTAAGGGAGACACAGAGCAGATTGAACAAGTAACATGCAGAGATGGGGGGGAGACACTGCCACTCCACATGGGCTCCTGAAGGAACCACAACACGGAAGCTGAAAGGAGACAAGAGCCTTCCTGAGTCAGCAGAGAGAGCCGTTTCTTAGAGCCAATGCCCTGACTTGAGGTTGAGCCTGAAGTGTGAAAAAAATGGATTTTTGTTTGTTCACGCCCCCATTTGTAGTTCCATTGCTATGATAGCAGCATTCGCTAACGAAGACACGGGGCTTTTTTCTTTCGAGGTGACCCTCTACCCTGTGATGTCCTTCCCCAGGGACTGGCCCCTCCTGATAACATGTCCGAAGTAAGCAAGTCTCAGCCTGGCCACCCTCACTTCTCAGGAACACGTAGGCGGTACATCTTCCCAGGCAGATTTGTGCGGTCTGTTGGTTGTCCATAGTATAAAGCTTAAGCCTAAAGCCTACTGAAGAGAAAGAAAAACAAGAGTAGCCAGGGGTCCCTGGTGTGCGATGTACTTGCCAGTAGTTTTATAGCTGACAGCATTTCTGTAGAACTTTGGAGGGGAATTTATGTCCGAACACAGTAAAGTTTGTCTGAGAGAGGAGGTACAGTGAGTATCTCAAGACAGTGGCAAATATGGCCCCCAAGGGGGGAACAAATTGGTGAATTTAGGCCCAACACCAGTGGCCAAGATGAAGCAGTATCTCCCAAGCCCAGTCCTCAAGTGTATGGTTAAAATGCACCCCCCAACAGATGAAACTATTATATTTGAATTTTCAACAAATCCACAAGCACTTAATGATTACATGGTAGGTACCTGAAAAACTATATGCATGTTATGGAACTAGAAAAATGTGTCCCAAAGTTTTATTGGAATATATCTCCTAAGAAGAGAAACAAATACAGTAATATATATGTATATATCATTTATATACCCATTCATACATATATGCCTGTTATATGTATATGCATATATGCACACACACACGTGTGTGTATCTATCTATATCCCCAGTCCCTAGGAAAGGACATCATGGTTGCTAAGCACAGGGTCAGTGAAGATAGATGAACACAGTGGCTGCAGCAATGGGCTCAGAAAGAGCAACCTTGTTAGGGAGGCTGAAGAGCAGGTAGTGTTTCGCTCTGTGGTACACAGAGTAGCCATGCGTCAAACCCAACTCGACGGCACCTAGCAATGTAGACACATATGTATGTTGTTGTTAACATGTGTGTGGCCATTGTTAGTTCCCATAGTGGAGCACACACCAACTCAACCATTTCTACATATCCCCTTCAGAGACACTGATCACAACTCTTCAAGCTGTGCACCCACGTTCACCCTCCATTTCCAAGTGGTTCCTCCCCCTGGTGTGTAAGCTTACTACTCCCTAAGGTTCCTATCTAATCTTGGAAGTGGCTGTTGTCACTTTACAGGGCCATGGTGGCATCGTGGTTATGAATAGGGTTGCCAACTGTGAGGTTAGCCATTCAAAACCCCCAAACCACACTGCAGGAGAGAGATCAGACTTCCTACTCCTGACAAGAGTTATAGTCTCGGAAGCTAAACAATTGTTGGTTTTACAAAGACTTGAAGGCTCAAGACACTTTTTGCAAATACATCATCACTGTGAAGGCAGCGGAGCCCTGGTGGCTGAGCGGTTACCCATTGGGCTGCGATCCCCAACGTCAGCTGTTTGAAGCCAACGGCCACTCTGAGGGAGAAAGAGCGGAGCTTTCAGCTCCCGTAAACAGTTGCCATCTCCGAAGTTCACAGGGCCAATTCTACGCATCCTCTGGGGTGGCCGTGAGTTGACAACTCGATGGCAGTGCGTTTATTTGGTGCTGGTGGAGCAAGAACGCCCGGTACCAAATGCAGTGCCTGGTGTTGACTTGTCCTCAATAAATGTGGCACAAAGGCAGGGCTGGATTTCATGACAGCCTTGGAGGGCAGATCTCGGAGAAAGAGGAGGCTGTGTGTGCTGAAAGGGTCACCAGGAACCGGAAGCGGCTGAAGGGTAGTGAGTTTGGTTCGGTTTGGGTTTGGGGAAGGCAGATGAGGCTTAATTGTTCGTGTTTTCACTTAGCTAATCCAGGAAACGGAGACAAAGTAAGATCAATCATGGGCTCGTGGAAAGAGTGAAATGAAATTCCCCAGAAGGGAAATAAGTATTCTCTGTATTTGTGCCAAGATGAGTCATCAGCTAATGGAAATAGCCAGAGCTCTTGGTGACATGGGACTTCTCCAGACTGGTGAATCCGTGGCTAGAAGTGCTGAGGTCCCATAATACTAAGTACAGCAAGAGTGCCAATGCCAGTTTCATATGTAAGTGAAACTACTGCTTAACTTGCAGTTTGGGGCTGGGGGTGGGGCTTCACACGGAGGTCTATCCCAGGGAAGGTGAGACTTTTCCTTACATTGCTATGAGGGGAACATATGAAACCTTCCGTCTCAGGACTTTCTATTTTTAGAGTGAACTTTATGGGCTCCCCAATGAGAAGAATGACCAATGTTCTGAATCGATGTCAGTTTCCCGTGGCTCTTTCTATGCGACACATGGGACGGAGGTGAGGGAGGACCGGCAAAGCTCTGAATGAAATGTATTGAGGTCTCTCTCTCTTTTCAGTCCTCTGATAATACTCATCAACTGCAGACCCAGTCCCCAGCTCCCTGTCTGTAGAGCCTGACTAAAGCTGTATAAATTCCATGTCATTGGGCAATGAAACAGTGTATTAATCATTTGTACGTCCATCCACTCATCTGTTCAACAAACAGGCATCGCCTGCTCCCGCAAAGATTTGTAGCCTTGAGAACTCCATCCAGGGCTGTTATGAGCCAGCATCAACATGGTGCCACTGGGTTTGTGGCTTTTATATACCAACAAGCATGCCTTAAGGGCCTCCTATCACGCCCTACAAAGGGCGGTAGTAGTTGAAATCACACCAACGACAGTGAGTGTGGGATTTTTTGGGGGGCGGCTAGTTGTTTTTTGGGGTGGAGGGGCAGTTTATGTATCAGGTAAGCAGGATCCCTGGTGGCGTAGTGGTTATGCGTTGGGCTGCTAACGGCAAGATCAGCAGTTTGAAACCACCAGATGCTCACTCCCTGGAAGAAGACTGGGTTTTCTATCCCCATGAAGAGTTTTCATCTGGGCAGCTCCCAGGGGCAGTTCTACTCTGTTCTTTAGGGCCACTATGAGTCAGCATCAACTTGATGGTAGTGAATTTGGCCGTTTTAATAACCAGGTAATGAGTCCTGGTGGCACATCGGGTGAAGTATCAGGCTGCAAACCGAAAGGCAGGCTGTTCAAACTCACCAGCCACACTATGGGGGAAAGATGAGACCCTCCCCCCACTGGGCAGCTCTACTCTGTCCCACAGGAGCACTGACTCAGAGGTTTCAGTTGTATTGGGGCAGCAGAGGGGTGGTATATGCCAAGTTCTATGTTCCCAAACTCACTGCCAGCGAGCCAGGGTAGAACGGCCCCATGGGCTTCTGAGACAGTAACACTATAGCAATAGAATGCCTCATCTTTCTCCTGAAGACCTGCGGGTGGTTTCAAACTGCTGACCTTGGGTTAGCAGCTCAGCGTGTCACCCAAGGCTCCAAGCCTCTCCTTTAGATGCCATTAAATCCATGAACAACACAATCAACCCAGGACGCTATCTCAAGGAGATCACAACCAATCCCCCACATTTTCTATTCGTGTGAAATCAATAAAAGGGGGGAAGTCAGGGCAGAGAAGGCCACAGACACCCCTCGCAGGACTTGCTAACTACTTTGAAACCACGAAGGGAGTCTCGAAGCACCTCTGACCGGACCTTTTCCCTGTTGAGAAGCTCAAATCACCTGCGGGAATTTGGAGGCTGAGCGGGATGAGCCTTCGTACACAAACCACAGGCAGACGGGCCAGACCAACGGAAGCCGTCGGTGGACAGGAAAGGAGACCCGTGTCTCCCGAGGCAAGTCATTTCTAGAAGTGCCGATGCAAAACGAACAGGAATTCAAGAAGGGAAGAGCCTACCTTTCCAGAGCACCGTTTACTACAATAGCATACCCCCACCCCCACCACCCCGCTCCGTCTGTGTACTCCTTGTACCAGGAAAAAGTGCTGCTTCCACAAACAAAAAACGCGCTCTCCTTCTTCAGAAAAAAAGGCTTGTTGTCAGAAAGCCCGTTGCCTAGCAACAAAAACAGCGACTCATTACACGGATCCTGCAGCCTCGCCCTCTGGGCCGCTCCTTCATCCACGTAGAAATAAATACAGGGTTCTTTTAATGGGCTCTGCGGCTGGGATCAGGAGCCCCGGTGGTGTAATAGCTTAACCTTCGGACTGCTAACCACCAGCTGGGCAGTTCAAACCCACCAGCCATCCCCCTTTGAGAAAGTGAGACTTTCTACTCCCATAAAGATTTATAGTCTGGGAAACCCCTGGGAGCAGTTCCACTCTGCCCTATGGGGAGACTGTGAGTCAGCATCCGCTTGACCGTAATGGCTTCGGTTTGGGGTTTGGGGTTTGGTGGGTTGGAACACTCTTATTTAAAACATCAATCAATAAGAAGTCCTGCCAATTGCTAAGGCTGAAACTAAGGTCGTCAGAGCCTCTGACACAAGGCCCTGCAAACCGAAATCGCCAGGGCCATTCAGCTGGTGTGTGGATGCCATCGAAGCCATGTGACCTCCTCCAGCTTCACTATGGGGGCGCCATCCTCGCCATCAAGCTCCAGGCTGGTTCCTATGAGACAGAGATAGGACGTGGCTTCTCTCATCAACCTTTCTACCTAGTGTGGCACCAGCTGTGTTCCCTAGCACCTCCGGCCATCAAATCCTCTTCCAACTCATAGCGACCCCAGAGGACAGGGCAGCACTGCCCCTGTGAATTCCTGAGCCTGTAACTCTTTACAGGCGCAGAAAGCCTAGTGATTTCAAGCTGCTGACCTTGTGTTTGTCGGCAGTCCAGCCTGTAACCAACTACACCACTAGTTCCTCTGCTTCTGGGCAGGGTTCCATCGTTTGTTTCCAGGGCCACACAGAACCCACAAATCATAGTCACGGTTGTGGAGTGTATTAGGGAAGGAACAGATTACGATTCAGGCTCAAGAAGACTCAAGATACAGTTCTTCAGTCTGGCTAGCTTCTTCTGAGCCCCGCACTCAGTCCCTTGGCCTTTTGGCCCAGCTGCTGCCCTGCTCAAGTAAGTGTCACAAGACGCTTTAGCTCCACCAATAGTAGCCAGAGGCACCTCACTTAGCCAGCAGGCCTCAGCCTGAAGGCACTCAGCTCTCTTGGTCCATGGGCTGTGTAGCTCACCCAGTGTTTTCCTGCCTCTGCTGTCACCATTTCTCAGCTGCTGCTTCTTGTTCTCAGCAGTGATTTTTTTCTCTCTCTCTCTCTTTCTCTACCTCCCCCCACCCCGCCCCTCCTTTCTCCTAGGTCTAGGAGTTTCTCAGTGCAGGAATCCTGGGTCCAAAGGACTTGCTCTGCTCTCTTCTTTTTTTTGGTGGTCCAGAGGCATGCCCTGCTGCATCTGAGGAGGCTCATTTGAAGCCTTGCAGGAGAGACAGACTGATCAATCCCTTTGTTAGGGTTCTTTTCTAAACTTCAGATCTGCATGGTTTCCCCCCCATGAGGGTGCCATGCACCTCATTTGTGTTATTAGCAAGCCATCCAATCCTTTTGGCAGACCACACACACCTTTTTACCTAGTGGGACACCAGCTGTCTTTCCCACAGCACCCAGTCACTTGGTGGACATCATAAGATGATGGCTAGAAGGGCTATCTTAAATCATTCACTGTACCACAGGTGGGCTTCGGTTTCCCCTTCTGGAAAGAAGTCTCGGGGCAATGCAGCTCTCATCTCGTCATCAGCGGAACCCAGTGGTCCTTCCCCTCTGCCTTTCACAATGGGAACACGAAATCATGTGACAGCACTTCCTTTCAGTCTAAGCCCGTTAGAAAAACACAAGTCTGATTCAAGGCCAGCTTCATTTTGTTATCTCATGCTAAGTCAAACGCACAACCCGCCTCAGACTGAATGCGGTGTATAACAGAACCACCAGACACGGTGTTTGGTTGGTAACCAGCATTCTATAGAACAGCGTGTCTTCAGTGATCTGACTCACAGCTAAATGACTTCACCCTCGTGGACCTCAAACTGGGTGTGCCATTTGCTTTAGATTGGCTCCGTGCTTAACCCTTCCAGCTTCAGGCAAATGTCACTGGCCTTTCCCCGCAAAGTCTCAAACGTTTCTCGGTGGTATGCACGGAAGAGAAATCGGATGTCAGTACCTACCTGGGGCGGGTGGGGGGCAGGGGTGTTTGAAAGGGAGGAGAAAGACATAATCTACATAATATCAGCCTTGATGAGCTGTTTTTCAGAAAATGCTTCCTCTTTCAACGCGGGCACGGATTGTGTGGGGATGCAAATTTCAGCAGTCGTGCAGTAGCACACCCAAATAGGCCTCCCTCTTGCATCTCTGGGCAATGGAAGTACTTTTACACTCAGGAAAAGTGCCAGAGTCCATGAGGTTGACACAGCTCATCCGTCCTGTTCGTGACCCTATGGCATAGTTGGTGGGGGTTTTCTGGTTGGCATTCCAAGATCGAAATCCCTTAATCCCAGGTGCAGGCCTGGGCTGGGAGAAATCCGGAGGCCCTGCTCCGTGCATGCCCCACCTAACTGTTGGTAAAGGGTCCCTTGTGCAAATGAGCTGTTACATCACCTTGACACCAAGATGCATCCTCTTGGTCGTGTTCAGTTAGGTGATGTTGTGTGTAGTGGAGTCCATTCTGCCTCAGAGACAGGATAGGACAGAGGAGATCGGGCCCATAGAATTTCCAAGGCTGTACTCTTTATGACAGCAGTCTGCTACATACATCACGCCCTCCCTGGCAGGTGTGCACTACCAACTTTCCAGTGAGCAGTCAACTGCTGACCAGTGTATCACCAAGGGCCCTGTATTAAGCACAGAAACCCAGACTCACTACCATCATGTTGAGTCCAACTCATAGCGACCCTAGAGGACAGAGTAAAACTGGCCCCGTGTGTTTCTGAGACTCTAACTCTTTACAGGAGTAGAAAGCCTCGTCTTTCTCCTGAAAAGTGAGTGGGAGTTTCAAACTGTTAGCCTTGCAGTCAGCAGCCCAACTCATAAACCCACCGAGCCACCTCCTTAATTTCTTTGTGATATGATCATTTGCCATACTCTTTTAATCTGCTTCATATGAGTTTCCCAGTTGTCCAATAGCCATGGTGGCATGGTGGTTATGCCTCGGGTTGCAATCTGCAAGGTCGATAGTTCGAAACCACCAGTCGCTCCTCGGGAGAAAGACAAGGATTTCTATTCCTGTAAACAGTTACCATCCTACCACACAGAGGCAGTTCGACCCATAGGGTCACTATGAGTCAGCAACAACTAGCTGCAGTGAGAGTGAGAAGTGTCCAAGAAGGTGCCCTGGTGGCGTAGTGGTCTACACTTTGAGCTACTTACCACAGGGCCAGCAGTTCGAACCTGTCAGTTCCTCCAAGGGAAGAAGGTGAGGTTGTCTGCTCTCATACAAAAGGCAGAGGTCTCAGAAACCCAACGGGCAGTTCTATTATACTGTGAGTCAGAATTGACTCACAGATAATGAGTTAGCTTTTGGTTTTTAGAGGCATCCAATGACATGGGATAATAGCAAAGGCAAAAAAAAAAAAAGCTTTCTTTTGGCTTCTGTAATATTGGTATTGCATTGTACTGCTTATGGAGAACTGATGAGTTCTAAGCGCAAAGGTTCTGGACCACAGACTTAACTGAGCAATCAGAGAAGAGTTTGAGGGGGTACATTAATCCCTTCTTGGTTGGGATCCCCTAAGCGCTCAGCTGTAATGTCTTTGCACCTTGTCCCCAGCGAGCCTGAAGCCCTGCCTCCCAGCATGTGCCCTCTGCCCAGCACTGAGTCACTCAGGGTATGGAGGCCAGCCTCACGGATCCACCAGGCAGGGTCCTGGCTCCACACCTTTCTTCTTGGAGTACACAGGCAACTGCCTCTCTCTCCCTCTCAGGTTTATTTTCTATAAAAATTACCACCTGGGCTGTACCTACCTGTAGGGTTTGCACAAGCACAATGAGGTCACCTTGATAACACTCTTAGCAAGGGATCGGCACGTGCTAAGTTCTCAGGACAAATTCATGCTGCTGTGCTGTTCATTGCAATTGGATGGGTCCCGACCAAGGGCACCCCCACAGACAACAGACTGAAACGTCTCTGGGTCCACCTTCAGGATCCCGGTCCTGCTGGAGCCCACATGACCGCTGTATCTTGAGCGGCCTTCCAGCCCAGGGGGCTCATCTTCCTGCCCCTTCCTGGACCACGTGCTGCTGGGATCCACTGGGTTTTGCTGGTCTCCTTTTTAGTCAGGACTGTCTGCCTTCATTTGAAGCTCCACTGAGACCGGTCCCCCATGGGTTTCCCTGCTGGTAGCTTCTAGGATCACAGCAACACCCAGCCACCACACTGACCGATGGGTGGCGACAGGAAACATTTGTTATTATTAGAAAGGAGTGGACTGTGGTAGGGAATCGCCAAGGGAGACGGGTTCTCACAATGCGAGTTTGCCGGTTGCGTTGGGCTCATCAGCTTTCATTGGCCCTTTGAAGGGGAAATGAAAGAAACTTTGAAAAGACTGGGAGAGGGGTCCATTCTGCTCCGCTCTGCCCGCTCTGGCGCTGCCTTCTGGGACTTGGCAAGTAGACACCGTTCCCTAGCAACACCTGCCTGGTGGAGTGGATTCCTCTACAGCTGCTGACCACGACCTCTGACAGCCTACGTTTATTGGACAGTCACGGAGTTCGTTCCTAGGGTCAGCTAGGCCTCAAGACACTACCATCCATACTATGCATTCCCAGCCCTGAAAAGGCATGTCAACTTTAAGGGGCAATGCTTTTTAAAATCTGCTTGAGTTTATTGGCGAGTGTCCTAGAAGGAAGTTTTTCAGCTTGTGATTTAACTGGGTCGGGCCACACCCCAGTTTGGTAGGAAGAAGTAGGAGAACCCTCTGGTTTCTGACCACCCTAGTACCCGAAATCTCCATCCGGTCTACCAGCTGCCCTTGAGGCTGTGCCAGCTCCGGAGGCTGTGGCAGAACTGGGCTCCATAGCGCTCTCAGAGAGTTCACAGAAGGAGAGTCCCCCGGTCTCTTTCCTGAGGTGCCTGTGGATGGCCTTGAACCCCCAGCCTTTCACGTAGCAAAGGAGCGCATGAACTCTTTATTGCACCACACAGGCCCAAGCCTGCCCCGCTTCCTTCACAAAGGAGCAGAGCTTTGGTGAAAGAGAAGCCTGATTTTGCCTGTCAAATCGACCCCCATCCCTCTCTGGCTTAAAGCATTTCAATGATTTCGAATCTTCCAAGGAGAATGCAAATTCTTGGAAATGGCACACCCCGGATGTGGTCTCCTCCTGGAGTCACAGTGGCCTTACTTCCTACCACAAGGATTCTGACTTCCTGTTCCTTCCGCCTGGCTAGTTCTTCCCTCTTGTCTTGACCTGATTCATCGACCTGTTCCTCCCTTCTTGAATTAGGCATCGTGTCTTCTAGAGCTCCTTTCTTGAGCTCCCAATTTAAGTCCAATCTCTCGATTGATATCTTTCTGGAACCTGGTACAGCTATCTCCTTATCACGACTGGAAGGTTTTCATTTACCAGTGCAATTATTTAAGTACCGTAAGCTCCCTGATGCAAGAAAGATGGAGCTGCCGGGCTTTCGAGAAGATTCAAAGCCTCAGACACTCAAAAGGGGCAGTTGTACCCTGTCCTATAGGGTCGCTGGTCGCTGTGAGTCCGGATTGGCTCAGTGGTCACGAATTTGATGAGAAACTCCTTGAAGGTATGCATTGTTGTTATTGTTAGATGCCAGAGTTGGCTCTGACCCACAGCGACCCCGTGCACAACAGAATGAAGCACTGAATGGTCCTGTGCCACCCTCACCATTGTTCCTGTGACTGAGCCCACTGATGCAGCCACTGTGTCCATCCATCTCGCTGAGGGCTCCTCTCCTTTCCTGCTCCTCCACTTGACCAAGCAGGGTGTCCTTCTCCACGGACTGGTCTCGCCCGACAACACGGCCAAAGCATGTAAGACGAAATCTTGCCATCCTTGCCTCTAAGGAGCACTCTGGCCTTACTTCTTCCAAGACAGATCTGTTTGTCCTTTTAGCAGTCCATGCTACTTTCAATATTCTTCTCCAGCACCACAACTTATTCTCTTAAAAAAATTATTGATAAATCATTTTATTGGGGGCTCTTACAGTTCTTAGAACAAACCATGCATTAACTGTGTCAAGCACCACATTTGTACATATGATGCCATCATCATTTCCAAAACATTTTCTTTCTACTTGAGCCCTTGGTATCAGCTCTTCTTCCCTCCCCCCTCCCTTTCCCGCTCTCCCACCCTCGTGAACCCTTGATAATTTATAAATTATTTTTATTTGCATTGATTCTTCCACGGTCTTCCTTACTCAACACCCAACTGTCACATGCATAGGATGCCATGGAGAATATGCCATGGCTCGGATCAGGCTCACCTTAGTCAAAGAAACATGCTTGCTCTTCAGTACTCTAAAGCGGTCTTATGTAGGTGTACCCAACGCAATACGTCTTTTGATCTCTTGACCGCTGCTTCCACAAGCACTGATTGCAGATCCAAGACAAACTCCCTGACATGCCTGTACTCATGTATTCTAATATCCTCAGACCTTAGTACATGGACATTGGGTACATTGTTTGGGTTGTTGTTTTGGAATGAATCGGTGAGTGAGTAGTGAATACTGACCCCTAGGATTGTTGACCTAGGAATCAGCTGTAGTATTTGAAAACCAGTAAGTGACTAGTAGCAGAATCAATACGAATTTGCACAGCAGCAATTTTTGTTAGCAACATTGTGTTCGACCTGTGAAAGTGAAATCCCTCTTTTCACATGTTGAAGGCATTTCCTGAATATTTACTTAATGGTCTATTCACTGCAAACCCTCTTCTACTCCTTCAGAGACTTTTAAGTCACTCAAATCTGGTCTTTTTCAAACAGTTGGACCCGAGTTGACCACTGACAAAACCAAGTCCACTCACGGTCATCTAGTCGATGCCGATTCACAGTGACCCTATGGGACAGGGTGGAACCACTCCTGTAAGTTTCTGAGAGTGTAATTCTTTACAGGGCTAGGAAGCCCCGTCTTTCTCCCTGGGATTACTGACTAACTCCCTGAGTTCAGGACGATGGGACTTCTAGGCCACAGCAGATTGTCGTTTAAGCTCATTGAGTGTCTAATGCGTTGGGAAGGTGCATCGGTTCCACAAATGAGCTCCCAAATGTTCAGGGGGCTGTCCTTGTGTAAAGCATATTATGTAGGCGTGCCACGGCTAGTCCTGGAGGGGTTTCTAATCTAACTGGACTGCATAAATGTCAACAGTTATTACCTGCAGCAAGATAAGGGCACCAGAAGAATGTGCAGAATGCTGCAGAACCTCCCCGGCACCCGGAAAACCTGAGGCAGACAGAGTCACAGCAACAAGCCACGTTTCCATAAGCAGTCTGGCTAGGGATTTGGAAACAGGATGACCAGGGCAAGACTTAATTAGACCGCAGGTTCATTGACTATTTATCCTTTCTTATCACTTAGGGAAAAAAATAGCCTAGTAGTGGTCTTTACTTTCTCAGCTTTAAGGAGAATATCATCCCACCTCTTGTCACTGCTCTGCCCTCTTTGCCAGCCCTGTGTCCCCAAGAGGGTCATTATGCTTCACTTTGTGGTTGGTCTTTTAGCATCGAGTTCCCAAAGCGAGACCAATTAGGACTCCCCAAATCCCCTGAGTTTTGAAGGCCTCCTTCTGGGTTCTGGCTTTCTTAAAAATGGGAAGGTAACCAGATCCCCACGTCAATATTTCAGAGTTTGCATGGGTGGGGAGGGTCAGAACCCTACAAGCAGGTTCAATCCTTCATTTCAGTGTGCCGAGTAGACAATGCAACTCTCTACACAGCATGGCCCCTGAGAGAGGAAATGAGACAGTCTACCGGTTCCGTGCAAAATATTACTTGAGCTACAAGTAGCTGCTTCTCTTCCCAGCCCATCAGGTAAAACTGTGCAGGCGAGTGAAGATGCTGTCCGCTGACAGCATTCCTTGATTCCCCAGATCCAATCGTGTTCGGAAAAGATTGGCGGGTAAAGCTGGTACAGCGTCTCTGCATGCATCATGCAGAGAAAAGACACGTTTCTTGTTTTGGAAGCTATTTCGCAAGAGCATCTCCCACCCTAAGAGCAGAGGGAGATAGGCCGGGGAGAAGTGCATGGGACTCGAATCAGGACACCTGTCCTCTGGCACCAGTGGGGCGGTGTCCCCAGCTGGAGACTCTCAGTGGAAGGAAAGCCCCGTATTCTCACTAGGCCCTTGGGCGCCAGCAATGAGGAGGTGACACGGTGGAGACCAGAAGGAAGTGAGAGAGGGAGCTATTAGCACCACGCAGCAAAGCATCCCAGGCAGGGAAAGCTACAGCTGCTGAAGTGCCCAGGCCGGACCGTTGTCCCTGACCAAATGTGTGGAAACCTTCTCAGAATCAAACCGGGAGGGCCGCGTTTTCCGTTCACTTCACAGGACAGCAAACATGGTGGGAATTGCTCCCTGACTCATTTGTTCTGGGATGAGGATTCACTAGAGATGTAAAAATATCTATTATCTGCTGTTTTATACCTTCCAACAGCGCGTGTGTGTGTGTGTGTGTGTGTGTGTGTGTGTGTGTGTGTTGGATGAGGGACGGGCACAAAGGCCACATCAGATCAGTGAGATAGAATGGAATTTTTAGGGTGGAGCTTGGAGGGAGGGGGGGTTGGAGGAGGGGAAGAAACCTCTTTTACAAGGGACAGAACCACCTGGTGTGTGCCCTTTACCCTTTGCCCTTCCCCCTCTTCAGGCCCCGGACAAAGATAGGATGCTAGAGGCATTTATCTTGCAAGTCACCTGGTGACAGGCATGAGGCCAAAAGTCATATGCAAAGGATTGCTAGCCAGCAAGCTAGAGGCCACCTGGTTTCCTGGTGCCCCTGGCAGTTGCCCTGTCCTACTGGGCTATTAATCCACAGACTTGCTCTGGTGTAAGGAAAAGAGCCGGCTTCCTCCTAGACCCCTCCTTGCCAGGGCTTCTGCCGGGGAGCCTTGTGCCTAGAAAGCGCAAGTGGAGGCAGGCAGAAAGGCAGCGCCTGAATCGAAACCGGGTTGTTGGACTTGACCGAAAAGGAAGCACCGCGGATGGAGAATCTGATTCCCGGGCTTTCATTTCCAAGAACTCATAGGAATGTTCATTTGTGTTGGGCGCTGCGTGGCCGGGTCCCTGACAAGGACCCCGCTATGGACTCCAGGCTTCGATCTCAGGATCTCTCCGTAGGCAGAAATGAAATGATTCAGATGCACAATGCTCCCGCGGTCCTTCAGGCGTCTAACTTTAGAGGAGCCCCATTGGCACAGCAGTTAAGCGCTCAACTGCTGAAGGAGAAGTTGTTGGTTCACATCCTCTGAATGGCTCTGGAAGAGAAAGACTTGACTCTCGGGTCAGAAAGCCTACAGGGCAGCTGTAGTCCGTCAAAAGGGGCCACTGCTTGTGTTCAGAGGCACTGGAGGTCCGTGGTGGGAGTGCAGGCTTCCACGCAGGAGACCCTGGCTTGATGCCTTCTGGTTTTACCATTTTTCTAGACGCAAGCCATTCTACAGGCGTCCATTTAACCTTGCCTTCCCCGAAAGCCGTGGTGCCACATGTCAGCGATCCAAAATGGGGTTTCACCCACCAGTTGTTGGGTAGATCTGTTCCAACTAAACCTTCTGGCACTGGATAAATCACAACACGAGGGGTCAGGGACCCACCGGGCCCACTGGGAGGCCACCCTGAGCTGAAACTCCGTAGATAACTTGACCTCCATTCCACTTCTACCATCCAGGCCTCATCCAAAGCCACCATCCAGCTGCCTGTGGAAGACTGTGCACAACTCTGAAATGGAACAGAGTTCATAGAGCTTCTAGACAGAGATGGACCGGAAGAAAGGTCTGGGGATCTTCTTCCAAAAATCAGCCAAGGATACCCCTATGGTCACAACAGTTCACTCTGCAACCAGTCATGGGGATCACACAGAATTTCACCCTGTGAAAAAGTCCCTTCTACTGTGCATTGTTTGCTAGGGGAATTCAAACCGCATCAAATGTCAGTCCCAATGCGGTCTAATTAGGAAGTTTATTTGCTGAGAAGGGAAAAAGCCTGAAGGCTAAAATCTATCACGAATGATTGTAGACCTTGGACTACAGACATATTTAAATGTCGCTGCTATTGGGTGCTGTCAACTGGGCTCTGACTTATCACCACAACACAATAAGGCACTGTCCAGACTTGAGCCATTCTCACTGCAAAAAAGAGAAAATGACAAGGGGGCCACATCTGACCTCCTCAGACTTCCCTGTTGCCACGGGACCAAGTGCAGACATGCCTCCACCCTCCTTCCTTCTTTTCTGTTTTGACACCAACCGTTTCTCCCATCACACTCTATAATGGCCACCCAGAACTCAGATCAAATTCACAGTTAGCTTAGGGAAGTTAACAGGCTCCCACAAGTCAGGTCCAGTAAACAGTATGGAGACAGTCAATGGTCCACCGCAGTGCCTGTCCTCAGCCAGCAGCCGCGTGTCTCTCTCTGGTCCTCAGCCTGTCAGCCATGTGCTCCTTTGGCCCGTGCCTCTGTGTGCTGGGAAGTCAGCCCACTGCTCCACCTCACGGCCTTGCAGGCACTGTACCTCTCGTCTGTCTCGTGGTCTCCTTGCTTCGGCCTCTGGCCTCGACCTGGTTTCAGTGCCACAGCCAGGGTGTCTCTGGTCTCGACCTCCATGGCTTCAGACAGATCTTGAATGTGCTCCATGGTGCTAGGGTCTCTGTTTCTGAGATGGCTCTTCTATGACGAGGAATCGCTTTGATGGAGGTGTGTTTTTGGGGTTGGTTTGTTTGGTTTTGTTTTTGCCTTTCAGTAGACCGTAGCCTCGAGGAAACCAAGGGTGGAGGCTTGGTCCACACCCTCTATGAAGGTGGAGACTCAATACATCCTACCTTAACCCTGTAACAGAAAACTTTCTCCACAGGCCCAGGGGCGAGAATTTGTGATACTTCGCGGAAGGAGTCGTGGCTAGACAGGCCACGTGAAATGAGTACATCGTACTCGTGGTCTTTACGATTGAATGAGCTGTTGCAGACACTGCGTCTGTCTGTCCGTCTTCTTTCCCACTTTACTGAGCACGCTGTCCTTATCCAGGACCTGATCCTTCCTAATAACTGTCCAGAGAACTTGAGATGACGCCGTCCCACCCCTGCTTCTAAGGAGTGCTCTGACTGTCCTTCTTCCACGACAGACAGTGTTTGTTCTTCTGACACCCCAACACTCATCATAAAAAAACTGGTTCATACAGCATATTTTTGTAACCCTTCATTTATTCTAAATTGTAACATGTAAGCCATATAGCCAATAAGTCCCACATTCAGACTGCTTACTAGTGTTTTTGTAACCAAAATAGATTTGATATTTTATAAACATGAGAGTTTAGATGAGTAAATTAGTAATTTTAAAATAATCCCATTTCACCACTGTGCATTCCTTTGCTAGGTAGTTAAAGGACAGAGTTAAACCCACCCTTGAAAAAAATGTTCTAGACCTGGAATTTTCCACACTAACAATAAAAATAAGCCTAGCGTGGGCATGACGCTTCGGGTCTTTTGACATGCTTTACACCTATTATTTCAATGCAGCAACTGAAAAGATGGCCACATTTAAATATTTTAAAGGGTGTCAATAGTGCCAATAGGTGTAAAGTATGTCCTCAGAGTCCAAGGTGCCATGCAAATGCTAGGTTTATCTATATGATGAGCAAATAATCTGAGAAGCTGGACGTATGACGAAGAATGGGACATCGGCTTGGCGGAAGACGCGTTAATCACCTGCAATATGCAGATGACATACCCTTGCTTGTGCAAAGTGATGAAATCTCGAGGCGCTCATGAGGATCAAAGACGGCAGCCCCTCTGTATGAATGGCACCCCAACATAAAGAAAACCCAGGTCTTCACAACAGGACCGATAAATAACATCAAGGCAAACAAAGAAAAGATGGAGGTTGTCCAGAATTTCATTTTACTCAGATCCACAACCAATGCCCACGGAAGCAGCATTCAAGAACTCAAACAATGTATCGCACTGGGCAAATCTGCTGCGAAAGATCTTTGTAAAGTGTTAAACGGTAAAGATGTCACTCTGAGGCCTCGGGTGCATTTGCAGCAGCGTTGTGTACATCTGAGAGCTGGAGAGTGGATAAGGCAGACTGAAGAATTAATGCCTTTTTAACTACGGTGTGGTAATGAACACAGATTATCCTGCGTCCCGTCCGCAGGATAATCCGTGTTCATTACCACACCGTAGTTCAAATATAGATAATCCAAATCTATATCTACATTAAGATCTGCCACAATGATCTACAGTTAGATGCGTTTGAAAGGCATAGTAACATGTAGGATTCTTGGTTGTAAATGATGGAGAACTCAACTCCAATTGGCATAGGAGAGAAAAGGGAATTTACTGGTTTGCTTAACTGAGAAAGTCATGGAATTGAGAAAGCTGGACTCCAGAGTTTGAGCAACATTCCCTGGACCCAGCTAGCTTCTTGTTCTCAGCCCTTGGACTGCTTTCTTCCACGTTACCTCGTCGACAACCTGGATCTCGCTGTGTGTTATTTCTTGGCTTCTTCAAGCTGATATCCCCACGGTTCCAAATCCACTTCTAGGTCTAAACTTCACAACAGTTAAAAATAAAGATCCCAGAATCAAGTCTCATGGAGGAAGCAAGGATCACAGTGGGCACACGGATTCCAAGTCTGGATCACATGCCCACACTTAGAGCCAGGGTCCAAGTTAGCCCACAAGAGTGGGCTTGAGCCAAGCACATCGTAGTCCTCAAAGTAACCCCTTTGCCTGTCAGTACTCCAAAGCAGTCTGTGCAGGAGATTTACCTAATGCAACTCGTCTTTTGACCTCTCGACGGCTGCTTCCATGAGCATAGAATTATGGATCCAAGAAAGACAAAATTCCTGTAAACGTCAACCCTTTCTCCATTCATCATGCTATTTACCTGTGGGTCCAGTGTGAGGATTCTGGTCTTCTTTCATTGAGCTGAAAGCCAGACGGAAGGATCCACCCTTGCTCTTCATCAGCAAGTGCTTCAATTCCTCTTCGCCAAGAGCCAGCAAGGTCGCATCATCTGCATATTGCAGGTTGTTAATCCTCCAATCCTGATACCATATTCTTCTTCACGTAAAGCAGCTTCTCTGCTGATTGGCTCAGCATACAGATTGAATAGTTCCGGTGAGAGGATACAACTCGGACGCACACCTTTCCTGATCTTAAACCACGCAGTATTCCCAAGGTGAAGACCATCCAACAACGGTCGCAGCAGGACATAGACAGGCCAGAGGTTCAGACCTCATTCAGAAGAGGACGTGGAGCAAGGAATATCATTGCTGATGTCAGATGGATCTTGACTGAAAACAGAAATGTGTTTTACTTGTGTTTTATTGACTCTGCCAGGGCATCCGACTGTGTGGACCATAGCACACTGGATCACCTTGGGAAGAACGGGAATTCCAGAACACTTCCTGTGCGCCTGCGGAACTTGCGCATGGACCAGGAGGCAGTTGTTCGCATGCAACAAGGGGATACGGCCTGGGTTGGAAGGATGGTGGAGGAGGTAACCCAGGGGGCATCTGTGACAGGCTCAAGTTAGCAGTTTGGACAGTAAAACCTGCAAAAGCTGGACGGGGTAAAGGCAGAAACCTGTCAGAGAAGGAAAATCACCTATTTTCACCAAAACACGTGCTAGAAGGTGTCAACCTGCACCCTGTCAGCGGCAGAAAGCTTGTGAGCAAGTCCCAGTGAGTTCTGGGGCTCACAGGTTTCATTGCATACCCAACCTCTGTAATCAACCACATTGTGATTTTTGTCCCCTCTTTTCCTTATTAGAGTGTCAATTCTTTGAGAGACACGTGTTTATGTTTCATTTGTGGCCACCAGAACTGCTCCGCTGTGCCTGGTGGCTAGGATTTAGCGGCATCCATTGGGGTCGTCGTTAATTGAGGAAACAGTGGTTGACACTGGCGAGACCTGCCCAGGTTATTGCTGCAAGTGCGTTAGATCCCACCCACAGAGCCCACTGCTATCCGGCCGACTCATCGTGACCCTACATAGGGTTTCCGAGGCTGTAAATCTTTCCTGAAACAGACAGCCTCCGCTTTCTCCTGAGGAGAAAGGCTGACCCTGCAGTCAGCAGCCGGCCCTCAGACAGGTCCTACGACAAGGCTTACTTGCTTGCAATTCACACTACCTCCAACAGACCTGCTTCTCATTCACAGCGACTGCGTAGCTGAAGTGTGATCTTGACATGACCTACGTATATTTCATGAACTACAGGATTCCCTTACAGATTCATGAAGTTAGCATTCCCCACGTCCAGAATAGAAGTAAATACACCTATATCTACACCCATGAGGATGGCCCAGGGCCGGGCAGTGTTTTGTTCTGGGTGTGCACAGGATCGCCGTGTATAATAACGCATCTGCCCTTAGTTGTGGAACAAAGAGACCGAGACGACAATGAAATTTTTCAATCAAAAAATCATATTAGGGAATGACCTTACACGTTACCCATTGTGAGAATTGCTGTCGCTTGTCGCGTCTATTTGGCTGTGATCCGTGGTGGCCTTACGACCCTCAGGATGAACCGTTCAGCTGGCACTGCACCATCTCCATGAGGACCCCATCGTGGTAACGATTTACTTTAAGAGGGAAGAACTGACTCTTCAAAGTACCAGAACTTCCGTCATCTCCCCTTTTGTTTGTTTGTTTGTTTTGAGTTTTTGAGATCTGTTCTGTCAAGCTCAGTTATTTCTAAAAGTGCTTTTGGATTTTCTTCCAGGATGCCAGGTGACACAAAGCTAGTCTCTGAGCTCAGCAAAGTCAAATGCCAACCTCCTTGCCTTGAAAAGATCTAACAGCTAAGGTACTCAAAAAGGTATTTTCTCCGTGGTCTGGTCCTCTCTTGGACTGTCTATTCTAGAACCCTGGGGAGACGCAACACCAAGGTCCACGTAAGACCTTGCTGGACTACGTGCTGTTTCAGAAAGCAGAGGCCTGAGAATCCTTTTCTGTTGTGAAGTTTTATGACCTCACTCTCTAGAAAGATCCTCAACTGGACAGTTACTAATCTAGTGTGGACCTCCAACAGGAAAACTCAACCTTCTCAAAGCCTCCAAAGCAACTGTATTATGGGAATAATGAGTGATGGAAACCGCTTGAGCTATTATTATTCAGTGCATTTCGACCCTGAAAGTCATCAACAACAAGGCTTTCTGAAAGGAGAAGTCACGCTCACTGAAAACACCACTGTGGTGTTAGGGGCCTACCGATGGTGGTAGTGTCCATGCATTCATTCATTGGCTGCCACCCAAACTACAGAGGAAATTTCAGGTGCTCTGTACAGAAAACAAGAGGTTCTCCAACAGTCTCTGTCCTTACCGTATGGTTCATTGGTGGGATTATCGGTCAGTTCTTGCTAATAATTACCCAGGCTCCTACACTTAGAACTTGACATTTTTACAACTTCTGTTAATATTAGACATAGAAAAGATTGCATAGCTCACTGGACGAGAATTCCATGCCCTGTTTTGAAGAGTTGCCTTTACCTGGATAAATGCACATGCCTTTGATCCATACAGAACCAGAATGTGAACCAGACGTGGCCATCAAAGTGCTAGCGAGGACGCTGGCAGGCTATTCTCCAGACAGTTTGCTTTCCTGCCTGGGATTGTCGGTTGCCGATGGCTTATTCCCTTCCTGTTCTGCTGTCTGAAGGAGGTGGAGGACACGAGGTACTCTCCTGTCGCCCCCAGAGGAGGTGCACTCTGTTCTTTGGCCTCCTCGTCTCACTCTGCTGCCCCCTAGTTATCTGTGCACATCTGAACCATAGGCCTCACTGGCTCTTGGGATGGTTCTATTTTTTCTTTTTTGGTTAATTGTTCATTGACCACTGTCCCACTTGGGACAGTAGAACTGAATATGAGAGAAGACTCAGCTTCCTTCCAACCTCCACAAATGCACAGGTTCTCTTAGCTTGTGGCACCATTACCGTGATCTCAATAGTCTCCACGGTTGCACTAAGCCAGTAGGAGATGACCGCAGATGATCGACATCAATGATGCTGTATCCCATGCAATATCCAGGATGTACTCCTGTGGGGAGGTGGCCAGGGGTGGGCAGAGTGAGCCAAACCTCCCTCCCTTGCAGAATAACTGTGTTTTACTAACAGTAGTCAAAGAAAGATGTGGTAGTTACATAATCTGGTGTCAACTCGAGACTATGAAGAGTGAAGGGGCGGAGTTTAGCCATCAATCCAGTCGCAGCTTGATGACCTCATTTGAAGGTGCTATGGAGATAAATAGCTCACTGGAGGCCAAACCTATACTCACTCTCTGCTTTGTCTTCCTGCTGATGAGATACTTGGTGCTATGCTGATGGAACCAGAGCCCTGGAGCTGGAGGATCAACGTGGAGACACACGCCAGCGCTGAGATACTTCTACCACCACTGGATCCACAAGACTTTCCACCCACTGGCCTGTGATTTTCCTACATTTGGCATTATTGCATGTGTTGCGTGAGTTTGAAGAAGAATTTACAGACGTATCAGACATATGGGCTAATATCAGATTTATAGACAGGATCTGGTCTAGGCTGGGATGTTTTATTAATATACAATTACTTTTTTATATAAAGCTCTTTCTTTTTTTAAAAAATCATTTTACTGGGGGCTCATACAACTCTTATCACAATCCATACATACATCAATTGTATAAAGTACATTTGTACATTTGTTACCCTTATCATTCTCAAAACATTTGCTCTCCACTTAAGCCCCTGGCATCAGCTCCTCATTTTCCCGCCCCCTCCCCCCTCCCTCATGAACCCTTGATAATTTATAAATTATTATTTTGTCATA
>NW_022107431.1:9198530-9225155 GCF_000313985.2 Echinops telfairi
CTCCTCACCACCGATTTGGATCACTTGTTGTTCCCTTGTCCCTGGGTTTGTTAACACCACTTCCTTTGCCCCCACTTCCCTCTCCTCCATCTCCCCCTGGAAATGTCGGTCCCGTTGTTTTCTCCTCCCGATTGTTCATCCAGCCTATCTTATTTAGACAGACCTGCGGAGATAATAACATGCACAAAAACAAGGCAGAGCAAAGCCAAGCAACAAAAGAAAACAAAACAACAACAACTCAAAGCCAGTGACAAAAAAACCCACAACAACAACAAAAAGAAAAGCTTATAGTTAGTCAAGGACTGTTTGTTGGAAAGCTCTTTCTTATACACATATGAGGGTCTATGAATTGGTTTCCTTAGTCAACCAGGAAGAACACAAAGGATATTTGCTCTTTCCCCAGGAAGGATTCTTCTTGTTAGGCGCCGTCAAGTGGGTTCCGACTCACAGCGACCCCACGAAACACCACCCAGTCCTGCCCCCTCCTCATGATCGTTCTTAAGTTCGAGCCCGTTGCTGTAGCCACTGTGCCAATCCTCTTTTTCATGGCCCATTTTTCTACCCAACATGATGGCCTTTTCCAAGGACTGGTCCCTCCCACTCCATGTGAGATTGGCCAGTGTGTAGAATGGTGTTGTTAGGTTCCACTGAGCCAGCTCCGACCCACAGGGACCCTCTGCACAGCAGAACAACACGCCGCATGGTCCCGTGCTGTCCTCACAATTGAGCCCGCTGATGCCCTCCCCGCATCCATCAGCACCAATCCACCCCCTGGAGGCCCTTCCTCTTTCTCACTGCCCCTCCACTTTAACAGGCATGCTGTCCTTCTCCAGGGACTGGGCTCTCCTGACAGTAGGTACAATGTCTATAAAACGAAGTCTTGCCATCCCTGCCTGTAAGGAGCACTCTGACCTGACTTCTTCCACACAGATCAGTTTGTGCTTTTATACGTCTGTGGTACTTTCAGTGTTCTTCTCCAGCACCACAATTCACATGCATCGATTCTAATACGGCCTTCCTTAGTCCATGTCCAATGTCAGGGACACCTTAGTCCTCCAAGTCTTGTGCAGTAGATTTACCTAAGGCAATACATCTTTTGATCTCGTGACTGCTGCTTCCATGAGCACCGATTGTGGATCCAAGAAAGACAAAACCCTTGACAACTTCAACCTTTTCTCCCCTTAGCATGCTGTGACCTACTGGTCCCGGCGTGGGGCATTTGGGCTTCCTGACACTGAGCTGCCATCCACACTGAAGGCTACAGTCCTGGATCTTCACCAGCGAGTGCTTCCATTCGTCTTCACTTCCAGAAAGCAAGGTGGTGCCGACTACGTACTGCAGGTTGTCAGTCAGCCTCCCTCCGTTCCTGATGCTGCACCCTCTTCCTCTAACCCAGCTTCTCTGACGATCGGTTCAGCATATCGGTTGAACTAGTGGGAGGATGCAACCCGATGCACACCTTTCCTGGTGTTAAACGATGCTGTACCCCCTGCTCTGTTCCCACCACTGCCTCTTGATCCACGGTGTTGTTGCTGCGAGGTGCTCTGACCCAAAGCGACCCCATGCACAACAGAAGGACACACTGCACAGGTGAACATGCCGCGACACTCTGCATGAGGTTTTCAGCGGCCATTTCCTCCCAAGAGGGAAGCCGGTCCTTCTTCGTTGTCTGTTCTTAGTCTCGAAGCTCCGCTGAAAACGGTTCACTTTGCGTGACCGTGCTGACGTTTGAAAGACCAGAGACATTGCTTTCAGCATCCCAGCAGCAACGCCAGCCCCTGCGGCACAACAAACTGATAGGAGAGCGGTGGCCGTGGACAGAATACCCGGGAGAGTATTGCCACGTGCCCCACTGTTGGTCACTCCCCTCATATAAGGACATGGACACCTCCGAGGGTCCTTCGGGAGGTGAAATCCCATCACTCACTTCTTCCCCGAGAATCTCCCTCTGTCTCTTTGATCCCATTTTATTATTATGTCTAAATGTTAATAAATCATTTTATTGGGGGAATTTTACAACAATCCATTCATCAATGATCTCAAGCACATTTGTACTTCTGTTGTCATCGTGATTTCCAAAACATTTTCTTTCTTCTTGAGCCCTTGGTATCAGCTCCTCTTTTTCCCCTCCCTCCCCCTCCCTCTTTGATCCCCGATTAATAGGACCCCTCGCAACCACTTCCCGACACAGTTCAGGAAAATGACGATTCATTTTAAAGTGGAAGCATTTGTCTGGTGTGACGTCTCTGGAGGGCACATGGTGGGCTGGAGCCTTGTTCCTAAAGGAGGGAACATCCCGGAAGCCCAAGCATGCAGTTCGGGGTGTTAGCAGGGAGCCTAGCGGTCAAGGGAGTCAGTCAGCTCCTGCAGCAGCAGATGGACATTGAGTCTCTGGTGCATTGTTTTCCTTCTGGTCAGACTCAGAGGTTTTCACGTATAAACCCAGAACAAGACAGTGCCTGTGACGAGCCTGGGAAACCTTGAGCGGCCCTGGCCGTGTTGGTGACAGGGGAACCCAAACATTCACAGCTTGCGTTTGTATCATGTGCTGATTTGATAGGGCCGCTTTCATCAGCCCACTAGACAGAAACAAAAAACGAGGCTCATGGGGGTCACCCAGGTACTCATTGGCGGAGTTCTGTTTCACGCCTGGTCCCTGATTCCCATGCTGTGTCCATCTGTCTGGGAGATCATCCGGGCACCGCCCCCCCCTCCACAGAAACCAAGAGGGTCCACAGAGGTGGTGGTCAGGTGCTGGGTGCCAGCCTGACAACCGGGTTGTCTTCACACCTGCCCAAAATGCGTCCTTTCGGGAATAGATCTGCACTCCTCTGGCCTCTGTGTCTCGGCAGCCTTTCCCAGCACACCTGCACCGTGCCCGCGAGCACGCACACACACACCCAGATTAGAACAGAGACCGGGCTTGAAGTCCCGGCCTGCTCCACCTTCGGGTTCCCACAGAACCTGTCCAGATTCCAGGCTGCGGGGGTGGGAACCGGAATCTTCTTACCACCCAGCAAGGGTTGGAGAGCTGCCACCGGGCCATCACAGAGATCCCCACAGTGCTAGGTGACAGGTCAGGTTGCCAGGGTGCACTGGGCCTTTCTCTCCCCACCCATGGAGTGGCATACAGGCACAGGTATTGTCTAGGCTGTCCAGCCTACTAGATATTTATTAGAGGGAGTGGTGACGCACCCCCGATCTTAGTAGCCATCATGACAGTTGTCTGGGCAGTCACTTGCATGCATGGGCTGAGCTAGCTATTGTGGCATGTTTAAAGATGAGACATTGCTCCAGTTCCTACGAGGGAGGAGGGCAAGGAGCTTGGTGGGTTGAGAAGCCTGCTGAGTAGATGCAGTTCATTCTCACACCGGGCAACGTGAAGAGCGTCTTCCTTGAGTGGTATGCCCAGGAGTGCCTGGAAGCAGCAATCGAGAAATCAAATGATGTGCTCGATCGGGCAAATCTGCCACAGGCTTCTTGAAAGTGTTAAAAGGCAAAGACATCGCTTGGAGAAATAAGTTGCGCCTGACGGAGCCGTGATGTTTTCAACCACCTCATATAGAGGCGAAAGCTGGACAGTCAACAAGGCAGACAGAAGGGCAGCTGCATTGGGTTATAGTGCTGGGAGGAATATTGGCTGTAACAAGGACTACGGGAAGAGGCGCAGCCAGAAGGTTCCGCAGAAAGGAGGATGATTAGCCTTGGTCTTATTTCCTTGCACATGCAAGACCTGTCCCTGGAGGACACTGTGCTTGCTCAGGTGGAGGACCAGTGAAACAGAGAAAGACCCTCAGTGAGATGGGTCAACAACGGGCTCAGCACAATAGAGACAGTGAGCATGGCGAAGGGCCTGGCAGCGTTGCGTTTCTGTTGCCCACAGGGTCACTGTGGGCTGGAACCAACCCGACGGCACGTAGCAGTGACACACACCAAATGGTGCAAATGGTTAGCAGGTCCTCCCAGAGACACCTTCAAAAGAGGGCCTGGGTGGTCGACTTTTGAAAAGACAGCTATTGGAAGCCCTGTGGGACACAGGTCGACCTCAACATACAGGGGGTTCCCCTAACCTGGAACCAAGTCCGTGTCCACGGTTCACACCAAGCCTGGTGGGAATTTGGAGGGGAAAGTGGTGTAAAGACAGCAACAAACTGGGAGAGATCATTCGGTTGCAGTGTTTGTTCTGAGTCTTCAAGGATAGGCAAGATTCAGGAAGTGGCGAGACAGGGTCAGAGGGGTGATGGGAAAGCCTAAGCAAAGGCGGACAGGGGAGAGGGGGCGGATCCGGATGTCTGGGCCAAGCCTGGGAGAGGAAGCAGCCTGTGTGGCTGTCGGAGGCCAAGGTAGTGCTGGGGGCCGGTCAGACTAGAGAGTAGGGGGCTCTGGAGTCTCCAGCAAAGATGGGGGCAGGATTCTACAGCCAATGGAGAGCGCTTGCCAGGTTGTCTGCTCCCCCCAGCTCCGTACTGCCCTCTCTCCTCAAAGAGTCAGCCCCAAGGGCCCTCCCTCCCTGAAAGAAATGTTTCTTCTACCACACAGGACATCAGCTAACCACAACGTACACCCTTTTCTGCCTCAATTAAAAGCAACGCATCGTGAAGAAAAACAAATGTATGTGTACAGATCACAAAAGGGTTGCCAGCTCAGCAACCCTTACGGGGGCCACCCAGTGACACTGACTACGCCATCATGTTTGCAGCCGCCACAACCATCACCACTGCCCTGGTCCAGGTGATCCCACCACCGCCACCCCCTTAGCAAGTGCCCGCCAGACCCATCCCTGGGCCACCAATAACTTTTGGTTTCTATATATTTGCCTAAGGATCCCTGGTGGCGTTAGGTGTTGTAGGTTATGTGTTGCGCTGATAACCACAAGGTCAGCAGTTCGAAACCACCAGCTGCTCCACAGGAGAAAGATGAGGCTTTCTACTCCCATCAAGAGTTACCCTCTCGATAACCCACTGGGGCAGTTCTACCAGGTCGTACAGGGGCACTAGGAACCAGAGTCAGCATCAACCTGTTGGCAGTGAGTTCTTTAGTAGATTTGCCTGGGAGATCTGGTGGCTTAGTGGGTTACTCATTAAACGGCTAACCACAAGGTGAGCAGTTCAGACCCACTAGTTTCTCGGCAGGAAAAAGGAGAGGCTGACTGTTTTCATAAAGATTGACAGCCTTGGAAACCCACAGGGGCAGTTCTGCTCGGCCCTTTGGGGTTGCTATGCATCAGAATGGACTCAAGGTCAGTGACTTGGGTTTGTATATTTGCCTAGGAGCCCTGGTGGTGGCGTGGCCCAGCCTTCAGCTACCAATTGAAAGCCAGGAGGTTAGAATTCAGCGGTTGATGGGTGAGAGAAAGATAGTGGTGGTGGGTTTCCTGGGAAGCGCTGTGGGGCAGCTCTGCTCTGTCCCACTGGGCTCCTGCCAGTCAGAACCAACCTGACAACAGTGGGCTCGGGTACACGTTTGCCTGTTTCGTGTCAGTGTGACCCGACAGCATCTCTTCCTCGGCGGTGGTTTTGCTCAGCCGGGGTTTTTCAGGGCTCACCCAGGTGGCAACAAGTCCCAGGACTTCTCTTCGTGGATAAGCATCATTCCATCAGAGGCCTGTCATGCCTCCGTTCTACAACGGCTTCCCTCTGTTCGAGAGTCTCTGCGGAGGTGGGTGATCTTGTAGTCTGGTCTGCTACGAGAAGGACCTTCCATTCACTTTACTTGTTCTGCCTCCCTGCCACCCACCTGCACTGGGCCCTTGGACCTGCCGTAAAATCCACATAAGTGTGATCGTCTGTCTCCCTGGTATGGCACCCTCCCCACTCATGTGGCCTTCCTACACCCACAGGCCCGTCCCTTGGCACACTGTGCTCTGCACTCTTAACACGGTTTCTGACTCAAGCAGATCCTGTTCCTCTGGTGGGCTGGGTTCCAGGTGCCACCTCTTCCTTCCAGCCTGGCCAGCCCTCCGCATTCCCCAGTGAACCCTACTCTAAGTGATATCCTGCAAGGTTTAGGAGCCAGAACTAACTACTGAGTTCACCCTGGACTGAACAGAAATGCACCTGGAAACCATATCTGGCACACGGCACACAAAACCCAAACCAGTCCCACTCATGACACCCACACGTGACAGGGTAGAACGACGCCCTAATGTTATCTTGGCCATAATCTTAAGGGAAGCAAATCACCAAGCCTTTCTTCCGTGGTGCTGCCGGATGGGTCTGGACCACTAACCTTTAGGTTCATAATTGAGCACAAATCATTTGTGCTACCCAAGGGCACACCTGGTACAAACTAGGTGTGTGATGTCTATTTGATGGCTCAATGAATGGAGACAGGGGCAACAATAAGAAGATTACTGTAACTTACAGGACTTACAGGACAAGCATCTCAACGTGGCCTGGGTCCATTTCAGATACAGAGAAGAGCGATGAGGTGGGGACTCGGTGCGGCAGCCTGTGATGTAGATGAGAGAGGGAGGGTCATGCAGTTCATTGGCTCTGCTGCATCAAGCACTATGCCTTGACTGAGTTACTTAACCCTTGAGTCTCAGCTTCCTCAACCATAACCTGGAGATATCAATAACCCTCTCCCTGAGCAACTGAGAAGAAGAAATGCTCAACAGGTGTTTTTTAAAGCATCCAAAACCAAGTCAACAGGTAATAGGGTCCTAGCCTCAGATTTGAACTCCCTGGAGTTGGACCAGAAGAACAAGGCATCACCCCATGTTTTCAAGAGTTCATGAGTCACCCTGAAAAAGTTACCTGGAAGGTATCCAGGCTCTGGAAATAAGGCTTCAGTAATCAGGACCGGCCCAGCACATTGTTTATTTATTCTATAAAGAAGAATGATTTATTCTTATTTAATAAGTAAGGATGAATGAACAATCGAATGCCAATTACATGAGTGACCAGGATTGGGTGAGGGGAGTGAACAGGATATGGGCATTCAACTTGGGAACAAGAGTCAATGCTGAACTGTCCTGAAGCATAACATGATGCCAAGTCCCGTGTGTTGGGTGCAGGTTGGTCCTTGGGACTGGCAGAGGCCAGATGTAAGTGGGTTAGCTCAAGTTACAAAGAGGCAAGTTTGTGGCCCAGGAAAATAGCAAGGGGATATGGATATGAGTGGGATCATCAGGGATTGGAGACTGAAAGACAGGTGTGAAAGAAAAGAGCTGGAAATGACGCCACAGTTTTTAACCAGGATGAGGGCCAAGCAGGCATTGAGTGCCTTTGGGAATGATCTGACCTTGTGTCCCATCCCACAGAGACCAAGGAAGGGACACCAGGACTCTCACTCCATCCCTGAGTGGTTAGAGACCCAGCGAAAGCTAGTCTATGGGCCTAGTCATATGCCCAACTCCCTTACCTACAGACAGACACTTAGATGGCCCCACATGATCATTCACTTCTTCAGAGATTTATGGGGGTGGGGGAATGCCTAGGGGTAACTGAATGGAAATGAAATACTACTCAGAATTCAATAATCAAGATTTAAATTTGTCAAAAAAACAAACAAACCCCTCTTCACAACCTACTATCAAACAAGAAGTATGTTAATAAGAGGTAAAAATAAGGATAAAATATCTACATGGCACAGGTCAGCCTATTCAGGGATGAATCCAGCAGAGATCTTCATGAGCTGGGTTTGCTTATAACAGGGTCTGTCTTAGTCAAGACTCTCAACAGAAACAGAAAGAGTAAGAGAGACAGAGATTTGCTCCAATAAATCGGCTGGCGAGGAAACTGTAGGTCAGTGGACAGGCTGGAGATCGTCACAGGGATCCCCAAATCCACAGAAGCAGAGTGATGATGCAGGTGGGCCTTGTGTCCAAATATCTATTTGTAGCCTAGAGGTAAAACTCACCCTGGGAACTCCGTTTTGGCTCTCAGGGACTTGAACCACCTTAATGCGGCCAGCCCACATTATGGGGAGCATGTGTTTTACTCGGGGCCAGCTGATTTAATCACGTGTCACTGCTTCGTAAGAGCATCTAGCTGGGTGTTTGGCCAAACAACTGGGCGCCATAGCCTGTCATATAAAACGAACCATTGCAGGGTCTCATGAAGATGCATGTTGAGAAACAAAAGCGTAGTAAGGGAAAGATTTGTCTCTTGGACTTACTACAAAGCCACAGGGTGGTGAGACTACAGAAGGAATAGGTCAATGGAGCGGACAAGACAATGAATACACAGGCCCATGTCTACTCAGGAACTTAATACACAATAAAGGTGACATCATAAATCTGTTGGGAAAGGTTGGACAATAGTTGGACTGGGCTGGGCTGCCTTCTTGATATAAGACTACTTCTTGAGCTAAAGCTCTTTCTGATACATACATGAGAGTTACTGGTTTCCTTTCTCTAGACAACCCAGTCTAAGACAATAGGGTATTTTTAGGGCAATGAAATAATTCTGCATGGTGTCATCAGGATGGGCATTAGTCAAAACCCACAGGACTGCGGATCACAAAGAGTGGACCCTAGCACAAACAATGGACTGCAGTTAATATCGTATCATATTGGTTCACCAATTAGAAGACATATACTCTACACATGTTGAAAGAAATGGCGTGCCGGAAGAGGGGGGCAGATGAGAAATCTGTATACTCTCTCTGCCATATTTCTATAAGCCTAAAAAAAATAGTCTCCTTGATGTCAGTAACCACAACCCTAGCTACTTGAACCAAGTGTGTCGAATCTCAAACATCTTGTGAGTTGGCAGGGTATTCAGAAAACACGGGGCACAATTCATCATTTAGGGTACTCATGGTGGGGGGGACTTTTTCAGCCAAGGGCCATTTGGATATTTATAACATCATTCCTGGGCCCCACAAAATGGTCAACCTAAAAATTAGCCTGTTATCCTTGGTCAAACATTTAATTAACGAACCCCTAATGCCCTGACATCAAGAACATCATACATGAAGCAAGCAAAAGGTCATCCCAAGGACAGGAGAGAAAGAAAAGAACAAAGTGACTGTCGGAAGAGATTCTGAAGCTTGGTCTTAGCAGCTGAGGCAAGTGGAAGAAATAACGAAGTCAAAAGGCTGAACAGAAAAGTTCAAAGGGCCACTCTCAAGAAGACAATGCAAAATATTATAATGAAACGTGCAAAGATCTCGAGTTAGAAAACCAAAAAGGAAGAACACGCTCAGCGCGTCTTAACCTGGAAGAACTAAAAAGAATTCAAGCCTCAAGTTGCACTATTGAAAGATTCTCTGGGCAAAATAGCAAATGACTGAAAAATCCAGGACGCATAAAAAGAAGAGCCACAGTACCAAAAAGAACCAGTCGACATTCCATCATTTCAAGAAGGGGCATATGACCAAGAACCAGTGGTACTGAAGGAAGAAATCCATGCTGCACTCTGAGATTAGACAAAAACAAGTTTCCAGAAATGGATGGAATACCAATTGAAATATTCAATAAGCTGATAAAGCACTTATTCACCTATGCCAAGAAATTTGGAAGGCAGTTACATGGTCAACTGAATGGAAGAGATCCATATTTATACCTATTCCCAAGAAAGTTGAGCAGATTGCTCAACTATAGAACAATATCATTGATAGCACATACTAGTAAAATTTTACTGAAGATCATCCAAGAATGGTTGGAGCAGTCCATTAACAGGGAGCTGCCAGTGGATCGGGCCCATTCAGAAGAGACTGTGGAACAGGGGATACCATCGCTGATGGTAGATGGATCTTAACTCAAAGCACAGAATACCAGAAAGATGCTTACTTTCTGGGTTTCTCTCAGTGACTATGCCAAAGCGGTTGTCTATGAATACAAACTATAATCACCTTGAGAAGAAGGGGAATTTTCAGACCACTTCATTGTGCTTATGCAGAACTTGTGCGTGGATCAAGAGGCCGTTTTACAGAGAACAAGGGGATTGCACATGGTTTAAAATCAGGCAAGATGTGCATCAGGGTTGTATTCTCTCACCACACTTACCCCGTCTGTCTGCTGAGCAAATCATCAGAGCAGCTGGATGATATGAAGAAGAATGCAGCATCAGGATTGGAGGAATTATTAACAACTTGCAATGTGCAGGAGACAAAACCTTGCTTGCTGAAAGTGACGAGGACTTGAAGGATTTGCTGGGGAAAATCAAAGATTGCAGCTTTCAGTATGGGTTACAGCTCAATGTCAAGAAGACCAAAATCCTCACAACTGGACCAATAGGTAACATCATGATACATGAAGACAAGGTTGAAGTCGTTAAGGACTTTATCTTGCTTGGATCCATAATTAATGCTTGCGGAAGCATCAGTCAAGGTATCAAATGATGCATTGCACTGGGAGAATCTGCTGCACAAGACCTCTTTAGAGTATTGAAAAATGAGGATGTTACTTTTAGGACTAAGACGTGCCATGGTATTTTCCATTGCTTCATATGCGTGTGAAAGTTGGACACTGCATAAGGAAGACCGAAGAAAAATCAATGCATTTGAATTGTGCTGGAGAAGAACTCTGAAAGTACCACAGACTGCCAAGAGAACAAACAATCCTGTCTCCAAAAAAGTACAGCTAGAATACTCCTTGGAAGCAAGGATGGCAAGATGCTGTCTCACATCCCGTGGATATGTTATCAGGAGAGACTCGTCCCTAGAGAAGGACATGAAGGCTGCCCTGGGCAAGATAGAGTGACCCAGTGGCTGCAACCACGGGCCCAAACCGAAGAACAACCATGAGGATGCCTTAGGACCGGGCACTCTTCTGTTTTGTTGTACGTACGGTTGCTACGGGTCAACACCTAACAACAGCAGCAATGTGGTGGCTGGAGCTGCGGCTCTTTGGTGAGGCATGAGCTGTTCACTGGTGTTGATGTTGCTACTGGCAACTGCCCTTCTGGGTTTGCATGAGTCAGTCTGAAGCGCAGTCAACTTTTTGCAGTAAGTTGCTCTGGACATGGATGCATATTTCAGTGCATGACTCCTCAAAGTGGGAAATCCATCGTTGCTGATGTACCATCATTAGTGCCCCTGAGCAGCGGTAGGTGCCTGTCCCTAGCTTTCAGGTTGCCAGTGTGCTGGGTTTCTTCCACACCAGTCGTTACCACATGAGCTTCAGTTAAGAAACAGAGAGTGGCATCCGAACTGGGTCCTCCTCCAAGACTTCACATTGCTTTGCGTTTGGGGCGACCAAGCTGCTTTCATTGTTCTCTGAAAGAATCTCAAGATGTCTCACGTCTCACGACATTGTGGCTAAATATCCAGTTGTGCTCCAGATGGGTCCAGGAAGAGAGAGGTGTGGTCAAAAGGGTGGGTGTGGCTTCAGGAGGAGAAATCTGGTGACTTCCACACCCAGCCACCTGTAAGTGTTCTCGACAGACATTGTGTGGCTTCTGAATAAGTTCACCAGTGACACCCAGGCACTGACTGGTTGGGATGTGGCCACAGGCCTGCACCCCGGAGGAAGCAACGGCACATTGCCAGTCCAGAAGCAACGCACCATTTTGCTGGTGAAGAGCGTGCAGGAAACTGGAATCCACTCTCTCATGTCATGAGCAAGAGAGAGGGCAGGCATCACTTGGCTTTGGGCATACAGCGGAACTTGACACCACAATCCACCCATAAAGCCTCTGGGGAGGATGAGTCATGGCCCATTCATTGTTCCAGGTGCTGTGTGTCCACCACCGAGGAGGGGCCCCTCCTCCAATGCCCCTCAAGGCTTAGAGGGTGAGTACCCATCGTGATGATTTGCAAAACACAAAGCCCCGTCGCCAGGGAAGACCTGCAAAGCATCAAGACTGCACGGGGAGACCTTGGGTTGGTGCAGATGTGTTCGCCCCCCATGCCCAGGCGTGTAGCAGCAATCCCTGCTGACTACGCTCCCCACCCCCGCCTGGGAGGGCCAGGACATGCCCAGAACAGCAGCATTTGAAGCACAATGAACACATGTATAAGACAGGTCATAAAGCACATGATGTCTGGCTCACAGAGGGTTATGGGGGAAGGAATGAAATTCATCGCCGACATGAGAGATTCAGGAAGCGTCACACCGAAACAAGGCTTTCAGGCATTTCTGAAACACTGGACACTGTGGGCACAAACCCAGGGTTCTACATGGCCACGCGGTCACAGTGACCAGGCCTCCTTCCACTGGCCGCTCCCCTCTGGTCGCCCCACAGCCTGGCCTCTCCACACTGTCTGACCGCCACAGTGCCGTGTTCAGAGCCAATGACCAGTGAAGAGGGCCAGAGGTGATGGTCATTTTCCCTCTCCGGAGCCCATCTTCCAGACATGCCCGGGTCACACCATGGGGTCACCCAAGGGTCTGATCTGAGGAGCCAGTGTGGTGGCCTTACAGATTGATTGAGTGACAGTGCCTGAGTCATGGGCGTTCATAAGACTGGTAAACCCTGAGCAGACAAAGGCCTTACTCCCCATGAGGCTCATGCCCATGACGTGGCTCCTGACCCCTGTCCATCGGAATCTGTGGTCAAGGTGAAGCCCTGCTCATATTGTCACAGAAGTGATTTCACTCCAGTGGAATCCTCTTGATCCAATGGGCCTGATAACATTCATCACCGGCTACTGAAATGCGTTCTTTGGGTGATCAACTGGTGCTTTCTTTAAAAAAAAAAAAGGTGAGGTGGGTGGGAAGCACCAGACCACATGCCAAATGTCACCGATCCAGCGAGATGGTGTCTTCAGAGAACACCGGGACTCGCCATGTCATTCGTTCAGTAACCATCTACTGATCCCCTGAGAGCGGGAACAATCAGATGACACTGGATTTGTTTGTGTTTGTGTTGTGCGAGCCGTGTGAGATGTCCCCCTAGGGGCTCTTCGAAGCTCCGAGTCCAGTGGGTTGCTAGACTCCGAGGCGATGTGAAGACCACCCGTGTCCCGCTGGCACCTTCGGCACAGTCACTGCTTCACCACCTAACCAAAACCAGACTCGCCGGCCACGGAGTCAACGCCGACTCATTGCGGCCCGGGACAGGCTAGAACAGTCCCCGTGGGTTTCTAAGACTAGAACTCTTTATGGGAGTAGAAAGTCTCGTCTTTCTCCAGCAGAGTGGCTGGTGGTTTCGAACTGCTGACCTTGTAGTTAGCAGCCTAACTAGTAACCCACTCCCTACCACAGCTCCTGAATTACACCATTAAGTCAGCTACCGAGATAGAGAGAACCACATGATGCTCTTGCATGTTTCTCTTGTGGTGAGACACATATGGCGGTTCCCCCTTCCTCCTCTATCATGTGAGCATGGCTGCCTCCCCTCCTTTCAGAATCAAGAGACGACGCCCGGCCAAGCAACAGAAGCAGAATCGCCCATTCACCCAAGTGGCTTGAATGGAAACTGACAGTACAATCAAGTACAAGTCCAAAAGGAGGTGCTGAAGGAGAGGCAGACTGGGACTGTCAACAGTCACACATGGAAGAGCACCCACCGTTCACCAGGCGTGCGGGAACCCTGCCGTGTCAAGTTCACCTGGGTCCTACCATGTCAAGTTGAAATGTTTGCCACAGTCTGATCAACTGAACATGCATCGCAAAATGTGTGGGTTCTTCCTTCGTTTGTTTTGTTTTTAAGATCGTGTGGGTATTTTTTTTGAAAGACCTTTTCCCTTCAATAATGGACACTGTACATTAAAACTTTATACAACCCAAATAATATTAAAGTCACGCTAAGGTATTTTCATTGTAAGTCTCTACTTCATGTTGGTAAAAAAGAATATTGTAAAACACCCGTAGCTAATGTTTCTGCTTTAAAATAAGAAAACTAAACAACACAAGAAGAGACAACGAATGCATAGGATACACTTGTTGATAACTGGCTAAAACGATAATTTCAGAGTCATTCATCATGTCTGTGGAAGAAACAATTGCACTTGAAAAGTTTCAAAAAGTAAGTGCAAGGAGCCCTCACTGGAGCAGCTGGTCGAGTGCCCTCACAAGTTAGACGTACGAGTCTGTGCACTGGACCTCCAGCTTGAGGAGATTGAACGTAACTCTAACTTTTGCTTGGTTTTATTTTGGGTATGGGTAGCAATTACTATCCCACTGCATGCTTTTTACACTGCTTCTCATTTCTAAATCTTGTAGGTAGGCTTCTGTCGCCCTAGCTTTTCTTCCTAATGGTCAGACTTTTAAATGGAAGGCTATGGCTAATTCTTCTGCAATGACTTTTTTCTTTCATCCTGTGTAAACTTTGGGTCTTCTCTTTTTTGTTTGTTTGTTTTTGAGAAGGTTAGTCTTTATTTTATTTATTTATTAATCATTTTATTGGGGGCTCATACAACTCTTATCACAATCCATACATGCATCCATTGTGTCAAGCACATCTGTTGCCATCATCATTCTCAAAACATTTCCTTTCTACTTGAGCCCTTGGTATCAGCTCATTTTTCCCTTCCCTCCCCAATTTCCCCCTCCCTCAAGAACCCTTGATAATTTATAAATTATTATTATTTTGTCATATCTTACACTGTCCAACGTTTCCTTTCACCCACTTTTCTGTTGTCCGTTCCTCAGGGAGGAGGTTATATGTAGATCCTTGTAATCGGTTCCCCTTTCTCCCCCACCTTCCCTCCACTGTCCCGGTATCACCACTGTCACCACTGGTCCTGAAGGAGTCATCTGTCCTGGATTCCCTGTGTTTCCAGTTCCTATCTGTACCAGTGTACATCCTCTGGTCTAGCCAGATTTGTAAGGTGGAATTTTGTTTTTATGAATGTTTTAATGATTGTGTTCATGAAGAGTTTCATTAATACATATGTGAGACCTTCAAGCCTGGGGGAAATAAGAAAACATATCACCTACAATGTGCCATTCATGCCGTTTTCAAGGGTGCACTTGAAGGACATTCATTGAATTCCCCAATTGTGCAACCATCTCGCTCCTTCCAGAACGTTTTCATCATCCCAGACAGAAACTCAGGACCCATTTAAGCAATAGCCATGATATTTTAAAAATATTTTTAATTTAAATTCCACAACGAAACACCTCATTAATAGCATCTAGTTTATTTGGGCTGCCAGGAGAGCAAATACAGCTGTCCTGGAGGAAGTTCAAATACATCCTCAGTTCCTTAGGCGTGTGGATGGCATGGCTTCGCGTCATATGATTTGGATATCTCGTCAGGAGAGACCAGACCCTGGAGAAGGACATCATGCTTGGTAAAGTAGCGGGACCGTGAAAACGAGCAAGGCCCTGGACAAGATGGACTGACGCAGCGGCTCCAACAATGGGCTCACCCGTGTGGACAACTGGGAAGACGGCACCGGACAGAGGCACAGTTTTGTTCTGCTGTACATAGAGTGTCTATGGGTCAGAAACGACTAGATGGCATTTCACAATAACAACAGCTTGTTTGGACCAGGAGCGGTGGTGGCCCCATGATGGATGGGAGGGTCTGTTGACTGAAAAGAGGGCATGACAAGGAGAGATTTTGGAACATCAAGACTCCAGGAGATTCCAGGTACGTGGCTGTTGCTGGGGGAGGTGGGGCTGGAGAAGGTCTTGAAGCTCCAGAGGGTGGACCGCGCGTGTAGAGAAGAGGCTTGAGTGCTGGGGGGTCAGCCCTCAGGGAGTGTTGGGCCCAGGGAAACAAGAAAAGCCAATATTGCAGGAGAAAGAAAGTGTCCAGGCCAGCGGCCAGATGGTGTGCTGCTCAGGGGTGCCCTGGGTCAAGCAAAGCGAGAGTGCCCCCGAGATTCAGACAGAGCGGGTCTGCAGTTCAAATCTACCAGCTGTGCTGAGGGAGAGAGATGAGGCTCTTTGCTCTGGTGAATATTTATAGCCTTCGAGCTTCTACGTAGGGCCGCTGTGTGTCAGGATCAACCTGATGGCAGTGGCTTGGGTTTAGGATTTAGTTTGTTTGGGAAATAAAAAACTAACTATGCACCGTTGAGAAACATAGCAACTTTATAATAACAGTTACTCCTAGGGAGTCTTTAGGTATCTATAGCTTCTGCCATTTTGCCTGTCGATCCTGGGAGTCATCATCAGCCTGTCATCTAGCCTGCTGACCCTGTTAATCTGCATGTGTGCCCACAAGCCTGATGTCTTCCTGCCAATCACGGGCTCATAAGCCCCTGAAGCTAGGGTCAGAAAAAGGCTCCAGCCTCACATCTGAACTATGGGCTCGGTACTTGCCTGCTTCTGAAACGGTGTGCACCATGTTCTTACCATAGACTTGTGAGTTGTATCTTGGACTATGAACCACAGAGTCAGCATTTCAAAGCCACCAGCTGCCCAATGGCAGAAAGAGGAGGCCCATAGAGATTTCCAGTCTCCAGTGCTGCTTTGTCCGACGGGATCGCCGTGGGTTGGAGTCAACTCCACGGAAGTTGAGATGTGTACTTTACATAAGCTTCGTTCCGTTTGTGTTCCTAGAGAAGCGGTTCTCAACCTGTGGGTCGCGCGACCCTTTGGGGGGGGGTGTCAAACGACCCTTTCACAGGGCTTACCTGATTCATAACAGTAGCGAAATGACATTGATGAAGTAGCAACGAAAATAATTTTATGGTTGGGCGGTCACCACAACTGCATTAAAGGGTGGAGACAAGAGGAAGGTTGAGAACTGCTGTCCCAGAGCAAGGCTCCTTTCAGATGTTTTCTACTCTCGACCCCTCTTCCCTCCAGAAATTTGCAACACGGACAAGCACTGCCAGAAACACTTCAGATTCATTATGTGTTTGCTTTGAATTAATTTGTGGCCACTGCCCATCAAGAAACCTTCACTGTTGCCAGATTGGTCAGGTCCTCACGTCCAGTTACCCAGCCTTTAAGAAGCTTTGCGAGAGGGCCCGGCTAGAACAGTGATCCGGGTGAGCACAGTATGATCTATGGAGAAGGCAGGTAGTCTGGTAATGACCAGGCTCGCGTGCTAGCTAGTAGTAGTGATTCATTCATTCACTGGACACACTTTTTGATCATCACTAGGAGACAGGCACCAAGCAAACCGCAGTGAACAAGGCAGGCAGACAGGAACTTCAAAGCTTGGAGGGGAGACAGAAAATAAAGACGCAGATGCGCACGACTGTTCCGAGAGTGAGAAATCGGCAACGTCAGTGCCGCGGAGTAAGTGGGCAGAGGGAAACTGGCTGCAGGAGGACAGGAAGTGCTCTGTACCAGGAAGGGAGGGGGAAGCCAGTGCCCACTGGGTGGGACCCTGGGCAGATATGGGGCTGAAGTGCTCACAGGACAAAGAACTCCGGAGACAAATCAATCAGGCATCAGGGCGGAGAAACCAGGAGGATGGGTGGAAGTTACAGCGGTGAAGCAGGCAGCAATCTTCAGGGTCCTGCAGGCAGGGAAGGTGGTTGGTGAAAAAACATTGGACTGGGTGCCCAGCGGGTGGAGGAGGAGTGGGGTTGAGAAGAGAGAACGTACACTTGACTTCCAGGCGCAGGGCACAGCCCCACGATGGATGGGAGGGTCTGTTGACCGAAAAGAGGGCGTGGCAAGAAGAGATTTTGAAACATCAAGGCTCTTGGAGATTCGGGTAGTGGTTGTTGGTGGGGGAGGTGGGGCCAAATCAACTCCATAGCAATGGTTTAATCTTGATGGACAGCTCACCACGTCTTTCTCCCAGGGAGCTGCTGCTGCTGTTGTGGGTGTTGTGGAGTACTTAGCAACCCTAAGAACACCAGAATGAAGTGTCATCCTCACAATTGTTCTTCTGCTTGAGTCCACTGACGAAGCCTCTGTGTCAGTCCATCTTGTTCAAGGACTTCCTCGTTGTCTTCGCCCCTCCTCTTTAACAAGCATGACGTCCTTCTCCAGAGCTTAGTCTCTCCTGACAGCATGTACAAAGCACGTGAGACGAAGTCTCACCGTTTTTCCCTCTCAGGAGTCTTCTGGCTGGGTCGGTCCAAACAGCCAATCTCTCAGTCAGCAGCCTAGTGTTTAACTGCTTGTGCCACAAGAGTTCCAGATAGCCAATGCGACATGGAGTCCCAACTCACTGCCATCGAGTCCATTCAAACTCATAGCAACCCTAGAACAGAGCAGAACGGCCCCTGTGGCTTTCGGAGGCTGCAAATCCTTACAGGAGTAGACAGTTCCATTTTTCTCCCTTGGAGGGGCTCGTGGTTTCGAACTGCTGAGGCTGTGGTTAGCAGTGCAATGTGTACACACAAGGCAGCCAAGTCTCCAAGCCAAGGACTCTTCATTAACATTTAACACCTCAAGGTCACAAGTTTTAGCCAATCTGAAATGCAGACAGGAGCCCTGGTAGGATAGTGGGTTATGCATTGGGCTAACAGCAAGGTCAGTAGTTCAAAACCACTAGCTGCTCCATGGGCGAAAGATGAGACTTTCTCTTCCTATAAACAGTTACAGTCTTGGAAACTTACAGGAGCAGTTCTAACCTGTTTCATAGGGTCACAACTGTACCAACCCAGTGGCAGTGAGAGTTATTTTGAGAGAAACTATAGGGCTATTAATCGTGTTTTGTGAGAGAAACTATAGCCTGATTAATAACCAGCGATATGCAGATGACACAACCTTGTTTGCTGAAAGTGAGGAGGACTTGAAGCACGTGCTGATGAAGATCAAGGATTGCAGCCTTTGGCATGGTTTACAACTCAATATAAAGAAGACCTGTGAGATAGTTAAAGATTATTGTGCCAACCTGGCCGATAAACACATGTGGGGTTAATTGAAGGGCAGAGAGATAAATGGGTCGATGAGCCTCTCCTTTCTAGTTCTCGGGTCTCTTGCTTTCTGATGGCTGGACCAGGGTGCAACTGTCTTAGCCAGTTCCTGCTTCAGCTGGCAAGGCTCACTTCCTGCAAGACATCCCTGAGGAAAAGCCACATGAACCTACCCTGGTGCAGCCGTGGGTGCTGGAGCAGCCATGTGGAGACCCCTGCCAGTGTTGAGATGCTTACACGCTCACAGATTTGGCTTTCCTCCTGCAATTGGCATCATTGCTTGTGTTTTGTGGGATGGAGGAGGACTTTGTGGATTGGTGTTGGACATATGGGCTACTGTTGGACTTGTGGGCTTGGGCAGCACTGGGTTGGGATGTTTTCTTGATGTGCACTTACCCTTTATATAAAACTCTCTCTTATACATATGGGTTTCTGTGCATTTGTTTCTCTAATGTACCCAGACTAACACAACCCATATCCTCACAACTGGACCTATAGGTAATATCGTGATAAATGGAGACAAGGTTGAAGTTGTCAAAGATTTTGTCTTGCTAGAATCCACATCTATGCTCATGGAAGCGGCAGTCAAGGGACCAAAAGATGTGTTGCGTTAGGTAAATGTGTTACACAAGATCTTTTTCGAATATTGAAAAGCAAGGATGTTCCTTTGAGGACTAAGGTGTGCCTGACCCAAACCATGGTGTTTCCATCGCTCCATAGGCGGTGAAAGGTGGACATGGAACAAGGAAGCCTGAAGAAGGGGGTGCATTTGAACCGTGGTGCTGGAGAAGAATATCGAAAGTACCATGAACTGCTTAAAGGACAAAATGACATGCCTGGGAAGAAGTAATGGCCAGAGTGCTCTTTAGAGACAAGGATGGCAAGACTTCATCTTCCATCCTTTTGGACAGGTTGTCAGCAGAGACCAGTCCCTGGAGCAGGACATCCTGCTTGATAAAGGGGAGGAGCAGCTAAAACGAGGAAGGTCCTCACGGAGATGGATCCACACCGGGGCTGCCACAATGGGTTCCATCGTAGGAACCATTGTAAGAATGGTGCGGTGTCATGCGGCGTTCTGTTCTGTTGTCTGTAGGGTACCTATGAGTTGTGACCGACTCGGTGGCACCTAAAAACGGCAACATAGAATGCCATCATGATAGAATCTAGTGGTGCTGTCTGGCTTGTCCTATGCTGATCTTAACTCCTAGTGAAGCCATCTTTCTGGAAGTTGCTTCTAAATGCCAGGCAGACTCTACCACGCCTGAGTGGTCATCTGTCAGCTCGGTCCCCTCATCTGAGTCCTTCGTTGTCATGCACACCAAAGAGAGGGACAGGTCACCTTTGCAGAGGTCAGAATTGAATGCTCACCAGTACCAGGGGTTTACACGCTGAGTCCACAGTTCTTTTTTTTTTGAACACAGAACTTTCTTGTTTTTAAAAATCATTTTATTGAGGGCTCGTACAACTCTTATGGCCATCCATATATATATGCATCCAGTGCGTCAAGCACATTTGTACATTTGTTGCCATCATCATTCTCATAACATTTGCTTTCCACTTGGGCTCTTGGAATCAGCTCATTTTTCCCCCTCCCTCCCCTCTCCCCCCTCCCTCATGAACCCTTGATAATTTATAAATTATTATTATTTTATCATATCTTACACTGCCCGATGTCTCCCTTCACCGACTTTACTGTTGTCCATTCCCCAGGGAGGAGGTTATATGTAGATCCTTCTAATCGGTTCCCCCTTTCTACCTGACCTTCCCTCCACCCCCCTGGTATCGCCACTCTTACCACTGGTCCTGAAGGGACCATCTGTCTTGTGTTTCCAGTTCCTATCTGCACCACTGTACATCCTCCGGTCTAACCAGGTTTGTAAGGTAGAATTGGGATCATGATAGTGGGGCGGGTGGGGGGGGGCACGAAGCATTCAAGAAGAAAGTTGCACCCTGAGTGACTCATCTACTCCCCACTACCCTCTGCAAAGGGATGTCCAGTTGCCTACAGATGGGCCTTGGGTTCCCCACCCTGCACTCCCCTCATTCACAATGATATGATTTTTTGCTCTTTGGTGCTTGATACCTGGACCCTTCAAGCCATCGTGATCACATAGGCTGGTGTGCTTCTTCCATGTGGGCTTTGTTGGAACACAGAACTTTCTAAGACCACATGAAATGTGTGTTCCTTTAGCCATCAGCTCTGCCACAGTCACCCCACCCCAAGGTTGGGTTTAGAACACTTGGAAGAAATCCTTCAGAGCCACAAAAAGGTACAAAGGATGCAGCAAGGACACCTGCGTGCCGTGACATGCAGGCAGTGGGAGCAGCTCGGCGCCCGTCCTGGTCCCAGTCCTGCAGCTGCAGTCATGGCCAAAATTTCCGGCAAGGTCAGTGTGTTGCAGGAACCCGCTGGCCGAGAAAGGGAGAGCGTGAGTGTCCTCTTTCTATAGTTGTCTCCTGCTTGGCAACTGCTCCTTTGAAGGAAACGCGGCGAGGGGCTGACACACCGTTTGCTGTTTCTGTGACCGGCTGAGATTAGGCTGGCTCCACCGTGAGATAGGCTGGGGGCAATGTGATATGAAGCAGGCTCGACAGGGACTGGCCTAGCACTGTGTCCAACAGCCCAGGCCTTGCCCAGGGGCCTGCCCCACCGCACTTTGCTTTCCTCTTGCCTGGAACACCCTGGGCAGTTGACTTTCCCCAGGGCCAGGAGGCCCACCTTGGTCTGACCTTCTTTCACTGAGAAAGCCTGAAGTCTCTCAAGGTCAGTGAGAGACAGGACGGGCTCCCAGAGGCCTGGCCCCCACCTGCTGGGCTTTGCTCACTGCACGGATTATCGTGCATTAAACAGAACCGGGCTCACATGGGCTGCCGCACCCCCAGACAAGAGCCGGTGAGAGGAACAGGTTTTGTTACGCTCCTTCCACCCTCTAAGTCCCTACCCCACTGCCACCGAGTGCTGTCCAACTCCAAACACCAAACCTCACTGCCAGCGAGGCCATGCCAACTCCTGGCGACCCTGTGGGACAGGGCAGAACTGCCCCTGTGGGTTTCCTGACTGTAACTCTTCACGGGAGGAGAAAGCCTTGCCTTTCTCCCAAAGAGGGCTGGTGTTTCCAAACAGCTGACTTCAGTTTGCAGCCCAACATGCAGCCACCAGTGCAGATCTAGGTTTGAGAATCACCGTCTGAAGCAACTTTCCAAGTGTCTTGAAAGTTCACACAATCCGGTGTGTGAATGTTGGGGTAGGGGGTGAGTGGGGCGGTGGGCTGGAAGAAAGGTGTAAGTTTGATCATTTCCATAGAATCTACTTGTAAAGATGCCAGGTGGTCAGAGGGGAACAGTGCTTCCTCGGAGCCTTCTTTCTCTGCATGGACTGAGCATATGAACGATTTGCCCCATCCACCATCTGTTTGGGTTCTGTGTTTGTCAGGGTTAACTAGAGAAACAGATCCAGGGACACTCACATGTGTATGAGAAAGAGCTTTATATACAAGAGCAGTTGAATATTGAGAAAACATCCCAGCCCAGTCCAGATCAAGTCCATAAGTCCGATATTAGCTTATATGTCAATACCAATCTATAAATTCCTCTTCAGACTCAGGCAACACATGCAATGGTGCCGAGTGCAGGATGATCACAGGCCAGTGGGTGGAAGGTCTTGTGGATCCAGTGGCAGTAGAAGCATCTCAGTGCTGGCGTGGATCTCCTTGTGGCTCCTCCCAGTTTAGGGCACTAGCGTAGCTCCATGTGGCTTGTCAGCTGCAATTGTCTCCCAGAGAGTGAGCAGAGAAAGTGTCTCCAGCCTCCAAGGAGGAATACAGGAGTTGCCAGAATCCTCCGGAGAAGGCCAAGTCCACAGAGAGGCCTCGTTTGCTATCACCTGATTGACAGGCTAGACTCCACCTCTTCACTCTTAATCTTCAAATTGACAAACCATTATATAACTACCACAGGTTCTAAACAACCACCACCACTCTCTCCCACCTCATTGCTCCCGATCATTTGATTCTGATTCATAGGGACAGTTTATTGCCTGTGTTAGTCTGGGTAGACTAGAGAAACAAATTCACAGACACTCATATGTGTATAAGAAAAAGCTTTATAAAAAGAGTAATTGTATATTAAGAAAACATCCCAGCCCAGATCAAGCCCATAAGTCCAGTATTAGCTCATATGTCTATGTCTGATATTAGTCCATGAATTCTTCTACAGAATTAATGCAGCACATGAATGATGCCGAAAGCAGGAAGATCCCAGGCCAGTGGATAAAGTCTTGTGGAAGCATCTCAGTGCTGGCGTGGGTCTCCACGTGGCTCCTCCAGCTCCAGGGCTCTGGCTCCATCAGTGTGCCTCCAAGTGGCCTGTTGACAGGAATGTCCCACAGAGAATGGGTCTGGACTCCAGTGAGCTATTTATCTCTGCCGTGCCTCCAAATGAGGTCATCAAGTTGTAACCCGGTTGACAGGCTAAACTCCACCCCTTCACTCTTCATCTCAAATAGACACCCAGTGATGTAACTACCACATTGCCTATAGGAATGAGCAGGGCTGTCCCACAGGGTTTCCAAGGCTGTCATCGTCAGAGCAGCTGGTGGGTCAGAACTGATGCGGTGGTTACCTGTTGGGCTGTGAGGTTAGCTTATTGTGCCAACCTGGCTGATAAACACACGTGGGGTTAATTGTAGGCAGAGGGATAAATGGCTCAGTGAGCCTCGCCTTTCGAGTTCTCGGGTCTCTTGCTTTCTGATGGTCGGACCAGAGTGCAGCTGCCTTAGCCAGTTTCCTGCTTTAGCCGGCAAAACAAGAAGCCTCATGGACCTACCCCAATGCAGCCCTGGGTGCTGGAGCAGCTGTGTGGAGAGCCCTGCCCTCGCTGAGATGCTTACACATTCATTGACTCCGTTTTCCTCCTGCAGTCGGCATCTTAGTGTGTTTTGTGAGATGGAGGAGGACTTTGTGGATTGGTGTTGGACATAAGGGTTAATGTTGGACTTGTGGGCTTGGGCAGCACTGGGTTGGGATATTTTCTTGATGTGCACTTAACCTTTATATAAAATTCTTATACTAAGGTGACCAGACGTCCCGCTTTTGGCGGGACAGTCCCGATTTTTGGAAAGAATGCACGACAAGCTAGGGAACGGTCTATTCAGTCCACATAGACCAAATTTTTAATCAAGACACCCCTCCCCCAACCCTGCCCCCGGTCAATGGTGTCCGGCTTTAAATCTGGTCACCTTATCTTATACATGAGTTTCTGTGGATTTGTTTCTTTAAAGTACCCAGACTAACACAGGCTGCTAACCGCAAGGTCATCAGCTTGAAACCACAGCTGCTCCCAGGGAGAAAGTGGAGGCTTTCTGCTCCAGTAGATTAAATCTCAGAAACACACAGGGGCAATTCTACCCTGTCCTATAGGGTCACTATGTGTCAGACTCTACTTGATGGCCGTGAAGTTTTGTTTTAATGAGTCAGAATCCACTCAACGGCAGTGGGCGTAGGTACTTTTTGGAGGCCTTCCAGCAGAGCTCACTGATGGCGTGGTGCATTGGGCTGCTAGCCACAAGATGTGTGGTTCAAACCCACCATCCACTCCATGGGAGAAAGATGAGGTTTTCCATTCCCATAAAGGTTTATAGCAGTTCTCAACCTGTGGGTGGTGACCCCTTTGGAGGTCGAACAACCCTTTCACAGGAGTCGCCCAATTCATAACAGTAGCCAAATTACAGTGATGAAGTAGCAATGAAAATGATTTTATGGTTGGGGGCGTCACCACAACATGAGGAACTGTCTTAAAGGGGCTTGGCATTAGGAAGGTTGAGAACCACTGGTTTATAGGCTCACATTCTATAGGGTCTTTATGAGTGGGGTAGGGATTTTCAGCCTCCCAAACCCCAGGGGTAGTTCTAGTCTGTCCTAAAGGGTCACTGGCTGTGAGTTGGCATTGGCTCTCTGGGTTGAGTGAGGGCTTGGAGCCTTGGAAACCTTGTGGGTCCGTCCTATGAGTCGGAATCAGCTTGAGGGATCTTGAGGTTTGGCTGTTTGCTTCCAAGGCCTGTGATCTTTTATGTCACAACGCACTAGCCATCTTGTCTTCAGCACAGCAGGGCAAAGGTCAGACGTGTTCCTGAATGACTTGGGTATTCTAAACTCCAGTTTAGAAGACAATATACTTTGAATTGAGATTTTTAAAAAATTGGTGGTGGTGGTGGGGGAATATTGAAAGTGTATCCCATCAGCAGAGTTGGAAAGCAAAAATAAGCAGCCAGGCTGGAGGCGGTGAAAAGGGGCGGAGATCATGAATGTTCCAAGAGATGTGTCCAGTCTGACCTGAGGTCACTGAGGGTTATTCAAGCGTCTCATGGAGTTCCTTCCTGTTGCCGTTACCATGTCATCTTCATTCTAATAAAAAGATAACTCATTCTTTCCAAGGGAACAGAGGAATCACCCTGCAGGGCTCCCACCACACCGGTCTCAGAAAGGCCCTGATGTGCAGTGGGGGGCGGTAACAGGACTGAAGTGATCACGTTCATCAAGAAGCAATCCATTGCGACCGGGTCAGCCTTCCAAACCCCAAACCCCTGCAATCTGACTCAGATCAACCCAATGGGCCGGAGTGGAACTGCCCGCTTGCTTCCAAGGCTGTAAAATTAACGGGCACGGATGGATACATCTTTCTTCTGCAGAGAGGCTGGTGGGTTGACATCAAAGATCTGTTAGTTACCAGCCAAGGGCTGAAGCCGTGCATCACCAGGGCTCCTGGTGAAGCATTATCTGGAGCGCAGTGCCTTGCAGGCACCTTGCATACCTTGGACGGGCATAAGAAGTGCTCTACTCTTTCTGTTTTATACACTTTATAAATCCTCCCTTTGCCCAAAGTCACTGGTTACTCTCTGTACCAGGAGAGGCTTGGATGGCCAAGCCTGAGGGCAGTGTTCCAAGCATCTTCCATGAGCCGGTCCATTATCCTAACAGCCCGATGAAGTAGGTGACATTGTTGTGTGGGTTCACAGCTGAGAAAACCAAAGCAGGAAGGCATTCAGTAATTCACCTGGCTCACTAGGGGTGTTCGTGGCAGCCCAGAGGTCAATCTGGGGAGGGCCCTAGTTACTAGCCCTTACACTCCATCACCATCACCTGGCACCACTGGGCCCTGCCCTGGTTACAATCAGCAAGCCTGGGGCAGCACCTGAGAATTCGCATTTCTAACAAGCTCCCAGGTGATGCCCATACTTGTGGTAGAGTGGTTTTGAACTGCTGACCTTGCAGTAAGTAGACCATGTGACTCTTATGTAGCTATTCTTAATTCTTGTGAATCAGTGAGAGGGAGAGAGAGTGTGTGCATGTGTGTGAAATCCCTAGGACAAACTACTTACAATCATAATGAAATCAACTCCTGGAACTTCAGAGAAGGCTCCCTGCAGAATGCACATTTTCTGCTAGTCTCAAATCGGCCCTTTAATCCGCAGTCTCTGAAACCCTATGGGGTCGCTGAGTGGGAGTCGACCCTGGGCAGCGGGCGGTTCGGTTTATTCGACGCTGCCGCCCGGGGGGTCCCGCCCCAGACCTGGGGCCTGGTTCGGACCACACTGCGGAGTGACCCCCCAGGCGATGGGGCTTCCCGCCTCTCCAGGCTGGCTGGGAAGTTCTGGATTGCCTGCGCCCCAGTGCACGGGCTCACCCCTGCAACCCCCCACAGGGCCCCGCGCGGGCCGGCGGCGGGCAGGGCTCCCGGCCCGCGGCCATCTTGGCCCCGGAGGGCACGGCCCCCCGCCTGCACCCCCTTCTCAGAGCCCTGCCCGCCGCACGCGCGGGCCCGGGAGGTGGGGGTGTCCTCACCGCGCCCCCTAGAGCTGAACCCGGCAGGCCGGCTCCCGGACCCCCGCGCCCTCCCGGAACCAAGGGTCCGGCCCGGGAAGACGCCTCGGCGGCGGGCGAAGCCCCGAGCAAACGGCTGCCCCACAGAGTGAAACAACGTGGGCGCGTCACGGAGCGCGGGACTCCGAGCGACCCC
>NW_022107431.1:9226157-9241670 GCF_000313985.2 Echinops telfairi
GTCCCGCCATAGCCCCTGCCCCGCCCTGGGTCCGGTGTGCGCGCGGGGGTCCGCCCGCCGGGTCCGCGGCGCGTTCCGTCGTGGGAACTAGTCAGGCCCCCGGGGACCGACGTGTCTTGGAAAGTTGTCGGTTCCCTTCCCGCGTTAGCACAGGTGAGCTGGCGACCTTGAGGGAGGGCTTACCATGTTTTAATTGGATTTGAATCCCCACGGAGGAATCGCTGCTTCCTGGGGACAGGCGTGTCGAGTTTGTCTCTTTCGCCTTTCAAAGTTGGCTCTAGACTCAGCATGCATGTATGTGGCTGTTGAATTTTAGATTCCGCCCCCCCCCCACCTTCCTCCCCAAAGGAGTTCTCTATGAAAAGTCGTCTTTTACTGCTAGATTAAATTACTTTAGTGAGGCTAAGGGACAACAGAAGGCAATATTGTTTTCGGCTAGGTTACATCATTCAAGATGATTCATTCATGGTGGGGATTTTTTTTTTTCCTACACACAAAATTCGTTGCCTTTCAAACTGGCAGGCGGCACATGGCACTAGGCTTTGCGGGGGCCCATGAGAAAGAACGAACCCAAATAGAACCCCCTTCCCGGGGTGCAGCTCAGCCAGTGGGGGGGGCTGGACTATGAAAGAAAGGACACCCTTTAAAACATTCCTCTGGGGAAGGGGGGGATGCCCAGGGGCAGTTGTGGTTCCCCACTTTTCCTGTTTTCTTTCGCATTTCTTATAATCCCCAGTCGTTTCTTTTGTGTTGAAGTGTTTGGGCCTTGAGGTGGGGGAGGGGTGTTCTGGCACATTTTCCCGTCCGTTCGTTTTTAAAAGACTTTTTGAGATGAAACGGGAGCGTCCAAAGTTCTGACAAAACTTTCTCTGAAGGGAGTGCTCTGGCGGCCAGGATCCCTGACCACCTGTCCTCTCACAGGTCGGATAGCCTGACTAACGTTTTGAGATCCTGTTTATTTTGTGCAGATTAGCTAACTCATGTTGGGCACTTTGGAGGTTTCTGGGGTAGCTTACCCCACCTGCTTGCTAGTGGGAAATTCCTACCGCCCCGGCCCCCCCCCCCCACGGTCCCCACTTTTGGCAGAGGAAGGGATTGCAGGCTAAGATAACATAGTTAAGTCTTTAATTGTGTGACTTGCATTAGGATAAGGTGACCAGATTTTAACTGGTAAAGCGGGACCATTGATAAAACTCATATCCTGGCGAAATAGCCACATGGCAGCCGAAAACCGTATACCCTAGCTTGTCGAGCATTCTTTCCAAAAATTGGGACTGTCCTTTCCAAAATCGGGACTGCCCTGGTCACCTTACATTAGGATCATCCCACAGGCCTCAGAGGAGGGCTTTCCAACATGTGGGGATGTTCTAGAGAACCTGTTTTGTGGCTGCTTAGTTTTTCTGCCTCGGTAACTTCTACAGGCATGTGTGTCCCTAAGTAAAGGATTCTAGCTCTTCAAGCTCAAGCTGAGAATTTTGTTAGTTGTCTTTAAAATGTCCGGAAGTTGAAAGCTGCAGTGAGCCTGTAAAAACAGCCAGAGGGGTAGGAGCCAAGACCCTCTGGATTGATTAGGCTGAGCATTTTTAATCAGTTTGTCTAAACGGAGTCTAGACTTCTGGGTCCATGAGGCACTGCTTGCTGGCCACCCACCCTTCCTCTTTCGACTGCTGCTCAAGCCAGCACTTGTCTTTTAAAGAGCGAGTGTTCATCCACTCGGCAAACACCTGCAGGTGGATGAGTCGAATTCTTGGCTTTGGGAGCTTCCCAGCCTGGTCCCGACTCCAGAGGTGTGCCAATACTGAAATCAGAGCTGGGAAATGCCAGGGGACCACCTGAGGGTGGGCAACCTGCTGGGAAGAAGCAGTCCAGCTGAATGTCACTGGAGGGCTGACCAGCTCGACCTTCCAGGGGGTGACACCTGCCTATACTGCTGTAGGGCACAGGATGGTGAGAGTTCTGGGAGAGGGGTGCTGGTAGCAGCTTCTCCCACAGCTGCTGGGGGTGGGGAGCTCATGCATAGGTGCCTGGCAGACCTCCAGGGAGTGATTTGGGGTCCCAGGGGACACCGAGCAACCACTCCCATACTTGTCGCCAGCATTGCTAGAGGTCCTCTCCCACCTGGCCATAGGTGGGGCTCCTGCTCAGGGAGTAGAGCAGGAAGCAGTCCTTGTCCCAAGATTTTTTTAGGTCCCACACCATCTCCTTCCTTCCTAGCTCCGCCCCCCCCCCCCCCTTCATGGTTCTAGAAAGAGCCATGGGGCATTTGAAAGGAAAGCCACTCCCTTAGCTGTGGGAAGGGCGTAGCCTTGCAGGCCTGCTGTTGGCTCAGTGAGTCGAGCAGCATTCAGGCGGGTGGCTTCACCCTGAATCTGGACAGCTGTGGACATGAGCCCAAACTGTGCCCAGGGTGGATGGGATAAGGCCACCCCCTCAGATCTCTGGGCCTCACTGGGAATAAACACACAGCCTTTTCCCTGTTGAGAAACTGTCACCCACGACAACCCAGTATTTTAACAGGACAGTTTCCTTGTTAGTCTGATGTTTCTCCCCACCACTCCAAGCCTCCCAGTGGGGGCAGGTATCTGGGGGTCTGTGGTGCACACCCCTCTTCCTTCCCTGTGGGCGAGGTGTGAGTTGGGGGTTGGTGGAGGGGGGCAGCTTTGTGAGCACCAAGGGCCTGGCCACGCTACTCTGTAAGGCAGGGTGAGCCAGAATGTCCATTCAGCAGACATTTATGCAGCTCGCCCACGTGCCGGCCACTGTGCTGGAAGGGACAGACACAGAAGCCAGCCCTGCGTCCTGACTTGAGTCCATCCCGGGAGGGAGCTGGACGAGGTTGACAGAAGAGACAGCAGGGTCCTTGTCACAGAGGCCACCACAGGCATCCCGAGCAAGTGAGGATTGTGCTGAGAAACGTGGAGAATGAAGGGGAGTCCGGGCCAGGTGGGAAGGGAGCCAAGAACCCGCCAGGCAGCAGGAACAGCATGTGCAAAGGCCCTGGCGGTTGCAAGGAGGTCAGGCTGGACCAATGGGCCAGGCCCGCAGGCTGGCACTCGGCAGACATTTTTGAGTTCAGCGTCTCGACAAACAAGTGAAGGTTTTGACAGGAAGGAAATGACAGTCAGATTTGCCTTTTTGGAAAGTTGCCTGCAGCTGTCCTGGGGGAATCTTTGGTGTGTGGAGGGGGGTAAGGGTAGAGGATGGGGGTCCGTTTGGGAGTCCAGGTGAGAGGTGGTGGTGTGGTAGCTTGGACGGAGGCTTGGGGGGCAGAGGGGCAGAGAGGTGAAGTTTTGCCGTACATGGGGCTGGATGTGTGCCCTGGTGGAGAGGGCGGTGCCCAGCCGACTTCCCGTTTCTGGCTTGCATAACCGGTGGGTGGTGGTGCCACTTGCCCAGATAAGGATCCCTGAGAAAGGACCAAATTTGGGGAGAAGCTTGGGACCGGTGACTCAGTGCTTGGGCTCCTGATGACCTTCCGGTGTGTCAGCGTGGACTTGGCCTCTAGAGGGTTTTGATGACGAGTTTTGAAGGAAGTACATTGTCAGGCTGTCCAAGTGGACTTGAACCCCCAACCCCAGGGGCCAGCTGAGCACTGTTCATTCAAGCTCCACCCAGTGCCTGAGAGGAGGAGGCCAAGGGGCTGGGTCTGCACATATTGTTGCTACTGTGGCTAATGAGAGTGCCCTTAGCCTTGTGTCCTGGTTATAGCCACCCACACCTTAAGCCACTGAAGCTACTGTACTTTTAAATTCCAGCCAATGATAAGAACCCAGTAGCTTCTTCCTGTTCCTCCTCAGTCTGTGCATACCAGCCCACACAGAGTGGAATGTTAGGGCTACACTTTAAGCTTCAGGGGTCTCAGGCTTATCTGGGGACTTGGATAAACATTGCCAGGCCCCCGTGGCCCGAGGCCCCAGGGAGAGATAGCATGTTGAATGTCGCAATAAGGCGAAGTCACGCTACTTTGGGTGTCCAGAGCATAGGAAAGTTAATGTTTACACTAGACTCTAGGAATCTGAGTGGCGTAGCAGGGTCGCACTTTGGGCTTGGAACTGCAAGGTCAGCAGTTTGAAACCACCAGCCAGCCCCTCTGCAGGAGAAGGATGAAGCTTTCTACTCCCGGGAAGAGTTACAGCCTTGGAAACCCACAGGGCAGTCCCGCCTTCTCCTTGCAGGGCCACTGCAAGTCGGACCCACTGGATGGCAGTGAGGCTGTCACGTGTATCACAGCGTAATGGTAGTGTTTGGACTGTCGGCACCAAGTGGGCACACACATGCCACTGCGCTGGTGGCGCCAGTGGGTTTGTGGACGGGGAGCTGCCATCTGCAAAGGGTGCACTCTGGTGTGAAGCACAGGAAGACAGGTCAGCCCGCACAGGACGGTGATTCTGGTGCGCGCCCACGTTGAGAATTTTTGATTTCTTGGGAATAGGACAGCTCTGTTAACTGACTGCATTTTTACATGTAACACGTATAGCACGCAGAGAGGAGACCAAAACCCAGGTGCCATGCGCGCTACTTTCATAAAGTCGTGGTCTCTGCCTCTTACTCTGGATGCCAGCAGCGACCGCTGGTCCCCTTGGCTGAATTGGTGGTGGCGGCGGCCTATGGCTGCAAACGGCTGGGTGAGCAGACACCCCAGGGAAGCCCAGCGTGGCTCCACAACCTTCTCATTTCTGGGGAAACGCTCCGGGCCATGGATCCATGCAGGGCCCCTCTTACAGTTCTGGCCCAAGGTGTCATTTACGGGTGTTTGGGAAGTGGAGGGGTGGGGGGAAGGAGACAGCTGAATGGGTAGTGGATCCAACTGCCTCTCGTACCTGTCGGATTTGAACTTCTCCCTCTGGGATGTCCAGCTGGCAAGCCTCCCTTGGCAGGGGCCTGAATCGCTGCCCAAACTGTTGGTCCCTTTGTCTTGCCGTGGAGGAGGAGGAGGAGGCGGCGGCGGCGGCGGCGGCGGCGGCTGGGCAGCCCTGTTAAGTCGCAGCCACGCCCCAGGGCCAGCTCTGCAGCTTCTCTTCTCCCGTTGCTTCCACACTGGCCCTTTCTGTCTGCGGCTGCCCTCAATGAATACACTGTGCTTCCTGCCAGTTTGGGGTCCTTTTACTAAGGTTCCTGGTTTGGGGAAGAAAGAGGATAACATTTACTCTTGGAAAAAGTATTACATTCCTCCCCCGCCATTAAATGTTCATTTTGAACTCCCTGCCATCATGTGGATGCCGACTCATAGCGACCCTGTAGGACAGGGTGGAACTTCCCCAGTGAGTTTCCGAGACTGCAGCTCCTTACAGGAGTAGAAAGCCCCCAACTTTCTTTGGGTGGTTTTGAACTGCTGACCTTGGAGTTAGCCCAATGCATTAGCACCACGCCATGAGGGCTCCTTTAATTTCTTTGTAGGGGGACATAAAACTTTCGTCTACCCCTGACAATTTGGAGAGTTCCTCTCAGGGAATTTAGCCATCGTCACTGTGGCCTCTGAAGTGGCCTCATTCGGTTGCTCCGAAAGCCGCGATGGCTTGTTTTGTTTGTGTTTGTAAGACTAGAACGACGCAGTCCTTCCCCACTTGAAGGGCTTCATGTGTGCAGTGTAGTGACAGCTGTTGCTTCAGTCAAATGCTGCGCCACCGTTGCAGTGTCTGGCTTTTGAGTTACCCCTTGGGCTTTATGTGGGGGTCAGTCAGATGTATTGCCACAAAATCACAGTAGCCTTTATTAAACAAAAAATAACAAGGCGGCAAGTTGCTGGCTCTGCCCACAGGCTCTATCTGCATCCTCACCCTGGTGCAGGCAGTGTCTCCATCTCTAACCCCCCACCTCCCCCCCAGCATTCTGGACTCTGATTGTTACCACGCCCAAACGGCAGCTTGGGAATCCTCTGGGGACTCACACTATGTTCCTTGGGAGTTTTGGGGGGAACAGAAGTCTGAAAAGGGGCAAGATCAGGGCTGTGGGTAAGGTTACCTCAGAAATACTGAGAGGCCACTTGCTACCCTTGAAGAAGAACATGTGGTACCAGCATGGGGGGGATGGGGGGTTCCCTCTGTACCATCTTCCTGACATTTTTCCAGACGTGGCCTTACAACTTTTGTCCAATAAGCCTTTGTGATGGCCTGTACCCTGCCAGAAAAATCTATCAATTCACAGTTGCCATAAACTTCTCAGAAAGCTTTCTTGACTTGAACTGCCCCAGCAAAGCCCTATGGGAGCTACACATTGGCCCTTTTTGTCTCCCCTCCGTCCCTCCCTCCCTCCGTCCCTCCCTGTCTTCTCTAGGCAGGCTGGCACAAGTGCACTGCTAGGGGAACTGGTCTACAGCCATCTACTCCGATCACAGACCAGTTTAGACGCGTCCCGCTGGACTCAGCCCAGTACATGTCTGAACTGGCAGTCCAGTAGTAGAACTTGGTTGACTTTACTTGTTCGTTTGTAGTAATATTCTACAAATTCCCCCTAGTGTACCAATTAGTGTTCAGTTAAAGTTGCCAATGTGTGTTTGCCAGGCCTTGTGAAATGTGGCGTGTTTATGATGGTTTTTCTTGCACGCTACTTAAAGAAGAATGGTCTCAGTCCACAGTTCTGATAGTGGTGTTTTTAGAGATGAATGTGTTGGGCTATAAAGTGTCTGGGAGATCTGAAACAAAAATAAAATGCTTGTGATCTGGACATTGTTCCTCCAAACATGAAGGGTGGTCTCGTGATGGATTTATTAGGTACCTGTACTTGTATATTTCAAGGACCAGACAAAATATTTCGCAAATGGGAACCTCTTGTTTTTCTCACTTGCAAAATGAGTAAACGGGGCTTTGTTTGTTTTTTTTAAGCGAGAAGAATGTTACCTAAAATAAACTGAGCCACAATTCAGGGTCTGTGAAATCCCAACAATTCCTCTTCGGCTCTGTCAGCTTTCAGTGTGCTGTGGACAATGTTTTGTTCAGCTGGCAGGTGTAACCCGAAGGCTAAAGCTCTGGGTCTGAGCTCTGGAGTTCCTACCGAGGAGAGGGAACTTTGGGCAATATACCCTCCAGGGAAGAAATCAACTCACGGTCTTGGGTTGATGTAGGAAAAAGGACTGGGGGCGCCTGGCATCCTTGACTTCCTTGTCTTCCTGTCAGGCTTCCGGTCACTGCTAGGCCTCTCAGTTCCTTCCTCATCAATACCAGCTACGCACTCAAAAACCAGACCATCGGTAGCACCGAGGACTGTGTAACCCACATGAGGGGAACAGATGACAGAATTGTAGGTGAACATAGACATTGGATGGTGTAAGATGTGGCAAAAAACAAAATAATAACATTCAGTATAATAGGAAGGGTTCCTACGATCGAGGGGGTGGGGGATAAAGGGAAGCTGGTATCAAAGAGCTCCAGAAGGAGGAGAATGTTTTGAAAACAATGGTGGCAGCAATTGTACAATTAGGCTTGATCTAATTGAATTATGAATTCTTATATCTGTCAGAGCTCTTAATACAATGATTTAAAAAACAAACCCAAACATTGCCATCAGGCTGATTCAGACTCACTGCCGCCCTATCGGGCAGTGCAGAGCTGCCCCTGTGGGTTTCCAGGCTGTCCATCTCTGCAGGAACCAAGTGTCTCGTCTTTCTCCCTAGGAGTGGCTGGGTGCTTTTGAACTGCTGACCTGCCTATTGGCCGCCCACCTGGTCGTCCACCTGACTGCCAGGCATGCCACTCAGTTCACTGCCACGGAGTCAATCCTGACTTGGAACACCCCTGGAAGACAGCGTAGAACTGTCCCACTAGGTTTCTGAAAACTCTTGCTTCTTCAGAGCCGCTGGTGGTGTGGGATGCTAAAAATAAGTAGATAGGTTTTTGCCTTGAGGGCATTCTCCATCTGATAGGGGAGGCAGAGAACACAAATAGACCCACTATGGCCACTGGTGAAGTGCAGATCGAAGATTAAGGAAGTCTGGGGAACAAAAGTCCCCTGGATTTCCCAAATTCTATCACTAACCTCTAAAGGTCGGCTGGTGGAAAGCCACCCAGCAGTGCCATGGAAGATGAGCCTGGTGGTCCTGGGCCCTCAAGATGACAGCCAGGAAAGCACGATGGAGCAGCTTCGTTGTTACAGAATAGACTCGGGGCGATGGTTTTGTATTTTTTGGTTTGGAGAGCGAAGGAAAACTCCTTCACTGTAATAGAGTGAAGGCGATGCTTTCTTAGGGGGGCGTCCATCAGGGTAGCATGACCCCAACCCCAGGGCATGTCCACCCATCAGGGCCAGCTGGATTTCCCTCAGGCTCTGACTCACCGTCTGTCCGTCCTCCATGCCATCCTTACAATCTTAGGTTTCCGTGTGATGGAAACCTAATCAATCTGCCCAACTCGGGATCGAACAGACCATGTTTGAAAAGCAAAATTAAAAACAAAAAAATAGGAACATACCTCTGAAGACCAAGCCACAATAGTCACATTTTGCTTCTCTGTTCAAGTTTGAAGTCACTCTCTCCTTTCTTCCACAGCTTCTCTCCACCTGGTCCCCCCAGCCCCGCCCTTTTTTGGGGGGTCTGAATAAAACTCTTTAAAATGATGGCAACATCTGTACAAATGTGCTTGGTACAGTTGACGTATGGATTGTTACAAAAGCTGTGAGAACCCCCAATAAGATGACTTTTTTTCAGTTGCATTCTATGAATGGCTGGTGGTTTGGGCTGTAGGAGCAGGTAGGCAGACTCCCCGACCAATCCTGGCTGTGGCTGGGCTTTGTGCGCTCGGTCCATCAGCTGCCAAAGCATCCCGAGTGGTGCCAGAGTGAAGCACCCAGCTGCTCAGGGAAAGGCCGGCTGGTCAAACCCACCAGCCACCCTGGGGTGGGGGAAATGAAGCAGTCTGCTTTCCACAAAGACGCCAGCTTCAGAAACCCCGAGGAGCCGCGTGGCCCTGCCCTGGAGTCCCTCTGGGGCTGGCAGCAGATTTTGGCTTTAGTTATTACCAGCTGTGAGTGGTTGTCAAGCATTTGCCCTAGAGACCAATATGACCCGCAGAGCTTAAATTATTTACTGTCCAGCCCTTCACAAAGAACGGTGCCGGCCTCCACGTGAGGAGAAAGGCCATTCTTGTTCCGGGGGTGGCGATCATCCTGGGTATGGCTTATGGGCTTGGCTCGCTTAGACGATTTGGAAGGAGAACCTTCCCATTGGCTCCTAGGTTTTAAACACAATCCTCCGAGGACAAAGGATCTGTTTGGTTTGGCAGCGTGCAGTGCGACATCAGCCTGGAGCCTGGGCATCTATTGTCAATGCTGTCACCGAGGAGCAAGCATTGTTGGTGCCTGGGTACTATTTTAAACAAGGCTGGAATTCAGGCTGGCCCTTTGTTTCCATAGAGAAAGTGGTAGTATCTTGTGTCACACTTGCTAAGTCATTGTATACGGACAGATTTGGGGCGTGTGCAGAAAGAAGGCAATTTGTACCTGATATTTGAGTTGGAAAAAGGGTGGTGTATAAATAAGGTGGGTGTTCTTCACCATGGGTAATCTAAAATTAATTTTGTGACCAAGTATATGCACATGTGGATTGGTGTGCTGACTTTAGACCATCCTACTGTCAGGTTAGCATTGAACGGCTAACCTCAAGGTTGGCAGTCTGAAACCAGCAGCCTAGCCTCTCTGTAGGAGAAAGACGAGCCTTTTCTATTCCTGTGAAGAGTCAACAGCGTCAGAAACCTATAGGGGCAGTTCTACTCTGTCTTACAGGCTTGCTATGAGTCGGATCCGAGTTGATAACAATGAGTTTATTTTGTTTTGTTTTGAATTGAAAATAGAGGGAGCCACAGTCACATCATTGTTCTGCAGTGGGCTGCTAAGCACAAGGTCAGTGGTTCAAACCCACCAGCTGCTCTGCAGCAGAAAGGTGAGGCTTTCTAGTCTCGCAGGGAGCTACAGCCTCAGAAACCCATAGGAGAGCAGTTGTTCCTGGTCCTGTAGGGTCGGTGGGAGTCACAGTCAACTCAGTGGCAGTTGGCACGTGGAACATGCCTGTCACCATGGTACACATGGTTTGCTATCGTGGTGACGGGGGTTACCTTTTGGGGTGCTAACCAGGGCGGTGGTTTGAACCCACCAGCTAGCTGCCCCACAGGAGAAGGATGAGGCTGTCTCCTCCCGTTAAGATTTGCAACCTCAGGAAGTTCTACCCCTGTGCGGTAGGGTCGCTGTGAGTCAGAGTGGACTTGATGGCAGCGGGCAGTTTGAATCCACCCATGCCTACCCATGCCACGCCTACGTCTGCTTCTGTAAAGGTTGGAGCCAGGACAGCCCACGGGGCTCCTCTGTGTATGGTGACGCATGGAGTCGCCATGAGTCAGATTGGGTGGGTTGGGTTGGGATCCATATCACTTGTGCCCCTTACCTGGTTTTATTTCACTTTCTGGAACTCCTCTCCACCTGCCATAGTTAGTACTCTGCACACTTGCTTACCTGCACAACTTCAAGAGCTGCTATGAATCCGAATCGACTGGCAAAGGGTTTCAATCTTCCTGGTTGCCAAGCAAGGGGTCCGAAGCTCTTTAGGAAAGAGTAGCATCATTATCTGCTTCTTAAACATATTTTGAATTCTTGACAGGGAAAAAAAATAGGCGGGAAGGACTGAGTAGGTACAATCAGCTGCCTGGTAGTGGGTAACCTGGGACCCTTTTCTTAACCACCCATCTGTAAACCAAGATAGGAGAGCACCTACCTCCAAGGATCTGATGAGGAAGGACCATGAGGTACCATGCAGGGGGCCCTTGGCACTGGCCGCCTGGCCTGTGTGCTTCAGCTTATCTCTCTCTATTGCCATGGAAGTCCGAGCAAACGTTGAAAAACTCGGACTGTACGTCCTCCATTCTAATCTGATTAAAAGCTTTGGTATCTCATGATGGCCATTCCTTGCCCCACCCCCGCTCCCTTCACCAGCTTAATACAATCATGCAGTAACTATTTTCCTATTGGTCCTTTTGCTGCAATGTTGCTTCTTTCCATCAATCATGCAATAAGAATTGCCCACAATGTGCCAGGCCCCGAGCACGCGTGGTTGAGCAAAAGGAGCGAAACACCTGCTGTTAAGAGGTGGGGGAGACCAGTGTCTGCTGTCAGGCCGTGAGACGTGTACGACTGTCCTGTAAACCTCACCCAGGCTCTCTGCCAAGCGGCGGGGTTAATTTTGTTTTTCTTTTCCCCACCTCCACTTTTAGTTGGGTGACCAAGTTCAAACCAAGGGGTAGAGTGACTTAGGCGTGGTTGCCATGTTATATGTTGTATTGTTTTGCTTTCCGGTAAATCACTTTTGAGTTAGGCAAGGAGCCAGGATAGGTCTCTAAGGATGCATTTTCGGACATAAAACTTGTCTGTTGCCACACCTACCTAGGTTCTGCCTTTACTGCTCCGGCAGTGTGGTTTAGGGAACTTGGAATTAAACCGTTCCACGATGCAGAACAAGATGCCGTAGGAAATCAGCCAGCCTGTTGTTATTGTCTGTGTTGTTAAAGGAGGATCATTGAATCACAAATCACTCCGGAGAATATGCTAAACTGTCTCCACTCCGGGAGGAGATTTTGAATTCTTGAGTGTCAGTGTAGCAAAGCTACCACAACACAGCAGTTCCTACACGTGTCATTCAGTGGCCTGGACTCCATTCGTCCAGTTGGGCAGCCACTGTCTGCCTCTTTTCCCCATTGGTTGCTCCCGGGTGGGCCTACACTCACTATCTCCCAACTTTCTCACTCACCGATGGAGCTGATGTTGTCACATTAGATTCCAAATAGGTAGTTCTTAAAAGAACATCCTGCTCTGGGAAGTTAAGCGCAACTAGTTACTAGTTAAGCCCAACTTTCTTTTAAAACTAGTTAAACTAAACAAGAAGGCTTCAGGGGGTACTTTTAGTTAAGGTTTAAAGATTGTTTCCGGGGTTATCAGAGCCATTTCCTCATTGTTTTTTTATTTTTTTTTTGATGGCCTCAGCTAAATCATTAGGGATTTTGTGTGTTCGAGAATTTGCTTACAAAATGCATTGCTCTGAGTCGTCTCGGAGCGGGGAGGGGCGAACAAGTGTAGGATGAGGAAAACGTGATGTCGTATTAAGAAACGGGTTGGCTGAAAACTCTGCCTTACACCAATTGAACAAACCAACGTAACAGAAAGGTTCGAGCCAACGGGGAAACCGCGCATAGCGCTATGACTGCGTGTTAGATCCTGAGGGATTGCTTTTAATTTGGCTAGAGCGGTGGTGGTATTGTGGTAAATCTAAAATCCTTTAGAGCCGCAGACCGAAGTTTTTACAGGTGAAATACTATAGGAAGGCCTTACAATGTGCCTGCAAACAAACTAAACAAGCACAAAACAGCAACAGAAGAACTCACACCAAACACTGGCCGAGGAAGCAAGAATGTAGGTTTATGGTGTTGAAGATGGATGAGGAGTGGGGCTCGTATTGTTCTCTTCACTTTTGTACACGTTTCAAATTTTCCATAATTTGTTTCTTTTTAGATATGGGCTGGGAAAGGAAAGATCTGAGTCTTGTGGAAGGGGGTGGGCGTGTGGGGGCCACAGTCGAAAGATACAGTCCGATGCCAGGACTAGCAGCCCCAGTGGTGACTGATTCCATCGCTTCTGGGCCAGCTGGCCCTCCACACACCCATGGTAACGGCAGCTGGACTTGGAAACCCGTAGAAAGACTGGTTCCGGTGCCTCGGCTTCGTTTCCCTGAGATGCACAGTGCGACCTGGCAAAGCCACAACCCGAGGGAGGCGGAAAGCTTTCAGGAAACTCGGCTGCCATTTCCGCCAGGAGAGAGCAATGGAAAGGTGGTAACACGGCATCCTGTCGACGCTGGAACACTTGTGAGAAACCCGGACATAAAAGGGCAGCCCCGTGACATTCTTGCTCACACTGGGTTCACTGTGTCCATGCGTGCGTGATGACCCTGACCTAACGAGGAACCGATCCAGTCCGATCCAGTCCTAAGACTAGCAGCGCTTGGAAATTGGAAAGTCAGCATGCCAGTGCATGAGACAGCCCCGAGAAAGAGCAGGCTTCCTATGGCATTTAAAGAGAGAGTTGCAATTATGACCCAAGTGCTAAGTGACAGAGGTACATTAACACAGGAGTCTGTGTAAGGGCTGGGCCTGGGGCAGGTGGGGCTTGAAGGAAAGTGAGACCACCAGGGCTGTGGGGCGGGGTGGTTGACAGGACGACCAGCAGTCAGTGGCATCAGCATGAATGTGCTTCAGATGGAATAGACAGGTTAAGACAAAAGCAGGAAGCAGCGAGATTTCTGCATCTAGGGTGCTTTTAAAGCTTTTGTCAGGGGTTGCTCATATGAGCACATTTTGAAATTTTACCAATTCTGTCCGAATTTTCAAAAGAGAAAACTATTGGGGTCTTCCTCCCCCATTCTTGTTTTTTATGGTCGCTGGCAAGGGGAGTTTTCTTGGGCAGGTTCCAATAAATCTTGTCTAGCCTAAGCTCCTTACAGGACAAAGGTTCCTTAACTCTGCAAATCATTACTGCCTCTGTGATCTTAAGTAGGGCAAAGCTTTCTCTCTGATCTGGCACGGGACTTAGGTGGGGCTTACTGGAGGTGTCCGCTCCTTAGGACAGCAGGTTCACAGAGGGTTTGTGCTGATTGGACATTTCCATTGTTCCGCAGGCTTCTCCTATCTCCCTGAGTTGCAAAGAAAAAGGAAAAGAAAAAACAAAAACCCAGCTCCACAGACTTCTAGATTTACAAAGAAAAGAGTACATTCCAGGGGAATGCAGTTTCTATAGGCTTAATTTCCTATGTTTTGTGAGCGTAGGATTAAAACCCATGTGGCATGTCCCAGCCTAAGCTGGTGCCTAAGCAAGTTGGTGCTGGTGGGCTGATCTCGGTGTCTCTCTCTCTCTCTCTCTCTCTGGTGGGCTGATCTCGGTCTCTCTCTCTCTCTCTCTCTCTCTCTCTCTCTCTCACACACACACACACACACACACACACTCAAACTGAAATCACTTGCACAGAACCAAGAATTCACACCTTTATTAGCTAAGGGGGAAAAGTGATCTTGAAAGAGAATCTAGCTTGTATGGGGCAGGAGGAGGAGCAGTGTGTAGCTCCCCCCATTGTTGGTGGTAGTTTGTTTCTGGCCAGGAACCGGTAGTTGCTTTTGCAGAGCACACTGTTCTTTGCCGAGCCCTGACCCCACCCACACCCCCGTTGTAGTGTCCACGAGTTCTAATTTCGCTCCCATAGTAACTTTTCATCTATAACGCATGTTGGTTCCTACCTACAGACCCTCAGCCACCACCACCAAGAGGATCTGAAAGTGGCGCTGTGGTGGAGTCTATCTGGCACCTTCTTTTCACATGCCAGTAGCAGATAACAGACTGCCTGTGGCACAGGCTGGGACTCTGTGAGAGGGCTCATTTTGTTTTTCCGCCACTGCAGGACCGCCTTAGCCCAGAGTCTGGGGAGGGCTCAGCACACACAGTTCCCAGCCTGGTTGTGAAGTGGAGGTTGCTGACCCCTTGTGCTGGGAGAGTCCCCTTCCAGCTCGGAGGCCCTGGTTTTCTCCTGGCTCTGAAGAGAACAAGCAGGACTGGTTTGTCCGCTCTCTGTGTTTGCGAACCCTCCTCAGCCTGACAGGAAGTGGGGTCTGGGGGCAGGAAGTGGTTTGTTTTCTCAGGCAAAAGGCAGCAAGGCACCCCCCTCCCCACCCCCCCTTGAGCTGTTTGGAAGGATTTGCCGGTTCATTGCCTGCTCTTGAAATGGGGGGGTAGGGGGGGCTGCATAGCAACGGTTCGGGGCTTTCCGTGTACATCTGGGTTCAAAGTATGGCCACTAAAGCCCAGAAGCCTTTGTTAAACAGAAAATGTCAAAAATGAGAAACTGCTATTTCTCGACAGCCTTTTTCTAGGTCTGCACGCACTCTGACGGTGCCTCTCCTGTGCCTTCGCTTCCCCCGAAGGAGCCTGGGACACCCCATTGAACACATTTCATAGTCAACCGCTTTGGGCACCCTCTGGGGGCCCCCTTGTGTTCCTCTGAAATGTCCTTTGAGCTTAGGGAAGAAAAAGAAGTCTGGCAGGGCAGGATCAGAGCTTTGGGGTGGCAGGGGTAAGGTTTCCCAACGAAATTCTCAGGACAGCCCTTGCTTCCCTTAAGAATGAGCAGGTGCCTGGGATGGGGACGGTGGGGTGGGGGTGGGGGGAATTCCTCAGCACAGCTTTTCTCACCAGGGCCGTTTCCAGGATTTTCCCCCCAAGGCTTCTTCATCATAAATCTCCCACGATCATCCTGCGCCCCTCGAGAAAATCTTAGGAGGATGGCCCGCTTTGGAGCCCTAAAGACAGTTGGCATCACCTGGGCAGACGTCTCCTCTGTCTGGAATTTCACTGGCCGAGCAGATGCCCACGGAAGCCACTGCCTTGTGTGTGCCTGTTTTTGGAGGCACCCTAAGGCAGCCTGGGAATCACGGCCCCTCTGGGGGTCGAACAATCCTTTCACAGGGGTTGCCCGATTCATATCAGTAGCAAAATGACCGT
>NW_022107431.1:9241799-9242704 GCF_000313985.2 Echinops telfairi
GTCTCAAAGGGTCACGGCTTGAGGAAGGTTGAGAACCACTGCTCTAATGAGACCAGACAAGTATATTCCTGAGGGCACCTGTCTACAGCCAACCACTGCTGGGGAGACACGTTATTTTAAATATGTTCTTGGAACCTCAGCAGCAGTATTTTGTTTACTTACCCTCGTGTGTGTACACGTATGTTTTGTATGTATGTGTGTGTACCTAGGCATCAAGCCATATCATTTTTACCCTAGTATTTAGAAATACAAACTCTGACCCAGAGGTTTAAAACCATTGGCTGATGTATCAAGACAAAGCTTTCGAGGGAATGGCATTTAAACGCTAAGCCAATTAGAAATATTTCAGGAGCTGATGATCAGAAGTTGAGGAAGTTGCTTAACCCTTTCTGACGCTCAGTTACCTCAGCCCTTTGTAAAGAACTTAGAGTCGCGATTTAGGGTCGCTGCGAGGAGACAGTTGTCCTACCTCAGCACTGTTTGGACGGCCCCACTTACAGTGCCTGGAACATAAGACGCAGGTACCTGAAGCAAAGTAACACCCTCACTAGACGATCAAAGACCCAGCACATCCGCTGAATATTCTGCCCTGTTGTCATCCCTGTCTGCTGGACACGGAGAGCTTAGCTTTTCATTCGCCGCTAGCCAAAAGGTGGAGACCAATCAAATGCGGTCCACACCATGGAATATTACTCAGTCGTCAGGAATGATGCCCTGGGACATGGCTAGAACATGGATGACACATGATGAGGCCCACACCATGGAATATTACTCAGCCGTAAGGAATGAGGCCCTGGGACATGGCTAGAGCATGGATGACACATGATGAGGTCCACACCATGGAATATTACTCGGCCATAAGGAATGAGGCCCTGGGACATGGCTAGAACATGGATGACACATGA
>NW_022107431.1:9242804-9249240 GCF_000313985.2 Echinops telfairi
GATGAGGTCCACACCATGGAATATTACTCAGCCGTAAGGAATGACGCCCTGGGACATGGCTAGAACATGGATGACACATGATGAGGTCCACACCACAGAATATTACTCAGTCATAAGGAATGATGCCATGGGACATGGGTAGAACATGGGTGACACATGGTGAAGACATGCTGAGAGAAATTTGTCACACAAAAGGACGCCCCCTGTTTGATATCACTTATATGAAGCCGTGAGAATAGGCAAATGTGTGAAGACAGACGTTTATAAGTGGTCATCCAGGGCTGGGCGAGGAGGGGGGATTATTACTAACGGGCACCGAGTTTCTCTCTGAGCTGACACAGAGCTGTTGAAACAGATCATGGTGACGGTTGTACAATGCTGTGAGTGTAATTAATGTCACAACTAAAATTAGTTAAGAATGTAGACCTTTTGGAGTGAGATCGGCTTACCCCCCAGAGCCTCTGAGGGTCACAGGCAGGCCTGGCGCCCACGTCTTTATCTCCCCTCTGAGAAACTGGACACATACTTGCTGCCCCATGTGAGGGACGTAAATTTGGGGTTTTGTGCTTTAAGGAACCATGAAACTAACTTGTCCTAGTCAAGTATTCTGGAAGAAGTGAATTTTCAGGCATTTATAAGTATTTGGATGTGATTGTAAGCAGAAATGTACCATAACTACAGCAAAACACTCATCGCAAAAATTCATAGGATGTTTTATTCCCACTAACTTCCCAAGGATGGCTAGACTTTATCTCGCGTCCTTTGGGCATTGTGTTACTCTGGATAGACTAGAGAAACAAATCTAGGCGTATAAGGAAGAGCTTTATATACAAGAGCAGTTGAATATTGAGAAAACATCCCATCCCGGGCCAGATCAAGTCCGTAAGTCCAATATTAGCCCATATGTCCAATACAAATCTATAAATTCCTTTTCAGACTCACACAACACGTGCAATGATGCAGAGCGCAGGAAGATCACAGGCCAGAGGGTGGAAGGTTTTGTGGATCCAGTGGTGGGGTGAGCATCCCAGCTCTGGCAGGGGTCTCCATGTGGCTCTTCCAGCCCCGGGCTCTGGCTGGATCAGTGTAGCTCCATCAAGCTCTTTGTCAGTAATGTCTCGTACACAGTGAGTGTGTGTCCCGCCTCCAAATGAGGTCATCAAACTGCGACCTGATTGACAGGTTAAACTCCACCCCTTCACTCTTAAGACTCAAATTGACAACAGATTATGTCACTACCACAGGCATGTCGTCAGGAGAAACCAGTCCCTGCGGAAGGACATCATGTTTGTTACAGAAGGGAAGTGAAAAAGATGGATGGATACTGTTTGAGCAGCGGTGGCTCAAACATAAAACAACTGTGAGGAGGGGGCAGGACCAGATGGTGTTTCATTCTGTCTTGCACAGTAGGCACCGACTGACGGCACCTAACAGCAAGCAGCAACATGCCTGTGTTCACCAGAAACTAACAAATGTCACAGCGTGTTCCTGTACAACTGTCTTACGGTGAGAGCCAGGACCCGGTGGGGCAGCCTGGCTCTTCTGTTTGAAGGCTCTGACGGGCGCAGACTGAACCACTTTCCTATACAGTAGCTGGTTTTCACGAGAAACACTGACGTTTCCCTTCTCAGACAGGCTTCCTCCTCACACGGGTTCTGGCTTTTGCGGGCTTCCCTGTGCCCTCCTATGATTCTGTTGTTTATACGACACGTTTATTTATAAAAGCAGTTGTTACCGTGGTACGGCACAGTTAGATAAACATACACGGAAGAAGTGACCTTATCTTAAATATTAACCGTTAATCATGCTTCCTGTTCCTGTAAGCAGGGACAGTGTTGGAAACTCAGAGCAGGGCTGTCCCCCCCTGTCCTGTGGGGTCGCTGCGAGTCATCATCGCCTGGAGGGCAGTGAGTGAGTTTGTGGAGAGCTAGTGATGTGGAAGAGCTGGGAAATGGAGACCCGGCTTCCCTCTGGGGCAGTCTCGTGGCCTGCTTGATCTCGGGGCCACCTCTGTGCACCGACACTCCGTTGGAGGAAGCTTGCTCTGGTTGGTGATGCCCCGCCGAGACCGGTGATATGTTCGCCAGCTGCCCCATTCTACCGCTAATGCTGTCGTTGGCCAAAGTAGGGTACAGTGGGGGGTGATGGTGCTGCTGAATTTTCTTGGATAAGTATCCAGATCAGGCTGGACAGAAAGATGGCGGCAGGGAGCCCACCCCTCTGCTGTGTTGGTTCCTGAAAGAGCTGGCCCTGCCCGTGGGGTGCTGTTACCACCTGGACTTCTCCTGAAGGCAGATGTGCTACAGCGCCCTTCCCAGGTAGGGGGGTGGGGGGTGGGTGCATGGTAACTGGAAGTACACAGGTCTTGTCAAAAGGCGTGGTAGCCTTTCGCACTTTCAGGATGAGAGCCCAGTTCCTGCCGAGAAGCGGTTCTTGGGTGCAGGCCTGGGCCGGCCACACTGCCTTTGCCTGGCAGCTCAGTAGAGTAAAGACTCGGGTGCCCCCATCTGACCTACTGAATTGGCATCTGGTCCCGCGGTGATTCTTGGTGCCTGTTCAGGTTTGAGAACGGCTGGGCAGGACCAGGACACAGACAGGACCTGGGGATCGTGTGAGGACCCGCCGCCGCCGTCTCATTTCCTCACTGATTTCTGCAGGGCGTGGACCAGCTTCCTCTCCCCGAGACTTCGTAACCGGCCTGCTGTTGCCACACTTCCTGCCCAGCAGTTCAGAGGGCTCTGATGGGGCTCATCTCCACCCACAGACGTCTGACAGAGCAAGGCAGAGCTCGGTTTTAAATGGTTGCCCGGTGACGGCCCTGCTTGGAACCTGACCCTCTAGGACAGAGTAGCTGTGCCCCTGTGGGTTTCCCAGGCTGTAAATCTTTACAGGACAGAAAGGCTCATCTCTCAAGGAGCAGCTGGTGGGATTGAACGTCAGACTTTGCAGTTAGCAGCCTGGCACGTAACCTATGGGAGCGGGGCTCTGGGTGGACCTCTGGTTCTCATCTCTATTGGCTGGGGTGCTCACTGGCTGCCATTCCTGCCTGTTGTTCAGCCTGTGTGAGCATGGGAGTCAGCCTGGAGGCCATGACCGCCCAGAGCCCTTCTACCTTCAGAGGAGAGAGTGGGGGGGGGGGAGAGAGCTCATGCACATGCTTGCACATGTGTGTATAAGTGCGAGGAAGCGTGCTTGAGAGAGCGAATAAGCAGGACACACCTGTGCTTTCTAGCATTTAGTACTGTGTTTGTGACTGGTAGCTGATACCTACTTCCTGAGAAAGCCTCCCAGTCTGTTTCCGGAAGGTCTCAGCCATGGAGATCCCTGTGAAGCACTGGTGACACACGTGGGCGTCACGTCACCGCGACTTGGAATTGATCTGAAGGGAACTGGAAATGGAACCTTCGTCCTGAGAACATAAGTAGATTTTTTTGTTTCTCTCGTCTTTGTTTTCCCCTAAAGATTTTTTTTACTGTCAGTTCAAACATCAGATCAATATATAATTTGATGAACCGTCACTAAAGCAATACAGAGCCCGTGAATCAATGTAATACCAGTCCAGATGTCCACCAGTTGATGGCAAGAGGCGGGGTAGCGTACACTGAAAGACTTACTCCGTGGTAATAAAAGAGGAAGCAAGCAGGAACGCATGCAGCGTCACAGGAGGGTGAGTCTTGAAAACACTCTGATTGACAGAAGCCAGTCACCAAAGGCCACGTGATGCGTGACTCCGTATGAAATAACCCAGAATCATATCCAGTTCCCTGATGAAAGCAGGTTGCCAGGAGCTGGGGCAACACATCTAATAGCTTTGGTCTTTCTTTTCTGGGTGATGACTTGTTCTAAGAGTAGGTAGTGATGTGGATTTTATAACTGAATAGACTCAAACCCAGCGAATTACACCCTCTACAGGGGTGCATTTTATGGTATAGCATTACACCCCAATAAAGCTGGTCTGGGAAGCAAGGAGGCAAATGAAGATGCAGCTATGACACTGGCACTCTGCGTACTCAGTCAGTGAACCCAAGTAATGCCCAGCAATGCTCCGTCCTGGGGGGTTCCTTGTCATGCACCCTCCGTGGTGCTGGCAAGGCTGCTGCCTCCACTTCTATCAGAGTCTTTCTAAGTATTTGGAAGGCCTTACCCAAAGATTTGAGAGCTGTTGAAAGTGGCTGGAGTGGCACCTCTGGAAGCAGGCTGGAATGTTGAAAACAGCGTTGACTGACGTTTGGGAAGATAACGAAGCGCAGCTCTCAGTGCAATCTTGGTGGTGGCTGCATAGCTCGCCCCCACGCTCACTTTCCCGTAAATACAGGTATGATAATACAGAGATTACGCTCTTATCGCCCAATCCACTGCCTGAAGTTCAAACATTCAGACGCTACGTTTGAAATTCCCTTTCTGTTTGTAATGATTTCCCTGAGTCTCCACCACCACCCCTGGCCATGTTCTTGAGTTCTAGTCTTGGCCATGAAACCCAGTTCCCCTGTGTAGGACAAGGCAATGATTTCTTACCCGTGAGACTGGGGAGAATTTGGTGTAATACTTTCTGGTGCTCACACCCCTCCACCCCCACCCCCAGCCTAGTTTAAATATATTCCTTTTTTTAAGCAGTTTTATTGGCACATTTACATATCCTACAATTCAATCATTCAGTCATGGAGGAGAATTGGACATCATCGCCCCATATCAATTCTAGAGTGCCCCTCCCCCGCGGTTATGAGTTATGCAATCACAGTCCATTCTAGTGCTCCGCCCCTCTTCATTATGTATGCCCCAAATCCCCTTTCCCCACCTCCCCAAATTCCCTGTATCCCCTCTCCCAGTTATTATCATTGTGCCTCCACTCCTCTGCTTCCCAGCGGGAGACCCAACAGAAAGCAATAATAAACCAACCCTGGGAAGGTTAAAAACAATGGCACACAGACAAAAATGCAAATAATGCGTAAGAAGGGGCAGATCATCCCAACAACATTCAAAAAGCCAGGGAAGAAATCTTTGTCATCGAGCCTGTGAGATACTTGCAGCCAGAACAGATTCAGGTTGCGTCTACAGGCTGGTCACCTGGCCGAGTATCAAAGGTTCGATGATCCAACATAATCCAGGAGACATTGGCCTCTGCCTGTGTAAGAAGGCTGTTTGCGACTCGTGGGGCTCTGGCTGGAGCAGGGCTACCCGAGTGGCTCAGCCCGACTGAACACTCTGCCGTTGGGTTTGGAGAAGGCATCTTATGCCGAGCTTCCAGCACTCGGGGAAGAAATGGACATTTCCCGGTGAAAAGATGACCAGACTCTATGGATCTATCCAAGGGATGCTGACGGAGCCCAGGATGGCAGCCTGTGCTTGGCCTAGGAGTCAACATAAACGTTCTCAGTAATTCCTTTTGACACCTCTCAGACTGCAGAAATATTGGGGGTAGCAGTTTAGTATAGTGGAAAAGTTCCAACCTCTTGACCAGGGTGGGGCATTTCCCCTCCTGACATTCTAAATTTAGCACCTACAGCATCCGTTCTCAACCTGGCGGTCGGGCCGTCCTATTCATCACAGTAGCAAAATGACAGTGGTGAAGGAGCAACGAAAATAATTTGATGGTTGGGGGGTCACCACACATGAGGAACTGTATGAAAGGGTCGCGGCATGAGGAAGGTTGAGAACCACTGATCTAAGGGGCGGGGAGAGGGGAGAGTGCAGGAATCAGCACTTGGTGACGGTTTGTTTAGCGGGGAAGCCTTAGAAATCTTGTGTTCCAGAGGGTATTCAGGAAAATGCCGGCCCTCTGGGATGCTCCCCAGAGCGACTGCCGAGCTGAACAATATGGGAAATCCCTAGACTGCTCTGCACGCTGGGATCTCGCAATTTGCATTCACAAAGCGAAGGCATTCAAAGCCTCCCGAAAGAAAGGAGGAAACCGAAAACCTTGGACTGAGCCCTCTCGGCGGCTCTGGCTCCAAACCGCTGCCCGCCGCAGGCCCTCCCTCACAGCTTTGCCCTTTTTATCCTTTCTTTAAAGGTCAAGTACTTTTCCAGAGAAGTCCACAGCGACGGAGTTGGGTTGGCGTCAGCACTCACTGTGGGAAACCCTCTTGCAGCTGAAATCCCTTCCCAGTGACTCCTGTGACTACAGGATGGGGAGGGGGGCAAGCGCTGGCAGCAGACTTCCTGCCCCCCACCCCCACCGGCTGTGTCAATGATTGCTGACCTGCTGAGGGGATGAGTTTGTTTGAGGAGCTGATACATTGTTACTGAGTTTATTTTACAAACCAGATCAGGGTTGGAAGACCTTGAATTTTCTCTGAAAAAGAGGTGTCAGTTGCCTGGCAGTAAACCTACACCAGTAGGTGTGAGACCAGACACACTTCCTCTTGTGGGAACAGTTGTGAACTCTTCTCTTGTCCTTGAACATGGTCTACAGGCCAGCTCTTTAAAACACAATCCC
>NW_022107431.1:9249604-9277029 GCF_000313985.2 Echinops telfairi
ACATCACAACTGGGCCACAGCCCTTCAGACCATAGACCCAGCCAGTGCCCCGGAGCCATCTGATCAACCCTCTACAGATAGGTCACAGGCCCTCACGATCGAAGAGCTGGTTCTTGAACCAGCTCTATTCCTTCCCCCTATTCCAAAAATCTCCAAAGGTGACCTATCTACATGGGACTTGAATAGTAGCATATATATATATATTTATGAACCTGAGGCTTAGAAACATGTTTGTTTGTTTCAAACCGTTCTGGCTGATTCTAAGGGTGAGTCTAGTTTGTATACTGCAGAAATGCTGAGGAAGTCATGTCTGACTCCCTCTGGCTACACAAAATGGGTCTCCCAACTCCACACCAGCCCAAGGCCAATGGCCACGGGGCAGAGGTCAGACAGTCCTCCCACTCCGTTCTTCGTACCCTGTTCTGACACCAGCCAGCCCTCCCATGGCACTCTCCTTCTCTGCTGGGTCTGGTAACTGCTGGCGGTGGCCACAAGAACTCACAGATGATGCGCAGGATGGAGGGGCTTAGAGGGCTGCTGACAGGTTAGAAAATGGTAAGACTGCAATTCTTTTGTTCCCAGTGTCACCCCACAGCCACTCTGGCAGGCATACCCCTCTGGTCCTTGGCCTCTCGGTCATGTGGTCGCTTGGCTTCTACCTCGTTCTCTAGGCTGGGAAGCCCACCATGGGGCCTCATGGTCACCATGCCCCTTCTTCGGCCTCTGCTGCCCCTTCCACTTCAGACACGGATCTTGCACTCGATCTACTGGTGACTCCTTTTCCTTCATGGTCATGGGATCCGAGACAGCCAACTTATATGCCAATGGCATGGCCACACCGACAGATCCCCCTCCACCACGGTTCCTCACAACCTAGGTGCATGTGGTCGTCCCACCCAGTTATTTGGTGGAACTTACAAAGACCTGTATAAAAGAGCCATTACTAAATCATTTCACCACAGGGACCCTGGCACCAGAGATGTTTGATAAGTTATAAGCAGTTCAAGGGCATGGAAGGTCTAATTTTCTTGAGTTAATAGTACCTGTCACATGGCCATGATCCTAAACCACCCAGTCACCTGCCCCCACCCCCCACCCCAACCAAAAAACCAAGAACCACCACAGACCCATTTCTGTTGGTGTTCATTTTGACTCAGTGACCTTGGGTGTCTCAGAATAGATCTGGTCCATGTTGTCAGCTGCCATCCAGTCGATTCTGACCCATAACAACCGTACGCACAACAAGCAGAACCCTGCCCAGTCCTGCGCCATCCTCCCCACGGTTCCTGTGCCTGAGCCCATTCATGCAACCACGTGTCCATCCGTCTCCTTGAGGACCTTCCCGTTTTCACTGTCTCTCTGCTTTATCAAGCAGCATGTTCTCCAGGGACTGGTCTCCTGACAACACGTCCTGAGCGTGTAAGACAGTCTCACCCGAGTGCTTTCCTTCCTTTGTTGTTGTTGTAGCCTTTATAAAAATAGATCACCAGGCCTTCTTCCTCGGTGCCGCTGGGTGGGTTTAAGCCCCTAACCTTTCTGTGGATCTGTGCCGCTCACTTACTTGTCCCAGTGCACCTGTTTATTGTTGTTAGGGGCCGTCAGGTCAGTTCCGACTCGTGAACCACTCTGCCCGAAACAGGAAGCACTGCCCAGCCCCAGTACTTGTTGTTTGAGCCCATTGTGGCGGCCACTAGGTCAGTCGATCTCATGGAGAATCCCACTGTTTCCCTGCCCCTCTGCTTTACCGAGCGTGATGCCCTTCTCCAGGGACTGTGCTCCTGATAGCACGCCCACAGTTCCTGAGGTGAAGTCTCGTCTTGCCATTCGCACCTCCAAAGAGCATTCCGCTGCACTCCCTGCAGACACATTTGTTTGATCTTCTGACCGTCCGCGGTGCTTTCCATAGTCTAAGCCAGCGCCGGAATTCAGACACCCGTTTTCTGTCATCTTCCCGATTTGTTGTCCAGCCTCCGCATGCGTAGGAGGCGGGAGTCCTGTCACCCTCATTCCCTGCCGTTGAGTCCGGATGGACAGAGTAGAACTGTCCCGGTTACCACGACTTTAAATCTTTAAAATCTTTAGATTCCAAGCCTTTACATCTTCACAAGGGAAGAAAACTGAGGCTTTCCTCCCCAGAGCACCCGCCTGATGGGTGAGCGCTCGGCCCGGCATAGAACCCCCCACACCCACTGGGCTCCTTCATGGATACCTCCTAGGTGTTTATTCGTGGTGTTTAATTGGTGTTAACGGATTGCACGCCAAAGGCAGGTTGGGAAACGGGATTAGCTGAGTGAGCGTCCTACCTTTGTGACATTCAGGGGAAAAGCAGTTAGGGTTCTTCAGTGTTAGGCGGTGCTAGCCCCTAATAAGAACATCAAATAGAACCTTTTCAAAGAGTAGATTATTCGGCACAGGAAGGGTAGAGCCTCTGTTACAGTTACGTGTTCGTTAACTTCATTAACTAAGGCAAAGAAGGGCGTATGCATGCTGAGTGCCAAAAGTCAATAGGAAAGGCCTTCTGTAGTCAAGCGGCCTGGCACGCAGTGTCTGTGGGACTCAGGTCCTTCCCCAGGTCCAGAAAACGGACAGAGTTTTTCTTAAGTGTCAGGAGCTTCACTGTCCAGTTGACCGTGTTCCTTTAAAACTTGAAATCAAGTTTATCCTTGTTTTTGTTTTTAGACATTTGTCTTAGGGGCTTGTACTCAGGACAGACACACGACTTCTCCCATTGAAACGGAAACAAGCATGCCTCTAAACGAGGCTCTCTGGGGCAAGAAGAGCCAGTGGGTCTTCTGCTAAATAGGGTCAGGTGGAATTGTACTTCTCTTCAATAGAACCTCATTTTCTTCGGGGCAGGCTGCGGGGCTCGTTTAGCTTCAATACCAAGTTTTCATGACCCATATTCAGGTAAGTCCGTTAGTTCCAAAAGTCTGGGTGTGTGTCTAAGTTATACCAATGCCATGTCCTTTTTGCATCTGAAGGATGCAGCTATACCCCAACCCCGTCAAAGCTTATTTATAGATTTCCATTCTAAACAGTAGGCTCTGATTATATCTGGGTCTTTGAGCGGTTTAACACTTTCAGACTCTTAATATGGTGTCGGATTTTAGCTTCAAGTGGAATCATGTTTGGCGGGGAAGACATGAATTATTAAGTTGCCTGCACCATCAGCCACATGGTAGTTTGTGTGTGTGCTTGTACGTGGGGGGGAGGGGGGGTACATGAACAAAACGAAATTTTGATCCCCACCCAAGCAAAACTTAACATGTTTTTTAAAAAGCCCAGTTTTGCATAGATTCGACATGATGAAGTAATGCAGTAGTCACATGTCCTATCACATGTAGCTCTGTAGCCTTTGATAAAAAAAATAACCTGTGACCAGGGCGGGTGGTGGGGGTGGGGGGTTGCCAAGATGATAAAAATTGATAACTGCGTGCGCACTCCAGCCATTGCACGGGCCCTGGGTTTGTGGGTGGGCTGTTTAAGCCCGAGGACATCTAGTTCCTGTGGTACCATCCACACAAATACCAGAACCATGCGATCCCACAGTATTTCTATGGTGCTGTTGCAAAGACAAGCCCCCTGCTTGCCTCCAAGTCCTTTGAGCTCATGGAAAACAGTGGTGTTCCCTGGAAACCTAACACACAAGTAGTCAGGGAGAGTTGAGATTTAGACACAGCTACTTAATTGCAAAAGCCTGGTTTCTTTGTAGCCTGGTTTCTTTGTAGCCCGGGGATGGGATGAAAGGACCCAAGGTCGTAAGTTACTGGTCCTGGCACCTGCGTCTGCCTTTCATCGTACAGGTTGATAAAGGTGTACCCTGTATTTCGGCATCACATTAAAGACCTGTAAAATCGAAATAGCCCATCTAAATACGGAATGATTTAGCATCCATGATTGCTCCTCGGAGATGGCAGCCCCTTCTCCTCCCCCAGGCAGCATTGGGAATGGGGAAGGGGTCACTGCGATGTTACCATGATGGGGGTGTACCTGTGGGTGGACTCAGGGGTGCTAGACATTCTGCAGTTTGGGATTGAGCTGCAGCATACATGTTTGTGCCACCCCACATTCCAGTGACACCCCCAGGCCTCAGGTCAGCTCTCGGGAGTGCTCCCATCTCAACTTGCACATGAAGTAGCATGAGCGGACATGGACACGGACAAGGACAAAAATCAACTTGGCTTTATCATTTCTGAAAGTCAAAAAAGCTCCTTGCGACAGGCCAGGGGACTGGACACACTGGCGGGCGAGGTCTGTTGGTTTCCGGTGTCCACTGCTGTTGCTCGGACTCTGACTCCTAACAGAGTCCCCCCAGGATCGAGTCGAGCTACCTCATAAGGGGTTCCCGGGCTGTCATTCTTGACCGAAGCAACTGTCTCGTCTTCCTGTGCAGCACAGCTGGTGAGTTTGAACCAGCAACCTTTGGGTCAGCAGCTGATTGCTTATACCATACGGCATAACCAGGTGCAATTCTTTCCTTCCTGTAGCTCAACCAAAACCAAACCATCTAGCAGGTGCAATCACACTCACAATGACTCTGTACAGGGTCTCCGAGACTGTACCTCTTGATAGGAGTAGCCAGCCTCATCCTTCTCCCATGGAGTGGCTAGTGGGTTTGAACCACCGACCTTGCGGTTAGCAGCCCACTCACTGCCTAACCTACAGCACCACCCAGGGCTCCTGGAGCTAATGTCTTGGATTACTGGGCTTCCAAAACAAGTTAAGTCACCTTTAAGCTGATGATCTTTGACAGTACTCTGTGATTTCCCATGAGCATCGAGCTTGGGCAGAATATTTGTGGACAGACCCCACTGGCGGAGACTTAGCCAAGTGGCTTGTGTTGGCACTGCCAATATTCAGTTGATGTTCTTGCGATGGGAGCCTCGGGTCTATAATGGTTCAGTAGATGGCATTGCGGGCAGGGGAGAGGTGGCATATCTGACCTCCCTCTTGCCATGAGGCAGGCGTCTAACATGCCTCCCTCCTCCATCTTTCTTGACCCTTAACTTCTGTGCTGGATTGTACAATTCAAGGTGATGGCCACACAGACAAGCTTCACAATGATGGGGGTTGGTTAAGGAAGTTAATAAGCTACCGCAAGTCACCATCAGTAGACAGTAAGGATGCAGTCATTGGCCCACAGCAACACTTTTCCTCAGCCAGCAGCCAAGTCTCAAGACCTCAGCTTCTCAGCCTCTCGGTCCCTTGGCCTCTGCCTCCTTGGGCCAGGAAGCCAGCCCTCCACTCTGTCTCCCGGTCTCCTTGCCCTGCATCAACCCCCACTTCAGACGAAGATCTCAAATATGCTGCACTAGAGACTTCTTCCAGTGGCCCTGGGACTTCTCGTTCTTCCAGTTTCAAAGATGGCTCATCCGTGTAGCTAGGAGGGTGGGAACTAAATCTGACCCATCCCCTCTAGGCATGAGCCACAGGCCCTCTTTGCATAGTCCCACCCAGTCATGTGGGAGCTCTTACTGATAGCGTATCATTCCACCACTCAGTCACATTGAGCAATACTTTTTTTGGTGGGGGGAAGTGATTCTCTGGAGAAACCACTTCTACACTTAGAATGTCGTTTCCTGTAAAGTACTTCTGGGTGAACTTGAACCTCCAACCGTTCAATTAACAGTCGAGTTTCTTAACCATTGGCACCACCAGGGACTCCCACCCAGTCCTTTGGTGGGCGGTACCGAGGCATGGGTAGAAGAGCCAGATTAAGAAGTTCCACTCCCCCACATGAGGTGTGACACATAGCCCCGCTGTAAGCTTCATTTTGAAGACGGTCACTTCCTTCCTGCTTGGAGTTGGGTGACCTTTGAGTCAAAACCTGATTCAGAACCTTAAAGCCTCAATGCCTGTCCATCATTGCACAGTGGTTCCCACCATCTCTTTCATGGTCACTGCCCTTGGTTTCAGAATGGCATTTTCCCATTGTCCTCCAATGGGGAGGGGGGTGTAAGATTTCGAGACTCCTGGGGAGCGTTGGGCTGCTCACTACAAGGTCTGCTGTTCTAATCCACCAAGGGCTCTGAGGGAGAAAGGTTCATAACCTGGAAGGCCTCCTATTGGGCTGCTGTGCATTAGAATGGCCTCTGTGGCTGTGGGTGGGGTTGGTTTTATGTGTGGACTGCGGTATTCTCAGCTTGTTTTAACCAGTGGAGAAGCCTTGGCCTTGGTTGGTTGGTGTTTGAGGAACAGGGAGAGTCAGAAAACTTGGGCTCAGGCCTCCTTGGCCCGACTCCACTCCCCTTTTACCCGAATGTGCTATGTCATCGCTGGCAGCTGACTATGTAATTGGGAGCAGGGCTTGTTACTGGAACATCTGACGCCGGGGCCACTTTTCCCATCTCTAATATGTGCCCTTAGAACCCAAACTGGGAGGGTTCCCTGCTTTATTTTAGGCTTTCTAACTGCCATTTTGTGGGTAGGTTTTGTTTTTTAAATAACCCATTGCCAACAGGAAATGAGAAATGCCTGGCTCTTTATATTGTAATAAGGCTGAAGACTTGAAAGTGTCTAGCCTTGTTTTCTCAGTGAACTCCGTGTTGTTAAATTGGGCGCTTGGAGCGCAGGGTGGGGGGTGGGGGTGCTCATTCTTAACATTGTGGAAAATTGTCATCTCCCCCCCCCCCCCCCCTTTATACTATTTCAGTCAGAGAACCTTTAAGATTTACTGGTTCAGGGGCCTGGGAATGTTCCAGAAAGACCAGTTTCCTTCCTCAATCAGTTTCTAGCTCCGCGTAGGGCTTGGGGGCAGGGCTTTGTCAGCTAGATGTGAGCGAAGCTTCCTGTGTCAGGAATGGCTGAGAAACGGCCGGCACAGTGGTCTTGGCGTGTAGCCCGGCGTAGCCCTGCGGTGGCCTGGTGGCATGGCAGGGAGTGCCTAGCAGTTTCCTCAGGTCCTGGCAGAAAGGTTGCCAGACCGGGAGTGTTCTCCATATGCATATGCGTCTGGGTTTTTCTCAAGTGACACGTTTGAAAACGACCTTGAAGTCAGTCTGCTTTGGGAGACAAGCACCTAGGTGGCAGCATTAGAAGCGTTCCTCAAGCCCCTCCCCCCTCCAGGTGGCATCACTGTGGCTGCTGTCTGGTCAAGCTGGTCGCTGGCATCGGTGGGCCGTGCGTGCACCACTGTTTCTTGTGATTGTGATTTTTAGAAGCGATGCCCGTGCTTCCGCTGCCTTCAGAATGGGTGTTCAGTTGCTCCCCACACCCTGCCTTCCTCCATGTGCCGCTTCCGCCCCGTCTCTGTCTGCTTAGACGGCCCCTGGTGTTGCCATAAACCTTCAGGATTCCATTCCCTATCTCTCTTTTCACGCCCGGGCTGAGTGAATTCTCACCGGGAATCCACCCGGTCGAAGGGCACAGAAACCTCTTGCCTCCACGTTGCTGCCTGGCTTTGCCGCCCGCAGGGCCACCCGCAGGGCCAACCGTTTCCGCTGCAGGCCCAGCCCGTGGGCTGTTGGGGCCCAGTGCAGTGGTGTGTGGAAAAATAGTCACCGTTATCAACGCGTTTTGGTAGAAAAACAGTTCAGATCCAAGTGGGAATGTTTTGTCTGAAGCAGAGAGGCCACATGTTTGAGGCCAACACTGTGTGAATACCGAGGCTTCATCCACTGTGTGTGTGTGTGTGTGTGTGTGTGTGTGTGTGTGTACGTACACACACAAGTGTGCGAGAGGGACTTTCTATTGCTGCCTTGCCGAGGAGGCTGATAGAGAGCAGAGCACCCCCACCCCACCCCGTGCAGTCTGAGTGACGGGTTTTGCCCTCTTTTCCAGATCAATGTCCGGGTTACCACCATGGATGCGGAGCTGGAGTTCGCCATCCAGCCAAACACCACTGGGAAGCAGCTTTTTGATCAGGTCAGTGCCTTTGAACTTGAGCTTCCATGTATGTGTCTGTGTGTCTTTCTCTGGCAATCACCAGATAATTTTGTTTCAATAAAGACACCACTGGGTTTGTCTGCATTCTTCTCTGTCTGTAAACTCGACCCCATGGCGGTGGTGCCCATTCTGACCCATAGCCAACCCGTAGGGCAGAGCAGGCGGCCCCAGAGGGTTCCAAATCTTCACGGAAGCAGACTGCCCCATCTTTCTCCCCCACCGCTGTTGATGGGTTCAGCCATCAACTGCTAGTTAGGCGTTGAGCACGTGCCTGCTGCAGTTCTGATGCACAGTGCCCGGAGAGGGTGCCTGAGGCTGTCAGTTGTTACGGGGACACAGAGCCTCGTCTTCCTCCAGATGAGCGGCTGGTGGTTTTGATGGGCGGATAGGTGTGACTGTGTGTCAGTTGGAGTGTCTATGTAGACACATGTGATTCCCGCCTCCAACTGTTTTTTTTAAAAAAGTGTAGAAACTGCTTACCCGTGAGCTGTGAGAACAGCCAGCAGCTAGTCCCTGACTTGCCAGTGGTGGCCTGGGCGTGGCAGTGAGAGGCAGTGGGGGTGGGGGGAGGGTGCGGTGCAGGGGAAGAGGCAGGCCCCTTGACTGACTTCCTCAGCATGTGGTTAGGCGCTGTGGCTTCTTTCTTCTTCTTTTGCACTTCCTGTTGTCTCTTCACGGAGCGCTGGAGATGTTCAGCTCCAGTCGGCAGATCTCACGGGAGGAGGCAACAAGGAACAACAGCTAGTGGTTTCGAACTGCCGACCTGTGGTTAGCGGTCCAACATGGAACCGTGACACCACCAGAACACCCACAGCCCCCTAAACACTGAACGATTGCATCAAGCCGGGGCGCTCTGTTTTCATTGTAAAGGATCTCCTTCCGACGTTCACCTGCAGAACGGAGGTGTGGCTGAGCGGGTGTCGAAATGAACCCAGAACTCCATCCATATCAATCATTGTGGATGATTGGGGTGGGGAAGAAGATGAAGGAAAAAACATAATCACACAAATTTGGTAAATGTGGCAAGTCTTGAGAAGATCTGAAGGTAGATGATTCCAGAGTACCTTAACATCCCATCAGCCATCCTGTTAAAGCAGCGTATCTCTGTCCCTCGCCCCTTGAAGAATCGGTTCGCTGGAGCAAAAGCTTGGCTGACCCTTACTTCAGTCGGCAAGTTTTTCTATCTAAACCTCAGTGAAGAGACAAGCTGTTCTGTCCCACATGGACTAGGGGCTTCGGGCTGTCCACCTGCCCCCTTCCTTCGGCACCCAGTTCCCGTCAGTCCCCTTCAGTGATGGGGCTGGATGTCACTGAATCTCTCGTCTGAGTCTCTGAGTCTCGTTTCAGAGAATCTAAGGACATTGAGGTTGGAGCAGACCTTGGAAATTTCCTTGGTCTAATACACGTGTGTCACAGATGATAAAATGGAGTCTCGGTGAGATTAAGGCCCTAACCCTGGTCATCCATCCATCCAGGCAGGGCCAGGGCAGCCCTGCCGGGTCGTTGAACCCTGGTGACCTTACTCTTCTGGAGATGCAGGTTGACCCCAGGTGTCTCATCAGCCCAGTGGGCACGTGCGACAGGGGTGAACCCAGGGGCTCGCACTGGGGAAGCCAGTTTCCACAACCCCCCACTCTAACTAGGCGTCTCACTTTGCAGCGCAGCTTTGATTCCTGAAGCCCCCCCTCCTGGGGCACGTCCACCCCGACAGCCCTGGACGAAGCTGAGAATATTTCTTCGTGAAAGGCTCAGGGACTGAGTGCTCAGGGAGGGTTTTCCCTCCTCCTACCTGTACGCAGGCGAAAGATGAGCAGACACTACCTGTGCAGGTGACCAAGATCTAGGAAGCTCCTTCATGGGCTCCAGTGGTCCCAGTCCCCAAATCGGGTCCCGGCATGGAGGAGTTTTAAAGAGCTCTGAAGGGCTGTGAACGTAAGTTCCAGCCCACCCTCACCCCCCTGCTCACTTCACGTGTTACTTAAATCTCCTCTCCCGTAAGCCCCACCCACCTTGGAATCCCAGCATGTTCCTGTGGTGTGGCAATTACATAACCTGTCAACTTGCGAAGGGGTGGAGTCTGGCCTGTCAGTCAGGTCGCAGCTGGATGACCTCATTTGGGAGGCACAAACAAGAGATAAATAACTCACTGGAGGCCAGATACGTGCTCACTCCCTGCGAGACATTCCTGTTGACAAGCCACACGAAGCTACATTAGTAGAGCCAGAGCCTTGGAGTTGGAGGAACCACCTGGAGGCTCACACCAACACTGAGATGCTTCCACCACCACTGGATCCACAAGACTTTCCACCCACTGGCCTGTGATCTTCCTTCATTCGGCGTCATTGCATGTGTTTCATGAGTCTGAGGAGGAATTTATAGATTGGTATTGGCCACATGGGCTATTACCAGACTTATGAACCTGATCTGAATTGGGCTGGGTGTTTTCTCAGTATTCAATTGCTCTTGTACATAAAGCTCTTCCTTATACACACGAGTATCTCTAGATTTGTTTCTCTAGTTAACCTGGACTAACGCATGTGGTAACTGGATTCTGTCCCAGTGCTCCAATTTGTCAGGGCCACACTGGGACTATCACGCAGGTGTCCTGCTAGGTCAGCGGTTCTCAACCCGCGGGTCGTGACCCCTTTGGGGGTTGAGTTACCCTTTCACAGGGGTCGCTCTATTCAAAGCAGTAGCAGAATTAGTTATGAAGTAGCAACAAAAATAATTTTATGGTTGGGGGGGGTCACTACAACCTGAGGAACTGTATTAAAGGGTCTCAGCATTAGGAAGGTTGAGAACCACTGAGCTAGCTGCTTGAGTCACGGGTGAAGTGTGCACGCACACACACACACACACACACACACACACACACACACAGCTTCCTTCCCAGGGTCTGCCATGAAAGCCATTCCTGGGCCGAGAGGAGGGTGCAGCCTCACCTTGTGTTTGGGCCCTTGGTGCGTCTCAGCCTGGGGTGGAGGGGCGAGGAGCGTTTCCCAGGAACGCTGCATCCTCCCTTTGTGGCTGGTTTTTAGAGCCAGCCAGAGACAGGAGCTCTGGTGGAGTTGAGCCGCTAACCAAAAGGTCTGCTGGGGAAAGATGAGGCTAGGGGCTCCTGGGCAGTTACAGCTTCAGACCCCACAGGGGCAGGTCTACTCCGTCCTTACTGGGTCCTTACGAGCTGCAACCCACTCGATGGCAGTGATGATTAGTATTTGGCAGGAAGGTTCTTTACTGCTACGGTGCCATTTGTAGACGTCAGTGGGTGAGGGGCTGCTAGAAATGATCCCCAAGGAGTTTTACACTTGAGGTACTGCAGCAAGACACGAGGCCTAGCAGGGCAGCCAGAGGCAGGTGCCCCAGCTCAGCTTGGACCATAGGTGCCTCAACGTGGCCACAGGATGCCCAGCTTGCCCTAGTGAAGGAGGCTGTGGCAGTAGGGGGAACGCTGTGGCCTAAGCAGAGGAAGCGAAGCGGGCTGCTGCTGCTGGCTGGGGGAGGAAGGGCGTGACCAGATGAGCAATGCCGCCTCACAAGAGCAGGAGCCGAGAAAGCGCCCAGAGGATGGCGCAGCAGTGGCATCTCCCCTGTTTGCAGGAGTTGAGGACACGAGTGCCGGCCAGGAGTTACCTAGAATTTCAGATTTTACTTTCAGCAAGAGCTCTAGGTCACAAAGGTCATTTCTAGAACATTATGAGAAAAGTCGTGTACGCAGAACGTAAGAACAGCCTTCGGCAGGTCTAGCTGTACACACCATGGGATTTAAACTTAACAGCCAGCCAGGGCCCTGAACGCCCACTTCTGTGCTGGTGTCCCTCGGGATCCACCTGGACTGGTGCTGGGCCCCCGTAAGACCACCCTCTAGACAGGAGCTGTCTCCACAGTGCTGCACGAGAGACCTCCTCCCCTCGAGGACGTGGGAGAAATTTACTTTGTGAAATCTGGCATTGCCAGGAGCTAGAGTGGTGACCCCACCTACCCCTTCATATATCCAAACTTCACGCTTCTGGTGGCTCCGTGGAGTAAGCCTTGGGCTGCTAACTGCAAGGTTAGCCGTCTGCTTCCGTAAAGGTGTTTAGCTCCAGAAACCCCCAGGGGCCAGTTCTACTCCACCCTGTCCCTGCTGTGAGTTAGCATCGACTCAAAGCAGTGAGTTTGGGTTTTTGGTAAAAGACAACAGTCCCCGTTGGCACATGTAATGAGTCTTCTCATCCAGGACACTTGCCTCCACTACGTCCTGCCTTCCTGGGGCACGGTCTCCCTATTCCTAGTTAGCTCAGGCTCAGGCCAGCTGGGACATGGGCACAGCAGCCAGCAGAGCCGGGGAGGATTGCTCCCTGGTCATTCCTTTTTCAGGTGGGTGTACCTGAGAGGTGACATTTCTGTCTGGATACACAGAGTGGAGGACACCCTGTGCTGGCTGGGGCTCCACCCCAAACCGGCCATCTGGTCACCCACAACAACAGCCCACAGCGTTTCCCTCTTCACCCTCACCCCTACCCCGTGTGCTCCGGAAGCCATGTAGGAGTTAGAGGAAGGAGGAGGGTGGTTTTATAAAGACAGCTCTGAGTCTGCTCAAGTTCGTACAAAAATTAGTCATTTATAACCCGGGTTCAACGGTCTTTGTTGCTACTGCATGACTTGAGAGTTGGCTTTCCATGAAAGCCAACTGCGGCCACTGTGGGGGTGGATGGGGCCGGGGCCGGGGCCGTGGCACCCCCCTGATGACTCTCTGTCTCTGCCTCTCCAAGGTGGTTAAGACTATCGGCCTCCGGGAAGTGTGGTACTTTGGCCTCCAGTATGTGGACAATAAAGGATTTCCTACCTGGTTGAAACTTGATAAAAAGGTAAGTCGGGGTTAACCACTTACAGGCTGTTAGCTAGATGTGGGCCCACCTGTTGACACTGAAACTCGAGCCCCTTAGCCCTGCCTTTTGTTGGCCCCTGTCTGTTTGTGTAAAGGTTTGAACAGACAAAAGGCTGCGGGCTTCCAGTAAATGAGGACACTGGCTGGTTGCACCCCCCCACCCCCCTTCTCGTTGCTCACTTAGCCTGGCACGAAGACTACAGGGGGACTGCCGAGCCCCTCTCCCGCCTTCGGCCTTTCTTTTTCAGAGTGTTGGTCTTCTAAACCAGGGCCCACCACTGTGGTGTCAGGGCCTGTCACTGTTCTGTTTGACCACTTGGCAGATCACCGTCCTGTTCCGAGGACTGGGTGTCTCCACAGGGCAATTTGAATGACAGGAAGAAGCTAAATGTCGGCTTCTCTCCACCCTCTGAGCAAACCTCTTAACCGAGAGTGGAGGCGAGGGGGCCAGTGAGTAGTAGGTGCTATGTGTGACCCAGTGCCAGACCCTGGCCAGATGGCTGGATTCCCGGATCCCAGGGCGGTGGGGGAGGTAGGATCTAAATCCAAGTTTCTCTGTCATGGGAGGCCTGAGTCCTAGAAATGGGGGGCTAGGGGAGGGTCAGGCTATGGCTGTGGTGGGCTACTAGCCAGCTGTTGCTAGACTTCCCACAAAGTGCAGGACTCTGCTGGTCTGTGTGCAGAGAGACTACTCAGAATGGTGGGCAGCCTCTGAAACCAGCCTGAAGACCCTTCCAAGTGGGTGGTGGGCCCCAGAAGGTGGGGCTCTGGACTGAGCCGGCTGTGTGTCCCCAGGTGTCCGCCCAGGAACTCCGAAAGGAGAACCCGCTCCAGTTCAAATTCCGCGCCAAGTTCTACCCGGAAGACGTGCCGGAGGAGCTCATCCAGGACATCACCCAGAAGCTCTTCTTCCTGCAAGTGAAGGACGGGATCCTGAGCGACGAGATTTACTGCCCCCCCGAGACGGCCGTGCTCCTGGGGTCCTACGCCGTGCAGGCCAAGTTTGGGGACTACAACAAAGAGACCCACAAGTCGGGGTACCTCAACTCCGAGCGCTTGATCCCCCAAAGGTGAGTGAGCGGGCTGTCGGGCTCTGGACCTCCTCTGGGCCTCGGGCCTGCCTGGAGGAGCGGAACGTTCCAGAAACACACATATCCAACCACCTGTCCTCCTGGGACGGACCGCTGAGCCACGAGGGGAGAGTGTGACATCATCTGGCCACACGTGGCCCCCATGGTCCCTGTGCCTCTTCACCGGGGTGGGGTGCACATACATGGTCTCCTTTGGGGAGGAGGGCAAATCAGCTGCCACCTGGACACTGACTCATTCTGACCCCTTTTGTATAAGGTTTGCCGGGCAGATTTTCCAGAAGTAGACCCCCCAGGCCTTTCCTCCAAGGCGCCTCAGGGAGGCATTAGACCCACAGTCCTTTGCTCAGCAGCCAAGCGGGTTAGCCATTGGCCACATGCCCCTTGGGTGAAATTCCTTCATTGTCTTGGTCACAAAAACAGGACTGGGGCTTCCCTACTGGGGATCTAGACCTTCCAGGTTAGCTGGGCGTCTGTGGCGATGCTGCCCATTGGACAAGGAGACAGAACTCTGGGGGGCAGTGGGTCTGCGTGCTGGGGACACAGGATGGAGGTGCCCTCCGTGACACGGCGTGTGCTCTGCTCCTTCCCAGAGTGATGGACCAGCACAAGCTCACCCGAGACCAGTGGGAGGACCGCATCCAGGTGTGGCATGCCGAGCACCGAGGGATGCTCAGGTGAGCAAGGGCTGCAGCTTCCTGGCTCAGCCCCGCGCCCTGGGCAGAGCTGAAGATCAGGTGTTGCAAGTGACTTCTTACACGTTTACTGAAGCCTTTTGTGTCCCAAAAGCTTTCTCAAGGTCTGGGCAGAGAACTCCCCATTGTTAGTCAAGGGAGGGGCCCCAGTGTCCTGAAGGAGAGAAACGGTTGGTCCCGAGCGGGAAAGGCCGACATTACAGAAGCAGAAACGAGTGTGGCGGGGCCGGGCCTGTGTGTGACATGTTGCCACAGGAAGTGAGAAACCTCAGGCTTCCTGCTGCGTCCCAGAGCGGCTTCCTCCTGGGCCCTGCCCCGTCGCCTGGCGAAGCCTGGGCGGTGTTTTGCCCTTGGGCGCTCCCTGCCTGACCCAGGCGGCCTTTGGCGAGAGGACCACGGCCCAGGGTGATGATGGCCACAGGGCGGGTGGCCTGGGAGCCCCTGAAGGCCTCGGAAAGTCATGCCTTGTGCCTCTGAAAAGGCCAGTGTGCGAAGCAGCCAGGGAGAGGGAGCTCAGGACGAGATGGCGCCGCAGGTCTGCCTGACTGCTGAAGCGGACGCGGTCAGCACCCCGATCCAGGAGGAAGAGGGGCAGCACAGCCCCTCACCAGCCCGCAGCCCTTGGCCCATTTGTGCATGTGCGTCTGTGTGCGGAAGCGCGTGCGTGCATGCGTTTCCCAAACACATTTCCTTGGGGTGGTTGAGGGCGATGGTTTATGCGGTAGCGTGGGTTTCCGTATAGTTTCCTCCAAACTGTCCTGGCCCGCTGTCTCCGATCTGGGCCACCATCTCGTGTGGTTGCCCGGTGTCCCTCGCGGCGCGTGTGTCAGTGTTGACGATGGATGGCAGGTTGCTCGTGTGCGCTGACGGCCCCTCCCCCGCCTGTCCAGGGACAGCGCCATGCTGGAGTACCTGAAGATCGCACAGGACCTGGAGATGTACGGCATCAACTATTTCGAGATCAAGAACAAGAAAGGGACCGACCTTTGGCTCGGCGTGGACGCCCTGGGGCTGAACATTTACGAGAAGGATGACAAGTGAGTCCAAACTCGGTCCTTCTCTCCAGGTGTGGGACACTTGGGTGGCCCTCTGAAACAGCTGGCTTCGCCACCATGGAGGGGGTCCTGGTACTGGGGGCACAGGTGGGCACCAGTGACTTCTGTCGCCCATGGAGTGGGGTAGGGGAGTGTCTGGGGCCTTGAGGATTCAGAAGCAGGTAGAGGAGTTGGGATAAGGGGTGCAGGTGCTTTGGGAAGGCACCCTCTCCCCTTCTGTGAGGCCCTGGTCCGAGTCTGTAAGCACACAGCTCCTGTCAGGGCTGGAAGTACGCCGTGCGTGGTGGCGTCAGACGTGGGGCTTCCATAACACCAGCCCCGTGTGCCGGTGGTGCTCTGCTCGGGGGAAGTCAGGCTCACAGGACAGGGGCTCTGGGCACCTGCCTACCCCTCCCTCACATTGCACACATTGTCTTTTTTTTTCTGCTGCGGAGACAGACAGACAGCTGCCCTCGAGTCCCCCCAAGCCGGGAAGGGAACAGTCCTCCGGAGGTTTTCAGTGGCTGATTCTGTGGGCTTGTTTTCCACGGGGTCTTCGGTGGGCTGGACCCTCCGGCCTTCCAGTGAGCCACCCCAGCCAGTAGCGCCTACACCCCGAGGGGCCTCCGGGAACCGCTAGCCAACACGCAGACCCACTCTCATCCAGGAGGAGCAGCTTCAGCTCAGCAGAGCCTGAACCTAAAGGCAGCTGCAAAAGGAGAGAGTCCTTAGTCCTGAGTTCCTCTGCTGCTTTGCTCAGCCTAGCGGCTCAGAAGGGCTCACCAAACGCCAGCCTGCTGGTGGGGGGGCGGGGGGGGGCTTAAGGGTACGTACCAGCTGTATCAGACCCAGACCCAGGCCAGGCCACCTCCTCCCGGGACCGGCCTGTGGTTCGTCACCTACCCTTCCTGCCCGAGCCTCCCCGGCCTCGCCCACCATCATCACTGCCCTTGCTGAGAGTAGCTCCCCACACCCCAGGCGCTCCTCTCTGGAACTAACATGGGGGTGAGGAAAGGCGTGGGCAAGAAGAGCTGTTGCCTATCCCAGCCCAGGGTGCCCTGGCCAGGCCTGAAGCAGAGCGAGGTGCTAGTGGGACAGGACCTGTGGGGACCTGGACTGCATGATAGCACTAAGCCCACGGTGGGAGGCTGCTGTGTCCATGAGCCCCGGGGAAGGGCCTTCACAGGTCCTGCCAAGGGGAGGAGTATCGCCCTCAGGCCCCTGTAGACGTTCCCCCCCAAGGACCCGGGCTGACTGACTGAGATGAGCAGTCAAGGAAATCAGAGAGCTCCTGCCTCGGGCTGTAGGCCCTTCGGAGCTGAGCAGAGGGTGGCTCCTATGGGAGCAGCTGTACGGCAGTGGGGCATGCACCGGCCCCCGGGAGCATCTGAAGACCCGCCTCGCTCCTGCTGCTTCAATGACCAGCTTTTGTCAGGGGCCAGGCCTCCAAACAAGTTTTTCTGGCCGCTAGAAGCTGCCGTAGGCCAGGGCCTGCCCACGTCAGCTGGCCACTGCCCCCAGCCCACAGAGACATTCATTCGTTCCAAGCACAGCAAGAGCCAGTGCCCCATCCCGTCTTCTCTGCTGCTTCTCTTCACAGAGCCCCAAGCTGGAAGTTCCCCGGGGAGGCTTTCTCCCCAGACACAGGGCTCCAACCCCTGCCCTCCTGGCCTCTTCCTCTCCTCAGCCACCAAGCCTCCGAGCCTATTGCTGGCAGCCGACAGGCCTTCTGGGCAAACTTTGACCACTTGGTTCCCAGTGTAACCAGGAGCCGGGGGTCAAGTCACCATCAGCCAGAGCACTGAGCAGAGAGAATTGCTGACTCTCAGCTCTGTGGACAGACTGACCTAGGATGGGGGTGTGTGTGTGCTGAGCTTCACCATCCCCTCACCCCTAGGTTTGCAGAAGGGGCATCCTTTCAGCAGACATGCTATCTTTAGAAGAGGGGCACACAGGCTGGAGGGGACGAGCCCCAGCCTTCCCTGGTGGGTACGATCGGTGGAACGTTTGTTCAGTGCGAGCTGGCATTCTCCCGACAGCACAGAACCACCTAGAGGAACCCCACACTGCCCCCACATTCCTTATCCCTTCTGATCACCACCCACACCTCCCACACCTCCGCTTCCTCCCCTCCTCGGCCTCACCCCTTTGTCCAGCCTCTGTCCGGAGGGGCCCTGGGTGCCTGCCAGCCATCTGATTAACCCTACAAGGGAAGGGGCGCAGTGAGAGACACGTGGGGGCCTGGAAACCAGAGCTGAGCAATTGTTCCTGGTTATCTTTTGGGAAGCTACTTTGTGTAAACTTACTGTTTCTTTCCCTATCTTTCCCACATATTCCAGTATTCATTGGTGAGTCTGGCCTGGAACTGTTGTTACTGCGGCCGTTGGATTGTTTCGAGTTGTTCTGGTTTTATTCCCCCAATCCGACCTATTATTTGTTGGTTGGGATTCACTGTAAGGAAGGGACTGATTTCTCTTCCGTCGAGGCAGTTATACGAATCTAACGCCAAAAGCTAAACTCCCTGCCAGAGCCGATTCCAACCCTAATGACCCTATAGGGCCGGGTAGAACTGCCCCTGGGGGTCTCCAAGACTACTGTAGCTCTTTTTAAAAACTATTGTATTGGGCGCCCTTACAGCTCCTAGTACAATCCATACATCCGTCCATTACGTCAAGCACAGTGGTACGTATGTGTCCAGTATGAGCTCTCTCCCTCATGAACCCTTGATGATTTATAAATTATTATTTTTTTCATGTCTTACCCCAACCGCTGTTTCCCGTCACCCACTTTGCTGTTGCTTGTCCCCTGGGTGGTGGTTATACGTGGATTGACCGTAGCTCTTTCAGGGAGTAGGAAGGTCACGTCTGCCCTGTGGAGCTGGCTGGCTGGTGGTTTTGAACCACAGACCTTGTGGTTAGCAGCCACCGTGAAACCACTTTACCACCAGGGCTCCCTCGACTTGGTTTCCTCTGCGGCAGTGGTTCTCAACCTTCCTAATACCATGACTCTATCATACAGTTCCTCGGGTTGGTGAGGGCCCCCCCCCGCCCCCCCCACCGCCAGGAACTTATTTTTGTTGCTACTTCATAAGTGTAATTTTGCTACTGTTAAGGATCAGGCGACCCCTGTGAAAGGGCCATTGAGTTTATCATCTATTACTGTTTGTTGCTCAAGTGGCTTGAGGCTAGCCCTCAGTAGCCAGCCTCTCCAGGTGGCCGCTGACCCTGTCGGGCACCAGGATGCTCTGAGTGCCCCCTGACTTGCTGGTACTAACCAGCTCCCACCCACCACTCCTCACTCCTGCCACTGCAGAGACATCAGGGTGTGACAGCTTAAACAAGGACAGCTGACATTTTACTTGTGGACTTAAAGATTAATTCCGGAAACTTTCACTGGTCCAACAAAGGACAGGGATGATGGCATCCATTGAACTAGGCCAGAAGTCAGGACAGTGGGGCTGGCTGTCATCATGGGTCAGCGGCTGTGAATTGTTTCAGGAGGCTTGAGAAGAAGGTGCTTGCTCAGGGAACCCCAGAAAGCAGAGAGGGCCCAGGTCCCAGCCCCTTGGAAGATAGCCCCTGTCCAGCTTGAAGTCCAGGTTTTCCTAGGATCTGAAACAAGGCGCATGAGATTCATAGAAAGATAGGCCCAGAGAATTGCACTTGACTCCTCATGGCCTGGGAGTCGCCTGTGTGGGGATTTGGCCGCCGAGCTGCTTACATGGCTCTGTTCTCTGCCTCTTCTGTAATCCAGATACGGCAAGGGGTGACTTTCAACAACAATGGTTTTTCTCAGTGGATGGGGCAAGAGGTCCAAATGTACGGTGCCAGCTCTAGGCGGAAGCCTTCTCTCCCGTGGCGCACACTTGAGCCGGGGAGGTCCTTGTCCCCTTTTACCGTCTGTGATTCTAGCATTCCTTGGCATCCATCTTCCCCTAGACCGAGGAGGCCCCAGCGCAGGGAGGCATCTGCTCCCAGTTCTTCCTTGGTGGTGGAGGGGCCCTCTGCGCTCTGCTCACTCATTTAACCTCTTCTCCGTCTCAAAAGGGATTGACTCGAGACAGCTGATCCTGCCTCACTGCCTAAGTGCCACTCATCTTGCCTGTGAGCATCATGGAGGTTACACGTTGGATAATTACATCAGGTCACCAGAGGGACATTGCCCGATACTTAGGATCACGGTGCAGCCAGGTTGACGGTGCCTCGTCTTTCTCTTATGCAGCAGCTAGGGCGTTTGAATCATCCACCTTGCACTTAGCAGCCAAATGCTTTATCCACAACCCCACCAGGACTCCCTCACCAGATAATAGGCACGTGTTCATTAGGATAGAGGGAAAGACAGCATACCAGCAGGAGGTGCTCAGCACAAGGAGACAAGACAGGCGGAACTGCCCGTCCCGGCCACCTTCTGGATGGGAGGTGCACTGTGGGTGGGAAAGACCGGTTCTCTGGCCGCAGTGGCAGAGTGGTGGGGTGCGAGGCTCTTGCGGTGACATCTGGGACGGTATCCCAAGTGTGGCTGTGAAGTCACCCCTGACTTGGGTGGCCCTACAGGGTGGAACTGCTCTGTGCTGGACTCTTGACTTGGACCTGGTGAGAGCGAGACCCTGGGGCTTCACCTCCACAGCATTGCTGGCAGAGGGACGGGTGTGGGGTGTGTGTGCAGCGTGGTCTTGAGACCACGCGGTGACCTTTCCTGGGAGTGCTGTTCCACAGCCAGCACCCGCGTCCGAGTCTCGTGCTGTGCATGCGCTGCTGGGCTTGTGACCTTGGGGGGATAGCTTCTGGGAGGGCCACATGGAAGCCAGCCTGGAGAGCGACCACCCCTTTCCCAGCCCACGCTTCTCCACTGAGTGTGGGCTCACGTTCAGGGTTAACTGAGGAGGGAGGAGTATAAGGGGCTTTGGGGCATTCTCCATTCATTGTGTTCATCATCCTACTGTGTCTGCCAGGAGAGAGGCTGGCCTCTCCCCCGGTCAGCGATCCCTTTGCTTGGGCTCTAAGGAGAGGAGAGGGAAGTGGGCCAGGAGGCAAGTGGGCAGATCGAGGTGTCCGAAGGCAGGCTGTGAACTAAGAAGGTGGGGGCCCGATGAGAAGGGTCCAGGTGCTGAGTTAAGGAATGTGGTTTTATCTCATGGAATCAGGTGCATGGGTGACAGGAGGCATGTATATGAGAAGCTCTGACCACAGTGGGGGTGGGGTGGGGGGTGAGGTAGGATGCAGGTGGAACATGGCAGTGTACCCTTGGTCAGGGGTCAGAGTTGACCGCCCAGCTCTTAAGCCCAGCAACAGGAGGTGGAGAGAGCAGGCCTGGAGGACGGGTGTGAATGGGCATGCATCAGTCTCTCAGGAGGCTGGAACCTTCCAGAAAACCACCTGGCTGGACTTAGGGCCAGGTGGGAGCTCCTCCTGAGTTAGAAACTGAAAATAAGAACAGAAATGCAAACTTCTCTTGGCCCACTTGAGCGAGTGTGCATGTGTGCACCTGTGCGCACGTGTGTGCACACGTGTCTGTCCATGTCCATCTGTCTAACAGTCCATCTTTTGTTGTGCTTTTTAACCTTAGGTTGACCCCAAAGATTGGCTTCCCGTGGAGTGAAATCAGAAACATCTCTTTCAATGACAAGAAGTTTGTCATCAAGCCCATTGACAAGAAGGCCCCTGTAAGTTTGCAGAGCTCCCTGGGTCTCTAGCGTCCGGCTAAGTGTGTCTTCAGGGTAGTCTCTGGCGTCTGTCTGTGGGAGGAGAGCCGGCGTCCTCAGAATGACCCTTCGTGTGGAGAGGCGAGCCCGAGGCCATGCTAGAGGGGAGGTGCCATAGCAGCTTCGGGCCAGCCCCCCAGGTGGGGCCTGGGCCCGAGTTTTCACAACCCTCCATCCCCTCCTTAGGAAGGAGAGGGCAGCCCCTGGCCAGCTGCCGAATGAGAAGCCTCTCTCAAACTGCATTGCTGGCCGAGCTGGACTTCTGAAAGGGTCAGGTTCACAGCTGTGCCCGCCCGCCCACCTGCAGATGTGTGTCTGGTGGGGGCCCTTGCCACTCTTGCTGGGACCAGCTGCCCCAGGAGAGCTCCAAATGGGCATGTCTTCAGGCTGGTTACCCCCAGGGGAAGGGAAAGAGGTCAGACTTGGTTCTTCTGGTCCCCAGCCTTCTGGTGCCACACACTCTTCCCAGAGGCCGGCCTCCCTGAGCCCCCTGGGGGGGTCCTCACGCCACCCCTTCACAGTGGTGCCCAGGATGGAGAGGTGTCACTGTGGGCCTGCCACATATAGAGGAGCTCTTGGCTGGGGGGGTCCTCCGATCAGACCCTGGGGTCTTCAGATCGGTTACCGTTGGCCAGTAGCTGTGAGTCTGCGGTCTGTTCTGCTCAGATGTGTGCTTCCAGCTGGGTCTCTGAGAACAGGAGAGACCCTCCTTACAAAGGCACACACGGGCTTGTGGTCTGGCCCCTGCGGACCTAACCCTTGGGCACAGCAAGCGCAACAAGAGTTGGCGGTCCTGTTGTCCAGTGACCAGCCCATTCAGACCCAGTGGGTCGTGACGCTGTTTGGATTAAGTGCTTTCTCCTTCTTTGTTGAGAGCGCTTCCTGTTGTTGACATTGAGACTGAATTCTACACTTGATTATCATTTAAGTTTTGTTTGTTAATTTGGCCTAAATGTAGCTTTCAGACACTGAGGAATATTTCATAGTTCCCGGGCAGAGGCGTTTGTAATGGGTTAGCCCCACTACGCTTTTGCCGTACCGTCAGAACACGTGGAGACAATCTTTAAGGAATAAACAGTAGGGGACAAGAGAGCCCCCATATGCTGGTAACACCCCGGGTTGGGCTCTGAAGTGAACCTTTTCAAAGGTTCCAATCATGGTGACTTCATTTGTTGGTCAGTACTTTTGTCTAAATTGTTGTGGGGGACAGGATTGGCTCTTCCGTCTCGACAGTTGGCAGGCCTTGGTCTGGGGGACACCATGGGCAGAAGCCAAGTGAAAGGACACATTTTCTGACACTAGATATAAAAGCACAAGTACAGTTTAAAAACAGAGCAGGGGCCAGGGCGTGCCACCCCATCAGACTCAACCGGAAAACACTTCTAAAGGTCAACAAACAGACCTTGAACTATTTATAGGGTTTTTTGGGTCCTTTTTGTATTTGGTTGTTGATGTTGATGTTATTTTGTTTTCTTTTGTTGCTTTGTTTTGCTGTGTCTGTGCATATTATCTCTGCAGGTCTATCTAGGTAAGATAGGTGGGGTAAACAATCGATGGTTCCAGAGGGACATGGGAGAGAGAGAGGTGGGGGAAAGGAAGTGGTGTTAACACACAGGGACAAGGGAACAACAAGCGATCCAAAATCAGTGGTGAGGAGGGTGTAAGGGGCCTGGTAGGGAGGTCTTGATCAAGGGCAATGTAACCGAAAGGAATTACTGAAACCCAAATGAAGGCTGAGTATGATAGTGGGACAAGAGGAAAGTAAAAGGAAATAGAAGAAAGAACTAGGAGGCAAAGGGCATTTATAGAGGCCTAAATACAGGCATATGCATATGTTCATATGTTTATATATGACAATGGGGAAATAGATCTATGTACATATATTTACCATATATACTTGTGTATAAGCCGAGTTTTTTTAGCACATTTTTCGGCAGTTTTTGTGGTAAAATTAGTTGCCTTCGCTGATATTCATGCCGGCTTATACTCGAGTATATACGATATATGTTTAGTATTAAGGCAGCAGATGGACACTGGGCTTCTACTCAAGTACTCCCTCAATGCAAGAATGCTTTGTTCTATTAACCTGGCATTCCATGATGCTCACCTTCCTGACGTGATCCCTGAAGACAAAAGTGGGTGCATAAGCAAATGTAGTGAAGAAAGCTGATGGTGCCCGGCTATCAAAAGATAGCATCTGGAGTCTTAAAGGCTTGAAGATAAACAAGTGGCCATCTAGCTCAGAAGCAACAAAGCCCACATGGAAGAAGCACACCAGCTGGGTGATCATGAGGTGTCAATGGGATCTGGTATCAGGCATAAAGAACAAAAAATCCTATCATTGTGAATGAGGGGGAGTGCGGAGTGGAGACCCAAAGCCCATCTGCAGGCAACTGGACATCCCTTACAGAAAGGTCACGGGGAGGAGACGAGCCAGTCAGGGTGCAGTGTAGCACCAATGAAACATACAACTTTCCTCTAGTTCTTTAATGCTTCTCCCCTCCCACCCACCCACTATCATGATCCCAATTCTACCTTATAAATCTGGCTAGACCAGAGCATGTACACTGGTACAGATAGGAACTGGAAACACAGGGAATCGGCCAATAATGGGAGTAGTCACACCAGGAGGGGAAGGGGAAGGTGGGGGGAGAATGGGGGAACAGAACACAATGATCTACATATAACTCCCCCTCCAGGGAATGGACAGCAGAAAAGTGGGTAAAGGGAGACATCAGTTAGTGTAAGACAAATAAACAACGACTTATAAATCATCAGGGGTTCGTGGGGGAGGAGGGGGGAGGAATGAGAAGCTGATACCAAGGGCTCAAGCAGAAAGAAAATGTTTTGGAAATGTTGATGGCAACAAATGTGCTTGACACAATGGATGGATGGATGGATTGTGATAAGAGCTGCATGAGCCCTCCGTAAAATGATTAAAAAGAAATAAAACAGCAGGGCCAGGAGAAGACTGAAGGACAGACAGGGTAGGGTCACACTAGACTTGTGGCTGGGGAAAACCTAGGTTGGGGTGGGACAGTGACCGAGTACCTGAGGCCCCCAGTCACCATCCCCTCCCCACCACGTCCTCCTCTTGGGCGGGCACTGCCCTGACCCAGCCTTCTCACCTTGGGCAGTAGCAAATCAAGCTTTCAAGCTTAAACTTTTACCCAAAAGATAGACTACCCCAAAGGTCGCAGTGACTCCGCAGGGCTGTGATAAGCTGACTCGGCCCTTATCTGGTGCTAACGCAGGCAGCCCCTCCTCCATGGGTGGCTCTGGGTGTGTAGCTGACCAGTGACCCATTCATTGTGCCCGCCCCACCACAGGCAGCCCCTTTGGCCCTCACAAAGCCAGCCCCTCACCCTTGCACAGCCAGATGGGGCAGCTGTAGGTCGTGGCCCCAATTCTCAGGTGGAACCCTGAGTGCCACCTGCCCCCCCACATGCATGGCATCCCTGGCTGGACTGTGAAGGTCCCAGGGGCTTTGGAAAGAGGCCTGGGAGAGGCAGGGCTCACCCCTGGGACTCGTTCATCACTTTTAAAGTGTGGGGAAATGAGCTTAGATTGGGGTGAGGCCGGTGGCCCCTTCGGACAACCCCAGCCTTCCCGCCCACCCCTGTCCTGGGGCACTTCATCTCCCAGGAATGCTCCCTGCTTGCTCCTCAGGACACCGAGGTTGGCGTACCTGCCCCTGCTGTGGCCGGCACCGGGGCTTTGCATTATGGGGCTGAGGTCGGGGACCAGTGCCAACGTCCTGAAACAAAGATCCACTGTCAGTGCTTTAACTTGAAGTCTGGCTCCCTTCCAAGGCCTTCCTAGAAACCCCTCCCTCCAGCTGCCCCTTGAGTCCAGCCGGGATCTGTCTTGGAACTGAGTGTATGTGCAGGGGGTCGGCCTCAGGGGCAACGTTGATTCACCCACAAACACACAAGGCCCGCCCCTTGCTTTGTGAGTTTCTCTCTCCCCCCACGGGAATGTGGTGATAAGAGTTCCTTTGCAAGCACGTATGACTCACAGTCGAGACCGATTTGTGTACCGTGGCTGAGGCCATAATGCAAGATTGTTTTCTCTTGTGTAATAAGAGATAGGTGGGTAATAAAAATACCTCTCTCCCAGCTCCCCAGGCCCCTCCCGAGAAACCTGATGACTTAATAACAAGTGTGTGAAACCCCACAGACGGCCCCACCCCGGAAGCCGGGGCTCACCCAGGACCCTGGGTTGAGGAAGAGCTGAGGCCCCCTCCCCTGGCAGAATCTGCATGCTGAGGGCCAGTGTGGCAGAGAGAGGACAGCAAAAGCCAGACTCCGAGCAGCACTACAGGACAGACACCTGTGTTCCCGAGGGTTTCCCCGGCTGTGCAGGAGCAGACAGCCTCCCCTTCCTTTCAGGGGCAGCTGGTGGGTTTGAACCGCCACCCTTGCGGTTAACAGCCCAGTGCCACCAGGACTCCATAGAGCATGGTTTTGAATAGGCTTTGTTTTAGACTTCGTGAAGAAGCCTTATTCCCGCTCTGCCAGCCGAAGTGTTCAGTGTGTCCAAACCAAACTCACTGCCATCCAGTCCAGGCTGACTCCTGGTGACCCCCGCAGCTTTCTGAGACTCACTGCTCACGGGAGTGGGAAGCGCCCCCCGGTCCCTCTCCCAAGGAGCGGCTGGTGGTTTCGAATCACGGGATCCCAGCCCCAGGCATAACCACCTCGACCACCCAGCACTGGGGATCTAGACAGTCACTTCTGTCGTCAGTGTTTGCAGGCGCCCGTCTTACCCAAGTCTCGAGCACCGAGTCCTTGCAACTGGTCTTCCAGAAAGCACCTCTGGCCGTGGCTTCAGGAGGCACTTAGTAGCTGTGGAGCATTCTGCCCACCCGACCCCACCCTGCTCTCAATGCCGTCAGTGCTCCCAGTTGCCATCCCACAATCCCATCCCCTGCTTTCCAGGGAGTAGTGGAGCAAGGCTGGGAGGGAGGGACACAGGGCTGATGCAGTCATGTGGTCGTGGGGTCCTGGCAAGACTGTGGGCACGGGCCCTGCTCCCCACGGCATTCGTGGTTGGTTTCGTGGGACAGGAGCGTGGTGGGGAGTATGCGTGGCCACGGGGAGACCCAAGGTGGTGCCCAGCCCTTTGTTTTCACAAAGGGGTGGGTGGCCGTGGGGCTGGATGTGCCACACACAGGCAGTGTTTGCAGGACAGGCGTGGAGTGGGAGGGCAGGCTTGTCTTGGGGGGTCAGGGTCAGAACAAGGAGCCCTGTGGGGGCGGGCAGGACAGGGGTGAGGCTGGCGAGGCGGGAGCTGCAAGGCGAGGATGGATTAGGTTTGTTTTTGAATCATTTCATTGGGGGCTTCTACAGCTCTTACAACATTCTGTACATCCATTGTTATCAAGCATATTTGTACACATGTTGCCATTATCATTTTCTAAACATTACTTTCCATTTGAGCCCTTGGTATCAGCTCCTCTTGGATTGAGTTTACAGAGCCCTGGGAATCCTTGCTCACACGGATCTTCACAGACCGCCTGTTGGGACTTACACACACCAAGCTCACACATTCACAAGAGGCCTCCCACACGAGCGTGCTTGCAGACTCGCACACCCAGGGTCACACCTGTTTGCACACAGGGGCATTCACCCTCCCACGAGATCATATTGTCACACTCCTGAGGACATCTGTTTGTGCACTTTGCATGAGGGCACACCAACCAAGTCAACAGGCATGGTCGCACATTTGCACACTGACACGAGAGCCCATGAGGTGACAGTCAGGTCGCACACGATCACGCACATCACACGCCCTGTGCAGTGGAGAAGCCGGAGGAGATTTGATGTTTCTGGTACGGGGAGCTGTGGCTTGACTTGGAGCCCCAGGCCCTGTGGGAGGGAGCACCTCGTGTGTGCCCGCGGGCAGGAGGGAGCACCTCCTGTGTGCCCGCGGGCGGGTCTTGAGCATCTCCTTGGGGAGTGCATCCTATGAGCCTCCAGCCTGTGGGCTTGTGACCCGAGGGTGGCCGTGCCCTGTGGTGGGCGTGGATCCTGAGTGGCCGTGCCCTGTGGTGGGCGTGGATCCTGAGTGGCCATGCCCTGTGGTGAGCGTGGATCCTGAGTGGCCGTGCCCTGTGGTGGACGTGGATCCTGAGGGTGGCCGTGCCCTGTG
>NW_022107431.1:9277129-9284720 GCF_000313985.2 Echinops telfairi
TGGGCGTGGATCCTGAGTGGCCGTGCCCTGTGCTGGGCGTGGATCCTGAGTGGCCGTGCTCTGTGGTGGGCGTGGATCCTGAGGGTGGCCGTGCCCTGTGTTGCAGGACTTCGTGTTTTACGCCCCTCGCCTGAGGATCAACAAGCGGATCCTGCAGCTCTGCATGGGCAACCACGAGCTGTACATGCGCCGCCGCAAGCCCGACACCATCGAGGTGCAGCAGATGAAGGCCCAGGCCCGCGAGGAGAAGCACCAGAAGCAGCTGGAGCGGTGAGGGCAGGGCCGGGCGGGCTCAGCGGCATTGAGCGAGCTTGGGCTCCCGGGGTGCCGGATGAGGGGTCCGGCGGGTGGTCCAGGCGGGCAAGGTAGGGCGGGGAGGACTGCGGTCAAGGATGGGTGTGGTGTGCTTTCGAGACCCTGTTTGTCCCTGGGGGCTAGTGAAGGCCCAGTGTGGCGGACCCCTGCTGGGCCCCCAGCCACCTCCCTGGTGAGGCCTAACCCTGCTGCGCCCCCGTGCCTCCCCCCGCGGTAGGCAACAGCTGGAGACGGAGAAGAAGCGCAGAGAGACGGTTGAGAGGGAGAAGGAGCAGATGATGAGGGAGAAGGAGGAGCTGATGCAGAGGCTCCAGGACTACGAGCAGAAGACCAAGAAGGCTGAGAAAGGTCAGACGGGGTTCTGAGCCGGAGCTCCCGTGGGAAGTTGGGGTTTCCAGAGCGCCCGGCGGAGACCAACAGTGGATGTGTGATTGTGTACACGTGTACACACACACACACACACACACACACACACAATCAATCTCTGTTAAACCAACCCTACTGCCATGGACTTGATTCTGACTCGGGTCCCCCCCTCCACCCCATAGACCGTTTCCAAGGCTGTCAGTCTTGGGGGGTGGTCTCATCTTTCTCCTGAGGACCAGCTGGTTGCTTTGAACCACTGACCTTACGAGCAGTTCAGTGCTTACCTGACAGCACCACCCACCAGGACCCCTTTAGTTTTGGAGACTGAGGATGACAGCCTGGCCCCCCTGGGTGAGGGCCACGAACAATTTCCCACAGTCCTGTGCACTAGCTGCAGTGCCCCTTGGCCTGGTTTGGGTATGAAGGCTCAGCGAGGTGGGTGGCTTAGCCAGGTGATGCGCGGATCATTCTGAGGAAGGCGAGCGCCACAGGACCAGGAATCCCACCCCGGGGAGAGCCGGGTTATGCCAGCTTTGTATCGTGGTTTCAGTCCCTTGTTTTTAATGTCCTGAAGTCATCACTGTGCCCCTGGTGGCAAACGGGCTTAAACACTGGGCTACGAACTTGAAAAGTCAGCTGTTTGAAACCACAGCAAGCTCCATGAGAGGAAGGCCGGGCTTTCCGTTCCTGTGAAGAGTGACCGGCTCGGGGACACACGGGGTTAGTTCTGCCCCGAGTCAGAACGAAATCAATGGCCGTGGGCTTGGGTTTGGGGTTGGGTTGGAAGTTAACGCGTGAAACACACCGGGGCTGTGTGATGGAGGCTCATTTCCATGTTCCGGGGAGAAGGCTCACGCGGGGACACCATCCCCGCCCCCTAGTGCGTGACTCCGCTCAGCCGCCCAGGGTCTGTAAGTGGCCTTGCCTGTGCCTGCCTTCCAGAACTCTCTGACCAGATCCAGAGGGCCCTGCAGCTGGAGGAGGAGAGGAAGCGCGCCCAGGAGGAGGCCGAGCGCCTGGAGGCGGATCGCGTGGCTGCGCTGCGTGCCAAGGAGGAGCTGGAGAAGCAGGCCGTGGATCAGATAAAGAGCCAGGAGCAGCTGGTACGGATCGCCGGGTTTCAGGATGCTGAATTATGGAGAGGCTGCGGCTGGGGATTGAGAAAGTGACACCTGCCTTCCAGGAGTGTCTGTCTGGGTGTAAAGTGACCCAGCCGTGTTAGCCTGCGTGCAGATCCCCTGTGCCCTCTCCACATGTATGCACAGTTGGCTGGCTGGCAGGGGGGGGGGGCGGCCTTAGGGGATGTGGCCTGTCACCCTGGGGGCCGTTCACCCTGATGTGAGGGTCCCCAGAGTCACTCTGAACACCCTCGCCAGGCCGCCGAGCTCGCTGAGTACACAGCCAAGATCGCCTTGCTGGAGGAGGCTCGGAGGCGCAAGGAGGACGAGGTGGAGGAGTGGCAGCACCGGGTGAGCCTGGGGAATGGGCCTCAGGGAGGAGGGCTCTCAGTGCCTGCCCAACCCAGGGGGCGGATCTCAGAGGAACGGAGCTGGGGGGAGGACTGCTCCTTCTCGGCCCACCTTGGCTGGCCACCACGGGGCAGCCCCATCAGGGCAAGTGTACATCCCATCATGCCAGTAGGCCTCACAGTGGGCCTCAGGGTGCTTTGCGTGGCACTGTGGGGACACCCACTGGCTGGGCCTTCCCAGACTGGGCCGCAGTCAGGTCCCGGCCACACAGTAGCTGTGTGTGGCCAGGGACAGATAGCTTCCAAGAGGCGGGTGGTGGGAATATCTGCTCGTCGGGTTGCTCTAGGACAGGTGTCCACCTGCACCTGCAGCCCAGGCCCGGGCTGGGGCTCAGCGCCCTGCAGCTCAGGAAGGAGGAGCAGCATGGAGGCCAGAGAACTTGTCTCAAGCCTGAGTCCTCTGGACAGGGGCCCCTCCTTCCCACCCACCCCCACCGACGCTCAGGACATACAGATGGCAGGCCTTCAGCAAACAAACAGGTCCTTGGAGAAGGTCCTCCTGAGCATTCGAGGAGTTAGGGCACAGACACAGGGAGGTCCCCCGAGGCTGGGTGGGGAATGTGCCTGGGCTGGGTCAGTGGCACCCCATGATTCTTAAGTGGTGCTTACAAAAGGGGGGCGACCTTGGTACTGAGATGACGGGCAGTGCTGAGGCCGCTCACCTGTCTGACCGAGTCCACCCCGCCCCACCCCGCAGGCCAAAGAGGCCCAGGACGACCTGGTGAAGACCAAGGAGGAGCTGCACCTGGTGATGACGGCGCCACCGCCGCCGCCCCCGGCGTACGAGCCGGTGAATTACCACGTGCAGGAGAGCCCGCAGGAGGAGGGCACCGAGTACACGGGCTACAGCGCCGAGCTCTGCAGCGAGGGCATCAGGGACGACCGCAACGAGGAGGAGCGCGTCACCGAGGCCGAGAAGAACGAGCGTGTGCAGCGGCAGCTGAGGGTACGGGCGGGTGGGCAGGCTACAGGGAGAGCCCGGGGGCTGCTGAAGACGGGGTGGGGCTTAACAGCAGGGCAGGGCTCGGGGGAGGCTAGCTCAGCAGGTGAGAGCAAAGGTGGACTCACGGCTGAAGCCGGAGCACATGGAGCTGCCACAGGCTGGCCTTGTCCTCAGGCAGTTCCCACTGCATTCCTCCTCTTCCCCATGGCTTTTCCTGGTGGGCGAGGGCCAGGAGGGCATCTCCTGGACAGTGGAGGTGGCCTGTCACAGGTCAGTACCTGACTCGAGTCTCCCCCTGGCTGCAGACCTTGACCAGCGAGCTGTCCCAGGCCCGAGACGAGAACAAGAGGACCCACAATGACATCATCCACAACGAGAACATGCGGCAGGGTCGGGACAAGTACAAGACCCTGCGGCAGATCCGGCAGGGCAACACCAAGCAGCGGATCGACGAGTTCGAGGCCATGTAGATGCCCGGCCAGGCGGCAGGACTGGGGCCGGCCTCCGGTGTGACGGCATCGGCGTTGCCGCCACACACGTCCAACGCGTGCATTTGGGGGGTTGTTTTTTGTTTTCTAGTCTTCTCGATTTAGAAAGCTCGCATCATATTCATTTCTTTCAAAAGCGAGTAGTTCTTTCAGTGGGCGCGCTCGGGGGCTGGGGCCCGTGGAAGCTTCCCTGGTTTATTATCCCAATTGTACCATAGTGCCAAACGGCCCGAGTTTGATCATGATTGTCTATCTGGTCGAGGCCTGCTGTGTGTGGAGCAGGCCGATTTGAATCAGGACAGATGCCGATAAAGTCAGTGGCTGCACGTCAGCCTTTGTGATAAGATTAAGTTCAATTAAAACCACCTGGTGGCTGACCTTCCGTGCCATACTCTTCCCCCCCCCCCCCCAAGTATTTGAAACGAGCTCAATTGATTGATTCGTCCTTGGTTTTTTTACGAAGAGTTCATCTTTTTTGTATATTTGAGGGGGTGCAGAATTTGAGGGATGAATTTATTTTGAAAATTAGGTCTCACCCCTTCCCGCTGGCCATGGTCCCCCCAACAGTGGCCGAGGCCCTCGTGGCTGCAAACTCTCGGGTTTTGCTTCACAGAGGAATCCACTGTTGGACTTCGTGGCACCTAATTAACCCTCCGCTGTAGAGGCTAGTATTTATACGTAAGTGATAATATGGGTTTGTAACATTAGTTTCAAAAGGGAAAGTTTTGTTCTGTATATTTTGTTACCTTTTACAGAAGATTAAAAGAATTACACATGTGAAAAGCCGCAACATGCGGCACTTACTCCGCCTGGAGACCGGTTCCCTGCTCATCCCCCTGGAGTGAGGCGTATTGGTTTTTTTGCCCGGTCGTGCACTCAGCGCATGCCGACGACTACGCGCCTTGATTTTCTAACAACGCAGCTTGTTTGGAAAATGCACACTGTTAATCATGCAGACTCCACCCACGGAGGGACCCCTTCAGCCTGCTTTTATCACCCCGTGTGTTTCATAAGACCCTTGTCCATCCCTCTCCTCAGCTTGGAGAAGCTGCAGGAGTGTGGTGCCCACACCCTGGGCTCGCCCTGCTTGGGTGCCGCATGTAGCCACGTGAAATAAAGATCTGCTGGCCGTGTGCAGTTTTGTGTCTGTTTTCCTGCCCGCGGTGGGGTGGGTGACTTGGGGCTCCCAGGGGTCCCCACGGTCCCTTCAGGTGTGCTTTGCTGAGGGGACACCAGGCAGCCTTATCTGGACCATGACATCCCACCACTCCTGACACCAGGGATCTTCCTGGCGGGTGGGTGGTTCTGTGTGCGTCAGAACCGACCCTGTGGCAGTGAAGGTTTGGTTTTGAGGAGCCCTGGTGGGGCTGTGGGGTAAGCATAGGTCTGCTAACCACAGGGTGGACGGTTCAAACTCACCTTCTCTGCTGGGAGAAAGATGAGGCTGTCTGCCCCGTCGAGATTGAGTCTCAGAACTCCACACGTGGTCACTGTGAGTTACCATGGGCTTGGTGGCAGGGGGCTTGGTGTGGGAGGTTACAGGGGAGGGGAGGGCCCCAACGCACACCTCTCCTAATGATAAACCATGCACTCTCCCTGTGTTCTATGCCCACAAATGCCTCTGGACCCATGTACAAGCTCTACGAGCACAAAGCAAGGATGGCCAGACTTCATCTCGCTACTTGGGACATGTCGGGAGAGCCCAGTCTCTGGAGAAGGACATCACGTTGGGTAAAGTAGAGGGGCAGCGAAAAAGAAGGCAGACCCTTGAGATCGATCGCCATGGTAGCCGCAACAGTGGGCTCAAATGTCACAACTGTGAGGCTGGTGCAGGACCGGGCGGTGTCTCATTTTGTTGGACATTGGATTGCACAAAACAGTTGTGCAGTTGTGGGAGAGGCACCACTGGTTGTGTTGGGCTGGTAACCAAAAGGAGGTGCTGCAAACCGAGAGTAACCAAAATTACTGCCATCGAGTCTGCTCACGCAGAGGCTACAGGCTGCGGCCCGGGAACACGGGTGCGGTCCCCTGTCACGAGGTTACCAGGTCACCATGAGTCCAACTCCTCCATCGCATGAAGGACTGAAACTTCATTTGCACTGAAAACTCTTAGATATGCACATAATGGCTACCAACTAATACCTTAACAGTCGCTCTCCCTGGAGTGCAGGGAGGCAGGTCACCAATGAGCCTTACTGAATTCCCACCAGCCCGAGACCTTGAAGAACATAGGTTCCCAAATCATTGCTACCTTTGGGGGGGGGTTGCTCAATGGCCCCTGACAAAAATATGATATAAAAAGTGTGTATTCTCGCCCATAATCCAGGATAAAGTGTAGGCATCTGCTTCTGTAGCCCCTGCCCCGTCACCCAGCACCCCCCAGAAGGCAGTATCACCCTGTTTAGGAAGCATTGTTCTAGAATGTCAACAACTGCTCTGTATTTAAATACGTTTGTGCTACACAACCCAAGTGGGGGAGGAAGAGCGCCCACTCTTTAGCCGAGACCAGCTGCCCGGTTCTGGGAGAAGCCCCACAGGGACGCAGCCCGTTTCAGTGTAGGATGAGTGTCATGTCTGTCCACAGGTTGGGGTTGGAGAGCACTTTGTGCCACTGGAGCTTGGATGGGGAGCAGGAGTCCGCAGTGCTAGCTGGCTTCTCTTCCTCTGTAACAGGAATAAAACAACAGCAATAAGCAGTCACGACCATCCCTGTCATCCACAGGTTAGAAAGGGCCAGCCAGGTCACCTTGACTTGGAGGCCAGGTTACCATGCTGATCAAGGTCAGACCCCAGCAGACCCAGTGCTTCGAAATGAGTGCCTGGCTGCCGACAGAGGCATCATTCCATCTGCAAAGTCGGCAGTAGAAACCAGCTGCTGCTGCTGCTCCGTGGGAGAAGGGGCTTTCTGCTCCCGGAAAGAGTTAACAGTCTCAGGGGCAGTTCTACCCTGCCCGGCACGGTGGCCTTGAGTCAGAATTACCTCAATGGCAGTGAGTTGAGTGGAGACAGTTGGGTGGTTTGCTGCCTCTCCAAAGGCAGTGGGCCACTTAATACATTACCTGGGTCAGGGGCAGTCGGGGAGTGGTCCAAGATAGGGTGACCCAGAGTTGCTTATGGAAAGGAGGGGGAGAAGGTGCGTTATGGCCAACATGCCTTATAAAACAGTTCTCATGAGTCCTGTTTGTCCCGAGTTTCTGGCTGGGGGTTGTGGAAGTGTGTGTGGGCATCTTCATTAGCCTTTGAGGGCCCAACGCAGGGTTCCCTGGGGCAATGCAGCGTGCTAGCACTGCCATTTTGTCTGGCTCCTGAGGAAATGCTTTCTGAATTGCCTTTTGTGCGAGTTAAGAAGATAGGCTCCTTTAAGAATAATCTTTTCATGACCAATGCCAGAAACGAGCAAACAGTGCACCTCGTTCTTATTTGAGGCCTGTAATGTCTATTTCTTTAGCAGACTCAAATCTGATTTACATCGTTGGAATACTTGGCTTTATTACCTCCCCGTAGTGAGCAGGAATTAGACTTCATAATTCCCACTGGGCAGGCAAGGCCGTCTCTGCCCCTGCTGAGCCCTCTGCTGCTGTGGCTGGGTTTTGTTGGAGTTTAATCTTGTTCGGGTAAGACCATCATTCGGGACAAACCCTGTCACCTGGACCCCCATAAAGGTCTCCCTTGGACTTACTTGAACCAAGCCTGGCTCTGCCCAGCAAGCGGTCGTTCATGCCAAAGCTGGCCTGATCCCAAACAGTTAACTCCAAGCAGGACCGCTGCAGCTGAGAAGTGGTCACCCCATTGAAGACGAAGGAGTGCTTCCACTGGGGGCAGGCTTGCTTCTTCAGCACCGGGGACTTCAACCTTAGCTGTTGCTGGCCCGGCAGAGTGAGGCAGCTAGACCCAGGAAATACACAAAGCCAGTCACCATCCGCCCCACCCAGCCTCCTGAGTTTGGAAAGA
>NW_022107431.1:9284823-9291163 GCF_000313985.2 Echinops telfairi
CCCCCCCCCTCCCCCGCTAAAATAACGTGTTGCAGGTTTATTTCTAGACTGGCCTTAAGGTTCGGGAGATATTCTGGGGACACTGGGCCAGGGTTCTCATCTCTCCTGGGTCTGTCTCCACCGGGAGAGCTGTGCCCAGTCCCCTACACTGCGTGTACCTGCTCTATTGCCTTGCAACTCTGCTCTCCCAGCGAGGAGTGCGGAAGACTAAGGAACTTGTCTAAGGCCACGCAGATAACCAGCGGCTGGGCGGGGGCGGGGGCCAGGCGGGCACAGAGGCCACAGTGCCCATTCTAACTGGACACCAAAGTAGGCCCTGCTCCCCCCTTTATGTGCCTGCCTGCCTGCGGGGAGGGGAGGGAGGGCAGGTGAACGCAGTGATGACACCAGTACACGGGTCCTGGGTCAGAATGACTGTGTGACCACCTGAGAGCTGTTAGCTACGGAAGCCGTTAAGACACAGCCCTGGCATCATGATTGAGTTTAAAACTGAGGGGCAGACATGACGAGGCCGGCGAGAATTGCGTTTCAAGTTAAAGTACAGGCCTTCCAAACGAAGCTTCGGCACATCCACACCCCTGGGATGCAGGGAGAATTGGGGCCTTTAATGCAGGTGATGTTAGGAGCCCTGGTGACGTAGTTAGGTGTTGGGCTGCTATCCACAAGGTCAGCAGTTCCAACCTAGCCGCTGCTATGCAGGAAAAAGATGAGGCTTTCTACTCCGGTGAAGATTCACAGCTTCCGAACCCCGCGGAGAGTCACACTCGGGAACCCACGGGGACAGTTCTACCCTGTCCTACAGAGTCACTGGGAGTCAGGACACTGGGCTTTCATGGGTAAGCCGAGCTCAAAAAACCCCCAAGCTCCCTGCCACCGAGCTCACGCGGCATCCTAGCAGCCCTGCAGGCCAGGGTGAAACCGCCCTGGTGGTTTCTGAGGGCGTGACTGCGGGAGTAGGAACCCTCGTCTTTGTCCTGAGGGGCGGCTGGTGGTTGCCAACTGCTGCCCTTGTAGTTGGCAGCCCGACTCGTTACGCCACCGCCGCTGCCACCACGGGGCTCCTGAAGCTGAGCTCGGCTACAGTGACGTGGACACTGGAGGCCTGCTGGTGTGTCCCACCGTCCAAGGTCCCCACCATCAGCAGGACATCGTCCTGGGCCAGTCAGAACAATTGGTGGACCGAACTGCTAACCAAACAGTCGACAAACTTGACCCCTAACCAAATGGTTGGAGGTTTGAATCGACCCAGAGGTACCTTGGAAGAAAGGTCTGGGGAGCAGTTTCCAAAAGCTCACGCTGAAGAGCCCTTGAGAGCAAGCACAGATCCACAATCTCACACACGTGCGCGTGGGCACACACAGGGACGCACATACCGACACACTCATGCACACACGCACAGGGACACACACACACAGATCCAGACACACACGGACAAACAGACACATGCACAGATATACACACACAACGGTGCCACCATGATGAGTCAGAGGCAACGTGATAGCAACGTGGCTTGATGATTATTTGATTGGCTCGAGTACCTACCCCTTAACGAACGAGTTCACGGTACCATCGGACCGCACAGGTAAGTTCTTGGCTCCCAGCACCACGAGACAGAGCTGGCCATGAAGCGATTGCTGGTTCCCTGTTCCTGGAAGGAGAGCCAACATTCACCACGAGTCATCTCCAGGGATGCGTCAGTGTCCGACGCCACTCCCAGGCCCGGTCTGACCTCGAGACCGAGGACTGGCCTTCAGTTCCCGAGAGCAGGCTGGAAAGAGGTGCCTGTCCTACCCCAATACACACCTGGTGCACCAGCCTAGCAGGGTGGCAGGTGGCAACTGCAACTTCCCGGGGAACCAGTGGCTTCAAAGGGACCCAAGGAGAGCAGAGACCCAGCCTGTATTTCTTGCTGTCGAGCAAATCACCAAAATCCTTAAGGGATTGCGTCTGCTCACCATCTTCACCCTCGGCCCCGGGTCTCCCTGCGCCCGCTCTCCCCATCATAGAAGTCAGTGACGGCACCTGCTGGTGCTCTGGGCGGTGCCAACAGTTAATGAGTTCGGTCAGCTGTGAACCAAAGAGTTGGCGGTTCAAGCCCACCCACAGTGCCCCAGAGGAAAGGCCTGACCATCCACAGCTGAAACCCTGAGGGAGCCCAGCTGGAGTTGACTGGACAGCAGTTGGCTTTACTGGTTGAGTCTCCTGTAAGGTCTCAAGGACCTGGCCCCCTCGGTCCCCGTTTCTCACTGGACAACAGCGCACCTGGGACGGGATAGGGTCACGCTGAGCCGAGTGGGTCCCCTCACCTTGTGCGGCTCACTGGGTCCTCATGACCCAGCTTGTCTGCACTGCCCCGAGAGGTGGGTCTGGGCTCTCGTCCCAAGAGCAACAGCCTCAGCCTCTATGGTGGGATTCAACCCACTCGTACCGGTTCAGCAGAACTGGTACCTCATTTTTCATTGAGTTTGGGGAATCGGTAGTGAAAATGGCTCTTATAAACTGGGCGCTCCCTACGGTGGGCGGCTGGGTAGCCGCCCGATGTGGACATCACAAATGTACATCCCTTACTCTTTTTTAACATTCATCTACAGAACGGCGTATTCTAAGCACCTGTATTCATGTTCATTTCCCCCATGGGTATGAAAAAATTAGGCGGAACGGAGCTTGTCAGAAGAGTGTGGAATATCACGTCAGGACACCCACCAAGAAGCAACATGGAAATATCTAAACAGGTTTATTGGGGTTGTGTTTTTGGCCAGGTATTACCGATACTTGTCCACTACTATTTTAAAACTCTGATAACACAATCTCTTCTCTTGCTCTTATTTAAGTATTAACCATATGAAATAATGAACTACCGTTCTGTATGTTGAGTTTTTTAAAACTCAGAATGATCATTGGGGCAGCCAACCAGGTGTTAAATTATTGAGTACCCCCACTGGTTATGCCCCCCCAGCTCTGCCCCCTCAAACCTACCTCTCCCTACCCCCCAAGAAATGGCCAGAGGGAGCACCTACCTTCCGGAGCACCCGAGGGGAGGACCAGTCTGGCCCGGATGGCCAGTTCTCCACTGTTCTGCGGGCTGCTGTCTTCACGCTTTTCTGCCTGGGGGCAGAAGGTGGCTCAGAGGGATGGGCCAGCCCAGAGGCTCTGGTGCCTTGGCCTCGGCCTCGGCCTCGGCACAGACACCCACTCCCAAAGCCCCTGCAGCCCGGCAAAGCCATGAGTGGAGGGGACAGGGACACGGAAGACTTCTCCGGCCTTCCATTTGTAAAATTTCATTCTTAAAACAGACACTGTTCAGCCATCCCCACACGCACGCCAGGCAACAGGCCCCACCAGAGGGAGGGGCCACCCGAGGGAGGACTCAGCAGAGGAAAGGACCCCCATTGGAGGAAGAAGGTACATCCATGGCCCGATCACCCCGACCCCAGCCAATGTGGGCAGAGGCACTCTTTCTGCCAGGAAGCTGCTGACCAGGGGTGCAAGAGGACCACAGACTGGCCAGGGCCACTGCCCTGGTCCTGCCGGCCTGCAAAGGTGGCTGCTCTGGTCAGCAGTGACTTTGCCAGAATCTACAGAAGGCAGGCCTGGAATGGAATTATCCTTCCACCTACTGGGGGCAGGGCCTGGGAAGATTTCCAGTGCCCTGGCAGTGAGTCCACCCCCCAGGTGACGGCTTGGGCTTACTCTAAGGCTACTTAGTGGGCGGCAGTGCCCTATCCCCTCACCCCCACCCAGACTGCACCCCCTTGGCCCAGCCCTCAGACCCTGACTGAGCTGAGAGCACTCCCCCTAGAAATGACACACTAAGGCCCTAAGCCCACCTCTGCCGGCCGGGAGACCTGGATGCAAGCCCCGCTGGGCCACAGGGCTCATGGCCATCAGCTGGGGCCGCCTGTGGACTTTAGGCCCTCTCTCCCTCCCTGCCTGCTCCCCCGAGGTGCCCATCTTTCCCCTGGCCTGGTGCTGAGTGCTAAGGACAGAGAGAGGGGGCTTCGTTCAGTCCCTGGACTCTTCCGGATGGCTGGCAACAGGGCAGCACAGGTCAGGGCGTCCAGGAGGGCAGCCAGGAAGAGACGCTTCTTGAGGCCACAGGGCAGCCAAGGGGCAGTGCCACAGACAACGGGCAGCCAGGTGGCCGAGAGCAGTGGATGCTCTATCGAAGCCACAGCACAGGGATAGGAGCGCTAGGCCCAGGGGGACCCTACAGTGGCAGGCAGAGCCAGGTCTGCCCTTTTCCTGCAGTGGGGGGGCATCGATGGGGTCAATGCCCCATGTTAAGGGAGGGTACCAGCCCCCAGAACAAGTCTCTCCTCTCAGACTGGACCAGCTCTCCTGGTGTCCAGGCCATCCGGCAGGTGCCCTGCTCTACCCCACAAGGGCTTAGTGGGAAGACATCGTGCCGGACCCTGAGCCCCGGGCCCTGAGAGAGACGCTGTTGGATGGGGAGGCCAGACCCTGCTAGAAGAGGGTCCCGGTGGTGGACGGAGCACAGACGGAGTTAGGAGCTGGCGCCGGGGCCTCTTGACCAGATCCAGGGTCACAGGGTCATAGAAAGACCAGGCAGGGAGCACATGAGGTACCATGACTCGCCTCCAAGAAGCAAGGGGACATGGGTGATCTTGGAGTGGCCTGCTGCGAGTACTTTGCTGGGGACACCTAGCAGTGTCCAGAGCTGACAGCCTTCTATCATGGCTCTCCCAAGGGTGCCTACCCTGGCTGTAGGCCTCGGTCTGCAAACCTGCCCCCCTGCCCCGCTCACCTGGTTCAAATACCACCGACCCACAGTCCCTTTCTCCTGCCGGGCCCGCCTGCCCTGCCCGGTCGGCCTGCCATCCCTATTGCTGCAAAGCCCTGCCCAAGAGCCCTGATGCCCAGGACTCCATGTGTGCCCAGGATTAGGCACCTGGGACAAGAGTTGGAAGCAAGGGCACATTCATTCTAACCCGGGCAGGCCAGTGACGGTGTGACAGACCATAGTCAATCAGGGGTCTCTGTGCCCACAGAGGTCCAGCGCCCCACTCCACCCCACCCCCACCCCATGTGCTGCCCCGGGGCCGGGGGTGGGGAGTGGGGGGAGGAGGGCAGGAGGCAATAAAGGGCTTCAACAAGCCTGAGCAGGTTAAAAAGTATCCTGGACCTAGCCCCACCCAAGAAGCCCTTGGCTGCTAACCCAAGGACAGTGGTTCAAATCCCTGAGCTGCTCTGTGGATGAGCGGCGTGGAGGTGGAGGTTGCTTCGGGAAGGATGGCAGGCCAGGAGACCCGATGGGGCAGTTCGACTGCCACATGGGAGCACTCAGCGTCTGAGTGACTCCACACACTGCAGCCCCAACCAGGAAAAGCCCCTTTGGGAAGCCCCCTCGTGCTTACAAAGTTCCACCTGAAGTGTCTTACAAAACAGGTCCCTGCCCCCCACCCCACCCCCCCGCCCGCCTCTCTGCTGGCTTTACTCTTTGGGGTCCTCTTGAAAATGGGGTTGACTTCTGTGGTTGAGTGGGATTCCCTTAAATGCCCAGTCCCAGGCCAGGCCGCACTTACCTTGGGCTGGAGCAGGTACCAGCCGAAGGCCTTTGCCTCTCGGTCTCTGAAGTCCCAGGTGGCCAGAGGAAGGAGCACTTCTCCAAGAAACACCCGCCGGGTGAGTGTGCCCAGATGCCACACGGACACCTGCAGCTGCCGAGACGGCAGCTGGGCAGGGTCCACCAGGTACTGCAGGGCCAGAGCAGAGGAGGGTCAGCCCAGCCCACACCCAGCAGCTTCCTGTCCAAGGACCCAGCCTTCGGCCCCCAGGTGCTGTCTGCCCAGGACAGGCTGAGCTGGCTGGCCCCTACTCCTGTCTCCCTCCCATTCCCAAGAGAGAGGCTGAGCCCAGTGCTGACCCCCACCACAGCCTGAATGAGCCGGCTGGACTGGCACCCAGAGCTCCGGAAATCAGGGATGGGGACAAGCTGCCTGTGTACCCAGGGGCACACAGTCCTTCTGTCAGTGTGGCAGGACTGCGCTAGGTGTCCCTAGAGCAAAGCTTCTTAAACTGGGCGTGCAGGTGGGGGTGTGTGTGTGTCACAACCCATATGGGGTCTCGTAACTGAATGTGGGGCTGTGGGAAATGTAACAACAGGGATAGGTTTCTGAAGGCCAAAACAATGCAAAAAGAAATTCGACATCAAACGCATCATGAATCTGAGATGGTTTGGGCAGACCTCATCCGTGATGCACATTTTCCCGGCAAAGGGGCACCTCCAGCGGAAACTGTTGAAGAGCCTGCACCTTGAGGGGGTGCAGGTGAGTCAGACCTGTCTTCTGAGACCGGCCCTCCCCCCAATCCCGGGTGCAGG
>NW_022107431.1:9291554-9297026 GCF_000313985.2 Echinops telfairi
CAGACCTGTCTTCTGAGACCGGCCCTCCCCCCAATCCCGGGTGCAGGTGAGTCAGACCTGTCTTCTGAGACCGGCCCTCCCCCCAATCCCGGGTGACTCTTAATCCCTTGGTGGGGGGGTGTGTGTGCGATGAACTTGGAACAGCAGCATGCAGGAACCAGATCTGGGGTCTCCTTTCAGACCTGCTTCGCAGGGATCTTAGGGTACAGCAGAGAAAGGTTCCCCATCGGGTGCTCTGCTCAGAATGCTCTGAGGGTCCCTGTCTAGACCCTCAGCCTTCCTGCACACTTTCCACTAAGCGGGCTTTGGTCACTTCTCATGGCCCTTATTGACCCTGGGGTTTATTTACCGCAGCCGGGGCCTGCCCTGGCGAGCAAGCCTCCTGGGTGTCCAAGAATGGGGTTCACTTCCAAGAAAGGGTGACTAGCTACTCGGGTTTCTGAGAGACTGTTTGCGATTGACTGGTGTGCTCCTTAATTTGATGTATCGGCTTGGCCAGGTGCTGGTTCCAAGTGGTTCAGCCTTGTTTGGGGCCCTTGCTTTCAGTGCAGCTTGGACTTCTTCCTTCAGCACCATTGGTTCTTGCTCGTGTGCTACCTCCCGAGATGGTGGGATGTAGCAGGTACCAGCTGAAGGCTTTTGCCTCTCGGTCTCTTTCTGGTGCAGCGACTCTGTGTATTCTTGCCATCTTCCTTGGAGGCTTCCCGCATCATTCACTATCTTGCCCATAGAATCTTTCATCGCTGCAACTAGAGGCTTGAATTTTTTCCTTGAGTTCTCTCAGTTTAAGATATGCTGAATGCATTCCTCCTTTTTGGTTTTCTGATTGTGGATCGTTGCACATTTTCATGATAATATTTGCTTTTACTCATAGCAAAATTATACAACTTTTTAAAAAAAAGAGATTGGCTTACATCAGAGCCAACAGAGCCTTGTTCTAGGTCAGGGACTGCCTGTGTATATATTATAAAATAGAATATGTGTAACACACACACACACACACACACACACACACACACACACACACACGGCTCAGTTTCTCTAGAAAACCCTGGCGGAAACAACTAGCTCCCTTTCAGTGGTTCGAAACCACCAGCCGCTCCACGGGAGAAAGATGGGCTTTTCATTCCTGGTAACGGTTAGTCTCCAAAGCCCACATGGACCCTCTACCCTGTTCAATATGGTCATTGTGAGTTACCATCGGCTCGATAGCAGTGAGTTAGTGAGCTGTAGAAGGTAGGAGCCCTGGTGGCGTAGTGGTTGCCCCTTGGGCTGGAATCTGCAAAGGTGGCAGTTTGAAACCACCAGCCGCTCCTCAGGAGAAAGATGGAGCTTTCTACGCCTGTAAAAAGTTCCAGTCTGGGAAACTCACAGGGGCAGTTCTATCCTGTCCAGTAGGGTCTCTGTGAGTCGGCATTAACTTAAATGGGCAATGAGTTTGAGTTTGTAGAAGACAGTAACTCAGTAGTGTCTTCAAGGATTCATGGTGGTACAGTGGTTAAGCAAGCAACCGCTAACCAAACGATGTGGGGTCGGCTTCCGTAAAAATTGTAGCGGAGGCTCTGGAGGACAGTGAAAGCCCCAGACCCATTGCGAGGTCCCCACTTGGGTTACACCTACAGTGAATCTCCTCTGAGCATTGACCAGGCCGTGAATCGGGTGGGAAGTGGACTGATGCTGATGGAGTTCGGTTAAATTTTAACGCCTAATTATCTTTTCTCCGTTTGGACCCTGTTAAAATTTGTTCACGTTTTCACTATTTCCTGTTATCTTTTCAACTGCGGCTTTCCTCTGTTTTATTTTGTTATGGTTGTTGGGCTTTGTTTTGTTTTTATAGGTTGTTCTTCACATGAACTCCGGGAGAGGTAAATCTATAGAGGCAGCACCTGGACTCATAGTTTCTTGGGGGTGTGGCAGGGGAGGCAGGAGTGGGGTAGGGGGTAGGGGAGCTAAGAACCACGAGTCCAGGAAAGACAAAAATACCCGAAGATGCACTGTGGTGATGATCGCACGACTCCTTTCAGTGTGTCTCAAAGGCTGAATTTATGATATGGAATTATATGTCAATAAAACTGTTAAAATGAAAAAACAAAACAGTGGTGATGATTGCACGACTCTTTTCAGTATGTTTAAAAGGCTGAATTTATTATATGGAATTATATGTCAATAAAACTGTTAAAATGAAAAAACAAAACAGTGATTGATCCAAGAAACAACAGAACCATGTGCATGCACTTACGCGTGGGCACACACACACACACACACACACACACACACACACACACAGAGGATTACAGCCTAGGAGAGCCTACCAGGGGACCCTTCAACTCTGCCCTGTCAGGTCCCAGTGAGTTGCAATCAGAGGCCACAGGTCAGGCGTCCACACCACCCTTGGCACTGCTCTGTTCCTCATAAAACCTCACCAGGCCAACCCGGGTTTTAAATTGCCCTGTGCTGGGTTGTCAGCCTGATAGAGGCTGCTGGCTTCCCTTTCACCGTTTCTCCAGAAATCATTAATCTAATGTCACTCTTAGCACAGCAGACGCGGCACTTTTCCTGGGCAAAGGTGGACTTTTCTTTCATACCAGCTTGCCACTGATTGACAGGGAGGTGCAGAGCACTTAGGTTTACCCAGGGTTTGGAAAGACTGTCCCTTTGACTCTGACCCCGACACCCCCAGCCTGGGCCGGGGAGGACTCAGCTCATAAATATTTGGACAGCAAGTACCTTCAAGGTCTCCTGGAAGGTCGGATCCACGGTGTTCTTCTGGACTCTAGTCTTGCGTTTGCCCTGGGAAGATCTGTCAGGCAGCAGGTAGGTCTTTACATACCTAGTAGCCAAGACAGGCAGGGTCAGGAGCAAGCTCAGCGGGGCCGCAGAGTTCAAGATGAGCAAGACTCACACATCAGCGCTTTCTCCACCCTGTTTGCAGCCCCAAACCTTCTGCCAGTGAATTCTGACTGGATACAAGGTCTGGTACGCTCACTGGCACTGACTAAATGTTGGCTTTGTAGAGTGTGAAGACACCCCCTCTCCCTTAAGCAGCCCCCCCAATGCCTAGTTTTCCTCATGCCCTACTTAGAACCCATACCCGTCATTTGCTGAAGATGGAATCAGAGGAGCTCCAGTGGCATAGGGGTTACAAGTTTGGCTTCGATCTGCAAGGTCAGCAGTTTGAGCCCACCAGCCATTCCACAGGAGAAAGACGGGCCTTTCTACCTCCATGAAGAGTTAGTGTCTTGGAAACCCACAAGAGCAGCAGCTCTCCCTGCCCCAAGGGTCATTTGAGTCACCATTGACTCAATGGCAGTGAGTTTGATTTGGAAGGGTACTATGGAGAGACTTCATCTTACATACTTGGAACACGTTGGCAAGAGGGACCAGTCCCTGGAGAAGGACATCCTGTTTGGTCAAGTGGAGGTTCAGCAAAACAGAGGAAGGCGCCCATCGAGATGGACAGACACAGCGGCTGCAACAATGGGCGCCGGCACAGGAACCATTGTGAGGATGGCGCAGGACCGAGCAGTGTTTCGCTCTGCTGTGCACAGGTTTGCTCTGAGATGAAACCTATTCGCTGGCACCCACCACCACCACCAAAGGTTCTGTACACTTAGATGTCCTACCATCTACCGAGGATGGCAGCCACCAGCCAGTTGCCCTTCCTTCTACCTTCCTGCACTTAGCACACACACAAGAAAAGTGGGGAGAAATGGGAAGCACGTGGCTTCACACTTTATAGTCTGTAGGTATCCCGACTCCTCCGAGCGAGGCTTAGAGGAAGACATAGCCCCTGTGCGGCCCTTGGCTATTTGCTCTAATGAAGTAGACAGCTGTTGGCTGCTGCTGAGTTGGCTCCGACTCAGAGACCCCGTGTACAACAAAAGAAAACACTGCCTAGTCCTGCACTGGCGTCCTAATTGTTATGTTTGAGCCCATCGTTGTATCAGCCCATCCCATCAAGGGGCTTCCTCTCTCCTGCTGCCCTTGCACTTGACCAGGCACGATGTCCTTTCCAGGCACTGGTCTCTCCTGATAACATGTAAAGGACGTGAGACAAAGTCTCGCCATAGTGCCAGTCCTCTGAATTCTTTGAGAGCCATCTCCGGATCCAGCACATGGCCGTCTCGTTGAATGTTCCGTGCCCACCTGAAAAGAATCTACATTTTTGCAGTGGTTGCCTTCAATGGTCTGGAAAGTTCATGACGTTAGGTTGGTTGGTGGAGCTTTCCAACAATTCTATAGCCCTCTCTCCCCTCTGCCTTGTTTGCAAGGTCAATATCGCTTTCTCGAAAACTCACTGCCATCGAGTCAATGCTGACTCACAATGACTCCTCATGGGTTTCCAACACTTCCACTGTTCACGGAATTAGAAAGCCTAGTCTTTCTCTACAGAGCTGCTGGTGGTTTTGAACTGCTGACCATGCAGATCGCAGCCCAACACTTAACCACTACACCACCAGGGCTCCATGAAAAGGAATGTTAAAACCACCAACTATAATTGTGCATTCAATTCAGTCATTTGTGCTTCATGATTGTTGACATTCTGTTACTAAGTACATACACTTTTAGGCGGTTGGCGTTTTCCGCTCCAAGAATTATTGATTGTTTTGTCATTACAAAATAGTTTTCTTTATCTCTAATAATATATCTATCTTGTCCTAAAGTACAGTATTTTGGGTTTTTAAAAAATATTCATATAAGCACTCCAGAGGACTTACTTATGATTAACATCTTACGGTATATATTTTTCCATACTTTACTATTAACCCATTTGTGTATTTACATTTTAAATGTGTTTCTTGTAAATAGTATATCATTAGGTCTCACATTTTGATTTAGTCTGACAATCTCTGCCTTTTAATTCAAGTATTTGATCCATTTATATTTAAGTAATTAGGTTGGGTGTGGATCCTATTTCTTTTCAATTGGTTACTTCTGGTTTCCCCGGCCCTCTTTTATTTCTTTTCAGCCTGCTTTTCAGTGAACAGAATTTTAAAATGCATTTTATCTTCTCTCCCTCCGAGCTGTGGGGGGATTCATACGACGAGCTTGAGGCTCATAGCCCAACAGATCCCCACTACGCCATCACAGAACCCGACCAGCTGGAGACTTTTGAGCCTGTGAACTGGTGCATATTGTTGCTGACTTTATGGATGGCCTGTCTAGATTTGACTTTGCTTGTGGATGCAGACTTTACAAGGTTCCAACTGGAATGAAGACTTCGTGTCAAAAAACATGATTGTCTTCTCAGAGAACTGGGTTGATATAAGTGGGCAGTATATAAATTGGATAACTAAAATTGGGGGAGATAAAGGCATGAAGCAGTTGGCTTACAAACTTTCAAAGGTAGGGGAAAAAACACAGGATTATAGGGTTATGGTATAGGTGTTAATTGCAATTGTGAAGCTAAATTATATACAGGTGCCAGGTTGGCAAGGGGTGGATTGAGTTAGTTAATTGTGCCAGCCTGGC
>NW_022107431.1:9297459-9348972 GCF_000313985.2 Echinops telfairi
TTTTCTTTGCATAAAACTCTCTCTTATACGTGAGTCGCCATGGATTTGTTTCTCCAAAGTACCCAGACTAATACACCTACTAACGCAAAAAGCAAGATTTCTTTTAGGAAAAAAAAAAAATGGATACATTGGACATTTTCAAATTTTCTCCCGAGTGAAATCATTGCAAAGAGCTCCAGGGACCAGTCATTGAGCACCGACTACCAACCCGAAGCCCGGTGGCCTGAACTCCCCGGCAGTTCCACGGAAGAAAGGACCTGAGGGTCTGCTCCCATAAAGACCGCAGCCCAGGGAGCACCAAGGGGCAGTTCAGCCCTGTCTCGTGGGATCGCTAGGAGCTGAGGACACTCGACAGTGTCCAACAACAACGAATCATCACAGATCAATAACATGCTATGTATGAGAAGCGGTTTCAAATACCTATATTCAAAACAGGCCTTTAAAAAATCCTGTAGGATTTCCTGAGGAAATGATAAGCGATCCCATAGGAAAACGGGGCAGGGGCTCGAATCGGAAATTCATGGCAAGGGATACCGATGAGGCTAATGCTCATATGAAAAGCTGCTCAGCCTGGGCAGCCAATCGGGGAGCGGCACTTGGGAATCATGGTGACCTTGCACGTGCTGGTGGACAGTGTGAAGCATGATTCCGACCTTCTTTTTTCTCCTGCGTGGCAAGTCAATGCTTCCGACACCACTGACTGACCCTGTCATTTCCCACCAGGGTCTGTAACGGCCTCTGGCCCTGTCGGCTCCAAACACCAGGGAGTCTCGATCTGCAGGTTTCAGTTTGCGCTACTGCCCCTTCCACCTATCCTCGTTCGATGAAAGCATTATAACAATTCTTTTATCGCTAATAATGAATAGAAACCTTAATTTTACTGTATTTGTTCAAAACCATGCTGTTGGGAGCAAAACAGATATCCTATCATTCCACACTTCATTCACAGCAAGCAGTGTTGTACAATGGCTACCACCGTCCGCTTCAAAACATTCTCTTCCTTCTTGAACGCTGTAAGAATTCTTGAAGTACGACGACATATTTGTTCTCATTTACCTGGTTATTCTCTTAACTTTGACTTTTCCATATGCATGTTTAAGGTGTCTAGCATCTCGTTTCAAGACTGACAAAAGAGAGAGGAGGGGGAGAGAGAGAGAACTCACGGATTGCACTTTTTCTTCCTTTCCTCTCCGAAGGCGAGGTTCTTGCAGGCGCTGATGCTTATTTCTAAAGTGTGGGTTCTGTAGCAGTAACGAAGGGCAAACTCTATTTCTCCAGTGACATGAGTGGAGTCGAAATTGCCCATCTCTGTACAAGTGCTGCTGATGCTAATTAAACTCCCCTGAAATTAAAAATGACAGGATGATTTATCACTTCACAGATAACCACTCTTCATTGGCACTTCTGGTAGGATGGCATCCGATAAATCAAAACAAGGGTAGCGCATGCATGCTGGCTTCCATTCAATGAATAACCCACCCGCTTGTGTTTGGCCAAACAAGTGACCACCTGTTCTGTCCTGCAGAGAGGGGGACTCTCAGAAGAACCTGTCTCACCAGATAGGGTCTCTGCCTCGCCACAGAGTGAGACCACCTCATTCTTTAGCCTGAGTCACTCAGGACAAAGTGAAGTTTACCCGGTGCCACTCTGCAGAGAAAAACCTCAGGAGGGTGGAAGAGACCCACGCCAGGGACAGCCATGTGGGGAGCACCTGGCTCGGTGGCTGGGTGCCTGGAATCGTCAACCAGATGAACCCGGAACCCGATGCTGGTCCTGCTACTTACTTAGGGACTGTGACGATGTCTAAACAGAAGGAGAAACACTGGTAGCCGAGGGTGACAGTGAAGGGTAAACGCGACGGGCAAGGCCTGCCAAGTGCAAAGCAAATCGAGGTCACGCTGTAGATTGTTTCCATTCTTATGGGCATCTAAAAGGGAACCGGCCACTCTCCCACAGGTGAGGGCCCCCTAAGATTCGGGAATGCTGATAAGTAACCCAGAATGCTTGGGGTCCTCAAGACAAATAGACAACCTTATGGTTAGTCATTGGACTTCAATGTGGTTGGAACTAAGACAGAAACCCAGGGCAGAGAGAGAGACTAAACATCAAAGCAAACCACGAGCTCCCCCAAGGAGAGCCAACCGGAAGTCACTCCTTCCAGGAGCAGAACCAGCTCCCTGCACCCAGTCGTGGGTACTGGGGGACATGTCGTCTGCCCACCCCCATGCAAGTGTTTGAATGGAAAACACCTCCCACGTTGTGCACACTGCAAACGGCAGGGAGCGGTGAGAGAGCATGGCAGTCAGGTACGGAGCACTCACGATGGAAGAGCGTGGGCTGAGTGGCCAGGAACAAGGCCAACACCCACCAAGTCCTGACAACTTCTGATCAGGAGAATGGCCGTCACCCTGGGGCTTGGTTCTGGTTCCGTCAGGCTACATTGTAGTAGGCCGACTTTTCTGCTAATGTATTGGCAAGCTTTGAAAGCTGGGTTAAAAAAACAAAACAAACCCCTCAGGACCGAAAATGAGAACAGCCATAGCAGGAGGGGAAGGGGAAGGTGAGGGAGGAAGGGGGAGCCCATCACAAGGAGCTACACGTAACCCCCTCCCAGGGGGACGGACAACAGAAAAGTGGATGACGGGAGACAGCAGTCGGCGTAAGGCATGGAAAAAAAAATCATAATTTATAAATTATCAAGGGTTCATGAGGGAGGGAGGGGGAGGGGGGAAATGGGCTGATACCAAGGGCTCAAGTAGAAAGAAAATGTTTTGAGAATGATGATGGCAACAAATATACAAATGTGCTTGACACAATGGATGGATGGATGTATTGTGATGAGCTGTAAGAGCCCCCAATAAAATGATTTTTGAAAAATGCTTATTTGACATACTTTTTTTTTTTAAAGCCAACAGTTCAAAAACATTGCAGCGCTAAGCAGACAGCCAGGAGCAAACATCTAAGGTGCTAGGAAAAGCACTTTCCGATGGGCAGCAGTTCCCTCCCCGGTGTTTGTCTGTCCATTCGGAAGCATCAGAGACTGGAGACCCGGCAAGACCACCTCAAAGCGGCAGCAAGAGGCTCGGGTGGAGCCTGTTTTCAGCAGGGCTGGGAGATCGCATCCAGAGACGGGGCTAGGGAAGCTCGCAGGACATGAGCGGAGCTAAGAACCCGCCTGTCGCCCTCAAATGAAAAGCACATTAAGGTAAGACAGAAACGAGTTGCTATGCCCCCCATCCCTCCCCCATCCCCAGGGTACTTGCTGAATTAGAAATGGTGTTTTATATACCAGGGAGAAAGGCGTTCGGGGCCAGCGCAGAAGAGAGGCTAGATAAACAGACGTTCAGCGTGGAAATGTGCAGTGAGTTTCTTCCCAGAGTCCACTGGAAACGGGACAGTCCTCAAAGAGCAGACCCAGCTCAGTCAAATGCCCGGCGATTGAAAACACCCTGGCGTGGGCTCTGGCCACTTCCGTCCTCAAAGTAACAACAGAGCTTTTGAGCACTCGAGAGAGTCCTTTTGCAGCAGATGCGCCCGGTGCAATGATGTCACTGGAGTTCTTGGCTGGGGCTTCCAAGGGTAGTGACAACTTCTGAGAAGAGTTTGTGAAAATCCCTATGCATGTATCGATTTCTCTGTTGGGCTCTGTCAGTTTTTCTTTCACTGATGCCGAGGCAATGTTATGATTCATTTCTGGTTATTACCAATTCACAGACACAAAGGTGCCACTTTGGGGACTAGGGTGTGCCTGACCCAAGTGCTGTCATTGTCAGTTGCTTCGTTTGCATGGGAAAACTGGGCAACAGATAAGGAAGTCTGAGGAAGGCTCTATGCCTTTGGATTATGGGGCTGGTGAAGAATATGGGATATACCACGGGCTGCAGAATGAAAAACAAATGGGTCTTGGAAGAAGTACAGCCAGCATGCTTTAGAAGCAAGGACGGAGGGACAGGGAGAGCTCCTTTAAGCCAGGTGGGGTCGTCTGCGTATCACAGATTGGTAATGAGCCTTCCTCCAGTCCTGAGACCACGTCCTTCTTCGTATCAGCCAGCTTCTCCGGTGACTTGCTCGGCACACAGATGGAACAAGCATGGTGGGAGGACACGACCCTGGCGCACACTTTCCTGATGCGACACCAGGCACTCTCCCCTGTTCTGTTCCAGGCTCCGCATGCGCACCATCAAGTGTCCTGGAATGCCGCCTCTTCCCAAGGTGACCCATCGTTTATGATGGTCCACACAGTCGGAGACCTCGGTCATCAATAAAGCACAGGTAGACATCCTTCTGGTATTCTTTACTTTGAGCCAAGGTCCATCTGACTTCAGCCATGACACCCCTTGTCCTACATCCTCTTCTGAGTCCAGCCTGAACATCTGGCCTGTCCCCTGTTGATGTACTGATGCGACCACGGTCGGACAATCTTCAGCAAACCTTTGCTGGTCTACAGTCCGCTTGACAGTCTGGGAAGCGCTCTGCGACAGTCCCACTCTGTCTGTCCCATGTGGTCGCTCTGAGTTGGAATCAGCTCGGTGGCGATGGGCTGTTGAGGTTGCTGTTATAATTCACGATGGCGTCTGACCACCGTGCCCCCGTGTGGCAGGCACTGATAACTCCACAGAAGAAGTGGACGTTACGCAGGATTGGGACTTCAGTGGCCTGTGGCTGTCACGTCCACCCTGACTCGATAGCACGGACTAGAACTGCCCTCCGATGGTTTTCCAAGGCTCCAGTCGGTGGCAAGTAGGTTTGGTTTGGGTTGGGTTGAATCTGTACCATTGCAGGCGGCCACATCTTCCTCCTGCAGAGTAACTGGTGGGTTTGAACCACTGACCTGGCAGTTAGCCGCTGAGCACTTTAACCTCTGCACCACCCTGGCTCCTCGAGGTGAAGATTCAAAACCAAAACACCAAAATCCTCGCCACTGAGTCGATTCCAACTCAGAGCCACTCAGGAGAGAACGTCCTTCCTGACGGTTTTGAGGCCGACGGTCTCCACGGGGACAGACGGAGTCAGCTCTCTCTCGTGGAGGCTGGTCGGCTTGAACCACACACCTTGCAGTTAGCGGCTGAGCACCTTAACCACTGAGCCACCAGGGCTCCTTAGGGTGAGAATCAAGCACTCCAGAATTCTGACCTCAATTCTGATTCTGATCCATGGTCCCTGGAGGTACAAAGCTCCCTGCCCATCATGCTATCAAATGCACATGGAGCTTTTTGGGGGTTCAAACACTTCACGTGCTTCCTTCCTTCACTCCGTAATTGTTCACCGAGGACGTCTCAGGAGCCAGGCGCAGAGTGGGATGCTGGAGCTCAGGAGGTCAGGGCGGGGAGACACCTCACCTGTAATCAGACGGCCATGGCTTTTGGAAGTGGTGCATTGCTGGCTGCCTCTCCAGCAAAGCTCTCTCGCAGACACTGCTTCTGAGGTCCACTGCCTTCCCTCAGAGATCACTCGCTCCACCACCCACCATTGCCCAGGCTCTGGTTCTGCTCCCGCAGAACTACAACAGTGTGGGCGAGCCGGCTGCAGGCTTTGAACCGCAGATGCGAGCTGCTGAGCACTCAGCCCGACTTACCCGTGAGCCCTTGGCCCATCTGGCTGTGACAGAGAAGGAAGCTTGAGCCAAAGCTGGGGAGACCTGCCCAAGCCACTCTCCCTAGAGGCTTCTCCACAGGTCAACAAGTTATCTAATGTCATTTCAAAGCTACAAGCAAAATCTCCAAACCTTGTGCAGTTCAAAAGCACAGCCATGCCCACATTCTCTCCTAGGGTCGAACCCACCCAGAGGACACCTTCCTCCAATGGCCTGGCTCAGGGCAGCGGCGGCCCCACCATGGATTGCGTGCCTTCCTCGCTGCAGACAGCGCCCGGTCCAGCCAGGGCACCTCAGAGGCAGCCACCGCTTGCCCATCCTCAGCTGCTAAACTGACTTCAGCAGAGTTTCCGGACGAGGGTCGACCAGGAAGAAAAACCTGGCAATTTACCTCCAAAAAACATCGAGTGCAAACCGGATGGAACCCTGTGGTCAGGCCTGCCCTCACCGACCCTGTCCTGGGGTGGGGGTTGGGGAGTGCGACCCCAATGCTTTCATCTCCCTAACACCCACCACCCTCGCCAGGGAGAGAGCGCTGTGACAGGCTTTCAGGTTAGTTCCGGCTCTTCTTGGCCCCACAAACCACACGCTGGAATGGTGGCCAGTGCTGAACCCACTTCGCCATGGTGGTTCTGTCTGAGCCCGCGGTGCAGCCGCTCAGCGCCCTCAAACAAACGTGCTGGCAGGCCTGCCCCAACCTCCTCACCGCCCTGGTTTCCAGAAGGATCAGGGGCCCCAGGATGTAGAGGGTGGGAAACCTGGCCCCACTCTGCTCCAGTCCTGGTGTGACACAGGCCAAGTGGGGGTTTAGAGAAGACTCATGGCATGGTTCTCAGACAGTATGTTTGAGGACCCTGGAGAGCCTGCACAGGCCCACCCAGGAAAGAGCCCTCCGAAGTGCCACCTGACAGACAAAGGCACTTCATGTGAGCCAATCAGGTGGCTTAAAAGGTGAGGGTCTCCAAAACCCATCTGTAGACAATGGGACATCACCTCACAGAAGGCCCGCAAGGAAGGGATGAGTCAACCAGGGTGCAGTAAAGCACCGAGGAAACACACAATATTCTTCTGGTTCCTTAAGGCTTCTTCACCCCTAACTATCATGACCCCAAGCCTGCCTTTCACTGCGGACTACACTGGAGACTGTGCACAGGTACAGAGACGAGCTCAGGACACACGGAATCCAGGTCAGATAAACCCCTCGGGAACAGAAATGAGAGTAGCAATTCCAGGGTAGGGAGAAGGGGGGGGGGGGCGACAGCAGTTGGTATAAGATATGAAATTAATAATAATTTGTAATTTATCAAGGGGTTACAAGAATGGGAGGAGGGGAGGGAGGGTAAAAAGAGGAGCTGATCCCAAGGGCTCAAATAGACTGTAAATGTTTAGAGAATAATGATGGCACGTGTATAAATATGTCTGATACAGTTGATGTATGGATTGTTATAAGAGCTGTAAGAGCCCCCAATAAAATGATCCTAAAAATAATCAAAATAAAAGGTGAGGGTCTCGCCACTGACTTGAGGGAATGAGCTTGCTTTGGCTTTGAGCTGTAAGGTCATCATTGTGTTCAGGAGCCATGGGCATCCTGGTGAAGTAAATGGTTAACATGCTCAGCTGCCAACCGCAAGGTCGAACGTTCAAGTCCACCCAGAGGTGCCTCAAAAGAAAAGCCTGGAAGCCTACTTCCAAAAAAATACATAAAATCAGCCGTTGGAAACTCCATAGAGCCAGGTTCTACTCTGATCCACGAGGGGCACCCCAAGTCAAAATCAACCCAACCTCAATTTTTTTTTCTTTTAATCACATAAAGTATTTACTTATTTTTCCAGGCAATGGATATATGATTCATTGATTCGATTTTTAAAATTGTGAATTGGGTGAAGGTTTACAGAGCAGATCAGTTTCCCACTCAACAACTTGTAGATCTGGACATGAACTCCCCGCCTCCCCAACACCACCCCTCTCCCCCACCCACCCACTGGCTCTATTGTCAACCAAACAATAGACTAGTCTGCAAGGGAATGATGACCCCAGGGGAGGTGTGCTCACCTTAGAACAGCCAACTGTTTGGGATCCAAAGGGCAGCCTGGACCTCAGGGACACAGTTCACAAGGGTTAGGAAAGATGGAGAGTGGAAACAGGAAACATGGGGGGTGGGGAGGTGGAGGGGAGGGGGGAAGGGACAACTGGCTTCACAAGGAGCAGTGGTGACTACAGAGACCTCGCGATGCCGCCCTCACCCAAGGCCTTGTCAACCGTGCCACGTGCCACCGTTCTGGGCATGAGCGCCAGTCTGTGATTCTGTTTTGAAGGCGGGCAGGGATTTTTGTAAATGCTTGCAAATAGACAGCGACCGGATTCGAACAACCCGAAGTAATCTCAGAAAGGAAAGCAAAGTTGGGAGGTTGACAACCAGGCGGCTTCAGGAGGACTATAAATCTTCAGCAATGGAGCCAGAGTGGCGCTGGCATCCGGAGAGGCAGACAGTTGGGGGGCAGAACAGAGAGCCTGAGAAAGGCCCCACCCGTGGGGCGGACAGCCATCTGGTTTCCAGGAAAGCACACTTGCACCGCCCTGCTCGAGTGAGGGGCGTTCCCCTGAGGGTTTGGTCTGCATCCAATTTGTGCACGTGTGCTCTGGCAAAGCTCGCTCGCCTGCTCTGGGCCCTGCATTCGGCTCATCATCACCCGATCACTGGTTCCTGAGCCCGTAGCCGGCTGTCTTAACAGAGTCACCAGCTTCCACAGGCTCGTGAGCCAGCAGCCTGTCATCTGACCTGCCAACGTGGATTCATTAGCCCCGGCAGCCACATGAATCAGGAGCAGCCTCTGTGAGGCGGTGCAGCGAGTCCCTGAACCCAAAGGTGGGAGGGAGGAGCAGCGGGTGCTGGAGATGACAGAGTGGCTTAGCAGTTTGGAGGAGCTGGGACTTTGGGACCCCTTCAGCCTCTGACTCCCAGGAACCAGTGTTCGTGTGGGCCCATCTAAAGAGTTGATTCTTTTCTTTCTTTTTTTTTTGCATTGTTTCCCCCAAATCCGTGTTGGGATCCTAACCACTGTCCCTGTGGGTGCCGCTCACTTGAGGCTTGGATTTCCGGGGTCCTGCGAATGTGGCCTTAGCCGCAGAGGGTGGGCCTGAGACCACAGAGAGAAGCAAGCACAAACGAGGGAAGGTCCGTGTCACAAGGAGATCTCCAGAAACCACGAGACAGAAGCTGAAAGGACACAGATCCCAAGAGAACGCTTCCCCCCGTAGCTGATGCCTAGAATTCAGACTCCTGAAAGGAGCCCCAGGTTACACAGTGGACTGCTCACCCCAAGGCCAGCAGTTTGAAGCCACCAGCTGCTCCCAGGGAGGAAGGGGAGGCTTCCTACTCCCGTGAAGATTGACAGTCTCAGAAACTCACAAAGGACAGTTCTACTCTGCCCTATCAGGAGGCTGAGTTGGAATCCACTCAATGGCCAGAGCTTGGGGGTTTTTTAGCCTCCAGAACTGTGAGAACATGAATTTCTCCTCTTTAACGCCACCTCCTAAAGACATGCAACATAAACCCACTGCTGCGCTGCCCATTCCAGCCCATGGGGACCCTGCAGGACAGGGTAGAGGGGCTCCACGGAGCTGTGGAACCTGTAAAGCTGTCTGGAAGCAAACAGCCTCATCTTTCTCCCTCCAAGTAGCTGTTGGGTTTGAACTGCCAATCTTTGGGTTTAGCAGCCCAACACTTTACCCCCGGCACCACCAGGGCTCTTTAAACTGATGCCACGATTTCTGTTAATCGTTGCTCTCTGCATGTAGGAACGTGCTCACAGGAAGATGTCAGACAGAAGACAAGGCACCATCAAAGTATACCCAGGCTCCCCACCCACTGACCCACCCCCTGGGTCCCATCTAGGCACAAAACTACCTCACCACGCTCTTCTGCACCCTTGGTCTGTCTCTGAAGGGCAGACTTCACTCCGACATCTCGCCTAGTAACACACAACCCCAGGTGAGGACCATCAGGACAAGACTCACATGTCTCAAGGCTGCGGAGAAAGGCTGGGCCACTGGGCTGGCTGGCCCGTCTTCTTGCTTCAAACCTGGCCCCGAAGAGAGCTTGGGCTGTTCTTGGTGGAGAGACTGCAGAATGTCGGGTGAGCTGACCTTCTAGAAAAGAGGACCACAGTTAGGGTTCTGCTTTGCACTGCGGTTTCCGGTTGCTCCCACTCGGCGGCTTCCACAAGCCCCCACCTGTGTCTGCTCCTGACTGCGACTCATGAGCACGCCGCCGCTTCGCTGAGTGAGACAGTACACCTGCCTGCGACTAGATGCATGCACACACACCTGCCAGAAGGGTCATCCACAGAGAGGTGAATGACTTCAGGATTCAAGGAATGGAATCCTAAAGAAATGGAAGGGCTGCCGTTGGACCTTAAAAAAAAAAATCTTGGCAGGGAATAGGATCTTTAGCTTGATAGGCTGTGTTTTATAGCTTTAACATGCTCATGAAAAAACAGGTAAAGGGTCCACATCGGTTCTGCAAATGACTCTGTTCATGATTGGTGCTTGTATAATGTAGAGAACTATACTTTTTCATATGGTAGCCACTAGCCATGTGTGGATTACTGAAGATGACACTATATGAAGAGTGTGTGAAGACGAAGGTGGTGTCAGGATCAGAAGAAAGCTTATTAACCACCTGGGATAGGCAGGGGACACAACCCTGCTTGCTGAAAGTGGCGAGGACTTGAAGCCCGTGCTGAGGAGGAGCAAGGACTGCAGTCTTCGGAATGGCTGACAACTCAATGTCAGGAGACCCAAACCCTCACCACTGGACCAACAGGTCACAACACGAGCAATATAGAAAAGATCGAAGCGGTCAAGGATTTTGTCTTGCTCAGCTCCACCATCGACGCTCATGGAAGTAACGCAGCGAACACGGCCAACTTTCTTTCTCACAGGACGGGCCTGAGCCAAGACTTTCCGTTCAGAGGCTGGGCTGCAAGTAGACCCTGCAACTCCAGCAGTTGCACCTGGTCACAGTTTTCCTGTGGGGGGAGGGGGATGTACTGAAACTATTAGAGAATAAATGGGAGAAGTGATTCCCTCCAAATTACGAGTTACAGCTTCAATAACGAGGCTCGATCCCAGCAGATACTCCTGCGAACGTGTCCAGTCTTGGAAACCCACAGGGGCAGTTCTACTCTGTCCGCAGGATCACTTGATGGTGTGAGCATGGAGTTTGCTTGGATCAGAGGTTCCCTGTGAGTTGGGATGAACTGGATGGCAGTGAGTTGAGTGTATGCCATCCATCCCTCCAAATCCCAGTGGGAGGGGGAGGAGGAGGAAAGGGAGAGAGAGGAGGAAGAGGATGTGGAGCAATGGTGACTCTCCAGGGGTTGCCTGTCCAGCCCCTGGGTGGCACACCCCACAGACCAACCGGAGCGTGCCTTCCTGAGGAGAAGAGGATGAACACCAGGCCTGCCGACTGCGTGGAGGAGGAAGATGTTGCAAGAGTGTCTCACTGCCTGCGGGCTAGGGGCCCGGGAGAACATGAACGGTTCAGCATCGATAAGCTCGTCAGAGAGGAATAGAGAGAATACGATGGAGTGGAGAATTAGTATAAAGGTGGGAAAATAGGGAGCTAACAGCGATGAGGACAAGAATTAAGACAATGATGTACATGTGCTTGACACAATGGATGGATGGATGGATTGTGATAAGAAGTGTACGAGCCCCCAGTCAAATGATTTAAAAAAAAGAATTAAGACAATGTTCTACAGCTGACCGTGAGGATGATTGTACAACCAACAAAATGCTAAAATGTCTAAAAACGAAGACAGGACGTTTTTAAAGGACGAAAACTATAATATGATCAAGATGACGAGTTGTTAATTTCACAGGTCACGATAAAGTGACGGGGGCCTCTCTGCCGTCTCTGTCCACGGTGGGCATCTCTGAGTGGTCCTGTGGCTTTCAGAAAGAGGCCTGCTGTTTCCCGGCCTCACTGAAGCCACTTGTAAAGTGGACGCTGATGCCCCTCTCTCCAGAGGCCTCTCAGCGCCTAATCAGTGTTGACACGTTACTGGAACATTCCAGGAGCTACTGTAATTGCAGTGTGCTAAGTGCCCTGCTCACGATGCCCCCTTTCTTTCGTACCCCAATCATTACTTAGCATTTATAGGCCAGACCATGATTGCTGAGCACTTTATAAACATCTTGTTCCATTGCCCTTAAAATTGCCATCCCCTCAATTAAGGTCGGGGGTGGGGTGCGGGGGTGCCTGCTAACGTGGTTAAGGCGCTGACCCGGAGGAGGTGAGGTCACACACAGCAGGGGCTGCGGGATGGGGACTCTCTGTTCTGGGGCAATCTGAGTCCACCTGGCCCCAGTTGGTTGCTGTCCGAGGGCTCTGTCCCACATGCCTGTTCAGCAGGAAGCCAAGTGCTACCAGCTCGCAGAACATCAGACGCCCCGCTGGCCCCAGCACACAGCACATCGCATCAGCGACAGGGAATGTGGCCACCACCCAGGTCACTCCGTGTGGCTGGCGCCCACCTGGGCTGCCACCCAGCTCCTCTCTCTCCATCCCACCCACACTGGGGTGATGGGAAGTGCAGTCTTTGGAGCAGGCTTTACCAGCCTCTGGGGGCACAGCAAGTACATGCTCAGTTGTTAACCAAAAGGTTGGCAGTTCAAACCCACCAGCCACCACACAGTAGAAAGATCTGGCAGTGTGTTCCTGTGAAGATTCTTCCTCATACTGCTGTCCAATCATCTGACTCACAGCTACAGCCGTGGGGCCAGTCCCACTCTGTCCTGCAGGGTCAAGGGGAGTCAGTTCGGCAATGGTGTCTGGCCACATCATCTCCTGGGCATCTCTTTGCCCCAGTGTGCTCATGCCTGGTCTTCCTCACCTCACCCTTGGCATAAGGTGGCAGCGGGGTGGCTCCTGCTGACTCAGACCAGTCAGAGAATTATTTACACTACCCACAATTCCCTTCCTCAGCTCCCTTGCCCCAGGGACCTTCGTTGGCCTTTCTTATTTGGGGTATAGAACATGGATGTCAAGAGTTTAGGATTTAGGATCAGATAAGCGCAGGTTCTGATCCTGCTTCCATTCGTTGTTGTTGTTGTTGTTGTTGTCAGGTGCCTTAGAGCTGCGTCCTGCCCATGGCGACCCGATGTGAAATGAATGTACTACTGCCTGGGGCTGCGCCATCCCCCCCGCCGGCCAGTTGGCTGGTGTGCTGCTTTGATTCTGGAGTTGTGTCACTGGTATTTCAAATACAAGGGTCACCCAAGGGGAACGTGTGTCAGCAGAGCTTCCAGACTAAGACAGACTATGGAGAAGGGACGGCAGTGGCCACTTCTGAGGAACGAGCCATGGAAAGTCCAATGAGCAGCAACGGACTAACGTCAGACACTGAACGCCTCACGAGTAGCCGCAGACACTGCCAGGCATAAGGCAGAAGAGGAACCCCTTGGGTTGGAAGGCCCCCCACATAGGCCTGAGGGAGAAATGCCTTTCAATGCAAAGCTGACCATCACGGTGTGGGTGGAGGGAGGCTTTCAGGGCCTCATTTGCTGGCAGGGCATGGTCATAGGGTAAATGCCTATTAATAGTTGGGACTTGGGCTGTGTGAGGCATAGATCTAGGAACACTTAAAGGCATCAGAAATGAGAGGGGCAGCATGAAAGCCAACCTCCTAGGCATTAGTGGCGGAAGTGGACTGGTAGTGGCCATTTTGAATCAGATAGTCATCTGCTTGCTGGGGCAGGAATAACACGCTCAAGAGGAATTGATTCACATTCATTGTCAAAGGGACATCTCAGGATCTATCTCGGAGTGCCACGATGTCTGTGACAGAGTAATATCTGTGCTCACACAAGGACGTCCAATCGATGCAACTATCGTTCAAATTTATGCTCCAACCACTACAGCTAGCGATGCAGAAGCTGAGGAAGTCTACCGACTTCAGTCACAAATTGATCAAACATGCAATCAAGATGCATTGAGAGTTACTGGGGATTAGAATACAACACTGGAAACAAAGAAGAAGGAACCGTCGTTGGAAAATATGGCCCTAGGGATAGAAACAAACTGGGGGTTGCACAATGGAATTCTGCAAGACCAACACCTTCTTCATCACAGATGCCTTTTTCAAACAACATACATGGTAACTATACACGTGGACTTCTCCAGATGGAACCCACGGAAATCAGCACTGACTACATCTGAGGGAAGAGAAGGAGCCCTGGTGGCAGAGGGGTTACCTGTGGGGTTACTAACCACAAGGTCAGCAGTTCGAACCCACCAGCTGCTCCATAGGAGAAAGACTTGGCTTTCTATTCTCTTGAAGAGTGACAGTCTCGGAAACCCACAGGGGCTGTCCTGTCCTGTCTATAGGTCACTAGGAGTCGGATGGACTTGATGGCAGTGAGTTTGTTGGAAGAGACGACGGAGAAGCTCAGACTCGTCAGCCAAAAGCAGGCCAGGAGCTGACTGTGGAACAGATCATCAATTGCTCCTAGGTAAGCTGGAGTTGCAGAAAATGAACACAAGTCCACAATAGGGCATTGAGTATATCCCACCTGAATTTCAAGATCATCTCAAGAACAGATTTGACTCATTGAATAATAATGACAGACAACCTAACGAGCTGTGGATGACATTAAGAACGTCATATGGGCAGGAAGCAAAAGATTTCTTTCTTAAGATTTTTTTTTTATTAACTACGTGATGTTAGATAGTTTTGTTGAAATTGGTTGTTTGGTCTCGTTGGGACCTTGGCAGTCTAAGCATTGGGCTGCTAGCTGAAAAGCTGGCAGTTCAAACCCACCAGCCATCTGTGGGAGAAAGACGAGGCTGTCTGCTCGGGTAGAGATGTGCAGTCCTGGGAACGCTGCACAGGGGTGCTGTGCATCGAGCTGGCTCCATGGCACCTCACAACAAGTGGGACTGGCAGGGTTCCACTCGGCATTGCTGCAGGAACTGGGAGCAATACCACCAGACAGCCGGGAATCCTGCATGCGCTTCTGCAGGAACGACCGCCCTCTCCCAGGTCGGGCCTCTGACAGGGAGGAGGGCTGTCAGGTGGCAGTTACTGCGGCGGCACCCAGGAGACCCTGGGAAGCCAAAGTGAGCGCATGCTGGTTGGCACTTTGGGGTCTCAGGGCCTGACACCTTGCTACCCAGAGTGGGCAGAGGCAACCCTGAAGCAGCAGCAGCAACCACACGGCTCACCTGGGCTCCTGTGAGAGACACACCTGAGGTCCTGCACCCAGTCCAGGCTGGCAGCCCAGAGGCTGCCTGTGACCATGGATCCGACGGGGCCCACGCCCTGTCCCAGGAGGAGAGCCGCCGCTCTGCCTTCAGCCTCCAGATCAAGGCTTTGTGCAGCCCGCTCGCTTTCTAGCCTTGGGCTGCGACTTCATCTCTTTCCCTGAATGCAAACTAAGGCAGTGGCTTTCCTCCAAGACTGCCGTGAGGTTGGCAAGAGGGAATCCCCGGCATCAAGCTGTGTGGCACAGCGATAAATGCTAGTGCCACACACCGAAGCAAACCAGAGGATGAGCAAACGGATACGCATCCATCCACGCAGCGGGGTGTTTGCAAGAGAGATACAAAGAAACAGGATCTCAAACCACGGACAAAGACATGCAGGACCGCCCAAAGTACAAACACGTCAGCCCTGGAAGAACTGCAACCAGGATGCTCCACGGAGGCACGGGTGGCAGGACTGTCTCACAGACTCTGGACCTGTTGCCAGGAGAGGCCGGTCCCTGGAGAAGGACACCGTGCTGGTAAAGCAGAGGAAGAGGAGGAAGGCCCTTGGTGAGATGGATGGACACAGTGGCTGCAAAGATCCGCTCAGGCGTAGGAGCCATGGGGAGGATGGCGCCCGGCAGGGCAGTGGGTCACCATGTTGTGCACAGGGTGGCTATGAGTCTGACACTGGCAACAGCACAGGGCCTGGTCTGCAGGCCAGTCGGCCTGGCAAGGCCTGGCCCAGGACAGGCTGGTATAGAGCAGGGGCCTCTCTCAGCCAGGTCAGCACAGGATAGAGGCCAACTGCGGGGGCTGGGCACCTCTTGTCCTGAAGCCAGGGGCTTGGAGGCCAAAGGAGCTTGCCCCTGTGCCTGGGTGCTTCTGGGGGAGCCCAGAGGGATGGTGCCCAGGAAACTCAGCTCGGTGAATGCTCTGTGGCTCAGGCACCCAGAGGGAGCCCCTCCCGTGTGTCACCACCCCCACCCCCGCTGAGCAGCCCATGTTTGCCCTGGGTACCCACCGGAGCCCAGGGACAGGCTGAAAGCAGATTTGTTGGTCTTAAATGGCAGCCAGAGGCTTGAGGCTCTGGGGGAAGGGTGGGGGCATTCAGAGACCACAGGCTGGTCTGGGGCCCCCTCTAGGGAGGAGCCCTGCAGGCAGTGGGGAGCAAAGACAGTGCCCAGGGCACCATAAAGTCAAAACTGGGACTGTTTTCCAGAATCATCCTTGAACGGTGACCTCATGTCCCTTCCACAGAGTCCATTCCAACCCACAGCAGCCCTATAGGAGAATGGTCCCGTCAGGTTTCCAAAGCCGTCATCTTTACAGAAGGCAGGCCAGTTAAGGGTTGGGCTGCTGACTGCAAAGGTGATGGTTCAAACCCACCAGCCCCTCTGCAGGAGTAAAGCATAACCATTACAGCCCCCCCAGTCCTGTTCTGTCCTAGAGTGGCTGCGTCAGAACGGACCCCAGGGTAGTGGGGAGCTTTAAGGAAGCAGACGACCTCGGCTTCCTCCTTTGAAGCATCTGGTGGGTTTGAGCCCCCCACCCCACCCCTTGGTCAGGAGTGCCTCTGAGCCCCTCATCAATAGGTCGCGTTGCCACAAGTAGACCAGCTGACGTCACGTCAAAGCAGAGCCCTGGCGCCCCTGAGGGAGTCAGCGTCAATGGCTCTGTCCGTCTGTCAAAGGGTGACTTTCCCGAAGTAGATCACTAGGTCTTTTTTCTGGGGTGCTTTGGGGTGCTCAATGACCCCTTGTACCACAAGAACCCCAAGCCAAGCTCACTGTCCACAAGTCAATTCTGACTCACAGAGACCCTACAGCACAAGGAAGAGCACTCCTGTGAGTTTCCGAGACTGTATTTCCGTACGAGAGTAGAAAGTCTCATTTTTCCCGGGAGGGGCGGCTCGTGGTTTCAAGCTGCTGACCTTGCGTTAGCAGAACACTGTCTAGTCCACTATGCTACCAGGGCTCCTGCCCCAATAAGAGCACTGTTTTTTTCCTGAGAACAGACCGTTTGACGAGGAGGAGGAGCAAGTCTGAGGAGCAAGCGAGTCAGGAGGGGTGGGTACCCTGGTGGTGACGTTGATGGCCGTGTCAGACAGGCTTCTCCTCTCCGTCCTGCTCCGTCTCTGCCCCGCGGCTAGGAGGTGTTTGTCAGAGGTCATGTCATTCTGGGACTTGGAGAGCTCTAGAAAACAAACACAGGAGGTGACAGCAGGAACGCTCCAAGGGGCCCAGACGTTCCAAGCCAGGCTCAGGGTGCGCCCACAGCTCCGCCCAGGCGGCCCCATGGCTGCAAGGGAACAGCTGGTAGGGGGCAGAGGCTGAGCTGGACTTGGGCGTATGGGCCAGGCCAAGGGCAAAAAGAGGAGGCGGGGTCCACGCCAGAGCCGTAGCCTTCTTTGGTCACCGGGATGGAACCACATGACCCCTGGCCTCCAGGAACTGGCGACTCTGCGTTACAAGAGGGCGCCCTAACCAACCAGCAGGTTTGAGGGGCTCCTTGCAAAGGCTTTCCCTCCAAAGGCCCGTCCGTCCCGTGTGAGTAAACAGCCCCTGAGGGAGGAGGGAGTTGGTCCGCACAGCACCGCAGTGGCCTAAACTAAACGTGGCCCAGGGCTGGAGGAAGGAGCCCCAGCCCGGGGGCCTGGGCACCCTTCCTCCACTGGAAGAGACCCCCCGGGGTCCGGAGACCCTCTTTCCCAGAGGAGCCATCTGATGCTCATCCCACCCCAGGGGCCCCTGAGGAGCCGCGTCTGGAGAAGCCAAATGAAAGCTGTGTCATTTAGTTTCAATCCTCGATTTGATGCTAGAACGTCGGTGCGACCGACTCTGAGAAGTGCTTTGTTCTAACCCCATCTGTGGGGACACACCGGGATGGGACAGAGGAGATGTTTCCCCGCTGTCTCTGGACCCCAGAGTGGCTTCCTCTTGGCGCACGCCTCCCCTGGGGACGGTCACATTTCAGGGCCTCCAGGGTAGGACTTGTTCTCCACTGACAGGGTGGGTACTGTGTGCTGCCCGGGGCTGTCTGAGGAACATCTGCTCTCCCAGAGAACCCCCCAGAACGCCCCTCCACCCAACGTGTGCTTGCTTTCCCATCAGGCTGTGAGGCACCCCCCCCCCCCTTGAAGCCGACTGGAGGACACAGGGGGCTGGCGGGGGTGGGACCGAGCCTCATTTCCAGCCCTTGGGAGAGGTTCCTGTCCCCGAGTCTGCTGGGCTCCCACCCAAAGCCACGCCTTCACCTGGCCAGCTTCCAGCTGCCTGTGAGTGCGACAAAGGCCTCCCCGGACAATCCAACTCAGCTTCCAGCAAGCAGGCTCTCGGGGGGCCATTAGGGGCGAGCGTGAAAACGGGGACAAAGAAACCCACTGTTCAGTGCTCACTGGGTTCCTCTGCCCAGGGGCCCCCCCGGGAGCCCGCTTCACCCTCCCCCTCCTCCTCCCTAAGCCCCTCCGCTCCCTGCTCCCCGCCCCGCCCCACAGCGACACTGCCCCCAAAGAGCCTCAAGAGGGACACAGAGCAAACTCCTCACAACCTGGGAGATAAGAGCCACATCTCCGACAGTGTCCACCCTGCCCCCCCAAAAAGGTGCCATCAAGGGGACTCCAACTCGTGGCCAGCCCAGGAGTCCAGGTAGAGCTGTGCCCTGTCGGGTCACGGGGCTGCTTTCTCGGCTGGAGACCTTCTTCCCATGACCCTGCCTTTCAGTTGTTTGCACCCGCCGAGCAGCAGGAGACCTGGGGTGGCTCCCGGAAAGAGCCGGGGAAAGGCCTTGGGTCATTCTCAGCGGCCCAGGAGGAAGAGGCCCTGGCCAGTCACAGGGCCTGGGCAAATGGGGGCCCGCTGAGGGAGGGGATGCAGGCTGGGACTCCCTCAGAAGAATCCAGCCGGCACCAGCTCTGCCCTTGCAGATCAAGATCTTGGTGCTCTGGTTAAACCGGCCAGTCCCGAGGACAGATGACTCGCCTGTCTGGTTGGGGAGCTCAGCGTGTCCGGGGGCAGCTGGGGCTGGAGCAGGTGCAGCCTCGTCCCTGTCTCTGGGTTTCTGGGGTCCCATGGTCTGAATGCGGGGATCAGCCTCCATGCCTCGTGGGGGGCTGCACAGCCTTGAAATGTGGCCAGGGGCCATGTGTCCAGAGAGAGAGGCTGAGGAGGGTCTGGGGGAGCCTGCTGACTAGGGGACACAGTGGCCACCATCAGAGCTGGGCCCAAGCTGCTGTGTGGGCAGAGGTGGGAGACTGCCGGCCAGATTCGGGGAGGGGATTGGTAACCTCTCGGCACTACTGAGAACTAGCAGGTATGACATCTGGACACCCCTCCCTTCTGAAGGACAAGGAGGCCTGTCTGCTGCCTGGGACGGCCCTGTCTGGAGAGCCACTGTGGTCAGATGACAGTTTAAACAGGACTGCCAGCAAGGCTGGCACGAAACCAAAGGGCAGGATTGTCTGCACCTCAAGGGTACAGTGAGAGCGTGCAGGCACACCTGTAGGGAGCCCAGGAGGGGGCACGCGCAGCCTCTGAACCCAGTGACCCCCATCCTCCGGGTAACTTACACCACCCAGCCCCTGCAGCAAGGAGGAGTTTGCTCATGAGGCCCACACTTTAAGGTAAACAGTAAAACGGGTGGGTCTGAGCAGAAGACTGAGCCGAGCCCCCTGTTCTGGAGCCTCCCTTCTGCAAATCACTGCACAACCAAGCGCTGGGAAGTGAGGCCAGATGCAAGGGGCCTAGGTGGGTCCTGGCTCCTTCCCCAGGAGCCGGGGTGGGGGTGGGGGGGTGGTTGGGCAGCTCAGGGGCCTGCCAACCACGCAGTGGCCACCGAGCGGGAAAGATGGGGCGCCCGGGCTAGTCTGCCTGGAGCGGGAAGAGCACATAGCACGGCATCCACTTACTTTTCATGTGGGTGGTAACAGACAGAAACAAATTTTCCACCGACTTATTAAATCCTTTAAACTGACCAAGATCCTGTAGCTAAAACAGAGACAGAGAAGAGCAAGTAAGTTATGTGCGGCGGCCTGTGCCTGCCCCAGCCACTTCCAGCCTGCCAGCCCCACACCACCAGCGGGTGCTTGCAGGGGTGGTGCATGCAGAGGTGGTGCATAGCTATGTGTGTGTACCAGTGCATACCTATGTGCAAACATATATGCCCAGGTGAGAATACGCAGGGATAGGTGTGTTGCAAGGATATTCAGGTATGTAGGGTGTGTGCAGATGAGTGGGTGCATGAAGGTGTGAGTGTGTTAAATAGGTATGTGTGTGGAATGCAGGTATGTGCGCAGGTGTGGGTGCATACAGTGTTGGGTGTGCTGCCTAGGTGTGCATTGCAGCAGGTAGGTATTCAGGTGTAGGTACATGTAGGTGCGTTGTGTTACACAGGTGTGTATCTGTGCAGATGTGAAAATGTATGTATCTGTGCACATTTGAGTGTGTTGCACAGATGGGTGTGATGTGCAAATGTGAGGACATATATATGCAGGTGTCTCTTAGATATGTAGAGGTGTTGTGGAGGTACGTGTGCATGTGCAGGTTGTGTATGCATATGTGGGGGTGCGTAGGTATGTGGGCATATACATGTGAGGGGTATATGTGCAAATGTGAGGATGTGTGCAAGTGTTCTGCTTGTGCATGTGAGTATGTGCAGGTGTGGGTGCAGGTGGGGGCTCATGGTGTGTGTGGGTATGTGCAGATGTACAGATGGGGGTGTTATATGGTGGGGAGGCGTAGACATGATGTGTGCAGGTATGGGGTATCATATTACATGTGGGAGGTGTAGGAGTAGTGTGTGCAGGTGGGGACTCGTGTTGTGCGTGGATGTGTGTGGGTATGGGGTGTTGTGTAGATGGGGGTGTTGCACGGGGGGAAGTGTAGGTGTGGTGTGTGCAGGTGTGGGTGTATGCATGCATGCCTGCAGCTGGGCAGGGACATGGTCCCCTCGGAAGACAGGCATCTCTTTACTCAGCATGCTCCTCTATATTTTGACATCTGTCTATCTTAAAGGGAGGGACTCTATCAATGGGTTGCTGACAAGATAACAACTGCCTCTTGAAATAATGACTGACATTTTATTGGCTTAAAGATTGTACCCAAGTAAATTACCATTTATTTAACCTCCTTTCTCTATAGTCCCACCCATTTGAGCACAGAAAGGACACCCACAGGGATGCCATGACTTAGTGGCTGAGGTAAACAGGGTACACAGTAGCCAGAATGGAGTTGATGAACCCATGTCCTGAAACAGAAGAGAAGAAATAAGAGAAAAAATAGCAGAAAAGAGATCACTTCATTCTACAGGTCTCATCTACCCACCCATCCATCCATTCACCCATCCATCCCTCAACCCATCCATCCATTCACCCATCCATCCCTCAACCCATCCATCCAACTATCCATCCTCCATCCAACTACTCATTTATCCATCAGTCTATCCACCTACCTTTCGATTCATCCCTCCTTCCCTCCCCTCCCTTTCTCCTTCTCCGCTCATCCCTCCATCCTTCCAACCATTCATCTAATCATCCATCCATCTAGGATAGTTAGGTTTTGTGTCAATTTGGCTGGGCCAGGATTCTCAATACTTTGACAGTTGAGCTTTTCCCCATAGTGTGATCTAAAATAACGTAATCAATTCCATGGTGGGATCTGCTGTGAAGAGCCAAGAGATTGTAGGAAAATTAAAACAGAATGTAACCCATTACTCAGTCCCAGTCCTGGTGGTGTTTTCTCAAGGGTGTGGGCCTGCTTGGTGGTGTGGAGAAGCGAGCTCGCTTCTTGCTGGTCTAGATGCTACCATCTGACTCATCTGGTTCTTTGGACTTGAGCCAACAGCTCACCATATTGCCTGATGACTCTGGGAGCCATCAGAGTCTACCACCTGACCTACCATCCTTGCACTCATCCGCTTCAGCATCCAGCCATGGCCTTGGTGTCCTGTCTCCCTGCTTTCTGGTGAGTCAGCTCCAGCAGTCAAGGTCACCTCCAGCTTCTCAGCTGACACGTACCCACTTCTACAAATGTGCGAATCCCTTTCTGCTTCACTAGAGAACCCAGCCTAACACGCCATCCCACCATCCCCCAGCCATTATGCTCTGAGCACACAGGTGCTGGGACAGGACCATGGTCAAGCACCCATGGAGAACTGGAATCTCAAGGGGAAGCAGGGGTAGACTTTGAAGAGCACCTGGTTGCCACTGATATTGGAAAGAAATATTTACGTCTGCACTCTCTCCTCACCAAATAGGGCAGCCCCTTTTGTTCTCACAAAGACAGTAATGAAGCCAAGCGGCACCCAGTGCCCCTCTCAGTTCACTCCTTCCTCACAACATCCAGAGGGGGAGTCAGACGAGGGTTCTTGGTTCCAGTTCTCAGGAGGGAAGCCCAGGGTCTTTGCTCTAAGAGAAGACCACAAGTCTAGGGTCCTTAACAGATAGAAAGATATCCTCTCACAGTTCCGGAGGCTCCAGGTCCAAACCGAGGGTGCTGACTCCAGGAAGGTTTTCTCTCTCCAATCCAGGCAAGGCTCTTTGACCTGCCTGTGGCTTGGCATTTCTCAGTCCCCTCTGTCCTCACTTGCTTGTTTCATCTCTTTTACATCTCATAATATACTTTTATGTCTCATAATAGATTCCCAACCTCTAATTCAGGGGCTCTGTTCTCTACCTGCCTCAAGATAAACCCTACACTAACCACGCCTCATTCCCCCAACAAAGGGAATGCCTCCCCAAGGGGGATTATAACCACAGGTAGAGAGGATTGATACCACATGATGGAGGGGGGACAGAGGGGGACCACACCATTCTATCCCTAACACACACACAACTCCCACGACCACACTGCTCATTTCTGTTGACAGCATTCGGCACGTCCACTTTACAGTTGCTCCTGCAGGCACTTGAAGATGAGCACACACATTTGCACACTCACTCACACACTCGGAGTCAACCCAGGTTCCCCAGATGCCCACTGGCCTTCCTGTACACACACTCAAAAGCACAGGCAGAGAGAGAAGAGGCCGAGTACAGAGCAGAAAGTTGTGTTAGGCACAGGCAGAGCTGGGGAACAGGATGGTCCCTTAGCCCCTGTCACATACCTGGGGAGGCCCAACCTCTAATTCAGGGGCTCTGTCCTCTGCCTGGCTCATGATCCTCTTCCGACCAAGCCAATCCCTTTCCGGAAGGCTCTCTACCCAACCCCTGCAAGCCTCGCCCACCCTCCCCTTCCTCTCCACTTCCCTTCCCTGGGGGAGCCATGGACACACGGAGACCTTACCCCCGAGCAGCTACCACACTGGTTTTCACTGTGGGGAGGTGGTGTGGGAGGAACCACGGAGATTTTGCTGGCAAGGGAAAAGAAAAGAGGAAGGAACCGGTTATGGACTATTTAGGGATCCAGGTCTCTCTCTCTCTCTAGCTCTCTCTCATACACACCTACATTATCCTCTCATTCAACTTCTCAGCCATCTCTTGCTCTCTCACTTTTCCGAACGAGAATCCCTGCCCCGTGGCCCCACCCTAAGGACACCCTTTCCTGGCAGCTGTGTGTGTCTCAGACAGCCCTGGTGGCGTAATGGGTGTCCGGCTGGGCTGTTAGCCACAATGGGTCAGTAGTTTGAATCCACTAGCTGCTCCTTGGGGGAAAGATGGCCCATTGTGTCGCCGTAAAGAGTCCCAGCCTCAGAAACCCACGGGGGCGGCTCACCCCTGCCCTAGCAGGGTGCCTGCGAGCTGGGGCTGACTGGGCAGCAGCGAGTTTGCTTTGTTTTGTTTGGATAGGGAACTCGGGGTGAGACTTTGGGCATTTAATTCTATTCTTTTTTAAAAAATCATTTCATTGGGGGCTCTTACAATGTTCCGTGCATCAATTGTATCAAGCATATTTGTACTGATCATTTTGTTCTATTGAAGGGGCTTGTCCCCCAACCCTCACCCCAGCTATTTTGGAATCACAGGCTCCACGCCCTTGTTCCATCGGAGTTTAAATGCCAGCTGAATTTGGGGATGTAAACCCCAGCTGGGGGCGGGACCGGTGGGAGCCTGTGTTGGAAGTAGCCAGAGGAGGGGGGCGGGAGTGGGAGAAATAAGGAAAACGCTCTGGGATGGATCCAAAACCAGCTTCCAGAGGGAGCTGACCGCTAGTATTCCAGAACAGCCAGGCCCTCGACACGGAGCCTTTGCCAGTTCTGGGGCCATCGTTCACTTCCATACATGGTACAGCCCGGGCGCCGATGCCCAGCACCAGACAAAGGGCTGGACATGGGCCTGAGTCACGGGTCACAGGGCACACGCTGGCTTTAGATGACCAGTGACCTCGCAATCGGAAATAGCATTGTGTTTCCTCAGCACATTCCGGGAGAGACCAAACCAAACAAGGTCTCCTTAGAACAGGCCAGCGACCACGGCCACCCCGTGGCTGCAGCCATGGGCTCTGGCACCGGACGGTGGTGAGGCTAGCGCCGGACCTGGCAGGTGGGGCTTTGTTCCATTGTGCAGTGTCACTGTGGTCCATGGCTCCTAACCGCCACCACCTCGGGGGCTTTTCATCACCATCCGGAATCCTGTCTGAACCTCTTGTCACTTTGAGTTCCATGGCTGAGAAGGGAACCCCTGAAAGTCAGGACGTCTTCCAGGTGTCCTTTGCGCTCCTGCCCCCAGGAGCCCCAGCGCCGCCCTCACCTCAGCTTCCGATAAGATTGCAGCAGCTTGGCCCCAGCGGTCTCCTGTTTGCCTGGAAGGGATACAGACAGGGGTCATGTGTGAGGGGAGGTGACCTTCTGGGCCCCAGCCTGGGGAAGCCAGCATTTCGTGCTTCCTGGTGCCACTTCGTAATGTAGCTTGAAAAGAAAACTCCCATGGCGTTTTGGGAAAAATGTTTGGAAAGCGTTCCGGAATTAGCTGGGGGTGTGGACCTTGCAGCCCTGGGAGCGTTTTAGAACCTCAGACCGGCACGTTTGAAACATCCAGTCTTTGATAAACATGAGCCGCGGTGCTCAAACAGGCGGCTTTGATGTGAGGTATATGTTACCGCACTAATGGTGTCCCCACCCCACCCCCCAAAAAAATCACAATTTTTATTTTAAATAAGAAAACCTACAGGTTGGGAATGACTGCTTTTATGGAAAAAAGAGTGCTGGAGTGGACGTCCTGGAGCTGGTGAATGCAAAAACTCTGCCATGCTTATCCTGTGCCTGCTTGAAATAGTTCATAATTGAGCAAATACACTCCTCCCCCTCAGTGGTCCTTGTTAAGGGGATTAAAGTAATCTTTTAAAAAATGTAATCTGCTTAGTTCCCTCTAGAGGCTGAGCACTTCCCATGCCGGGCCGCGTCCCTGACAGCACCCTCTTTGTCTGCAGGAAAGGAGTGAGAGCAGACTGAGGCCACCGGCCAGACCCCGGAGGACGTGCTGCTTGGGAGAGTGGAGGGGCAGTGGAGAGGGAAGGACCTTCCACGAGGTGGATCGGCACAGTGGCAGCAGCAATAGGCTCCAATGGGGCGGCTGTGAGGCTGGCACAGGGCCGAGCAGTGCCTTGTTTTGGTGTACAGGGATGGGGCACGCCCTAGCCCTTGAACCCTGTGTGGGCACTGAGGGTCAACACGGGGTGTAACACCCGAGAAAGAGAACACAGAAGATACGGGTGCTATAAAAAACCGTGGAGAAGAAATTAGATGGTGCCTGGCTATCAGATAAAATAGCGTCTGGGGTCTGAAAGGCTTGCCTCCCAACAAGCAGCTGTCAAAGTGAGAGGTCAACTAAGTGCACATGGAAGAAACACACCATCACTGAAGGATTGTAAACCACCGTGTCATCTGAAATCGAAGGAGGGATTAGTAATTGAGCCTAAATTGTGAGAATCTGGTTTGCAGAAGGCTATGGATGACGGTGGGAGTCCAAGCCTCGTTTGTGGGAACCACGTAGGAAATAAGCCTCTGGTGAACTCCCTCTATCCACCATTGAGGGATGGGAGGAGAGTGGTTCCTAACCAGAGGGCATGGGAGAGATGAGGATAGAAGATCAAAGGCATAAACCTGACCTGAACAATTAAAACTTTGTCAGTTGACCGCCCCCTCTGATGCATGCTGGACCTGATCCAGTTTTCAGTATTTCCTGTGTTTTTGTTGGTTCATAGGAGGGTGGGCCTCAAAGGTGTCGTGCCAGTGGAGGCCGCCCTCTGGAAGTTGTGTTATATGTTTCTCTGGCTTTCGGTCTGTGAAGCTCAGGATGGACCTGAGGACAGCAAGTAGAATAAAGGTTTCGGGGGTGGGGGGCGCGGAGGTAGAGGGGTAGGGAGGGGGTAAAAGGGAAATGATGTCAAGAGTCCAGGAAGGAAAAGGATGTTTGGAGGCTGATTATGGTCTCAATTGTACAATTCTGCCTGATGTGATGGAGCTATGGCATGATACAATATGTGTATTAACTCCCCATTCATAACAAAGAAATAATTTCTAATGGGGTATATCAGATTCTTTAAAGTTTGTGCCCCCCTCCGCCCCCCTTATAAGAAATACTTCTCGAGGCTAAACCAGAGGCGCAGAGAGGAGGCCTCGCCAGAGGCTGCTGGATGGGCAAGCAGTAGAACCGGCAGAAATGGAAGAAATCACACAGCCTGGGCACCTTTAACAAAAACACCCAGGAAAGAGCCAGGAGGTCAGGTCACCCCCACCAGCCACCCATTCCCATGCCTCATCTTGTCTCCCCATGTTTACACACACACACACACACACACACACACACACACTATCAGCAGCAGCTTCCCTGGAAGTCAGAGCCCCAGCCTCTAGGCTTATGCTGTCTCTCCACCACTAGGGACATTAGGAATCCCAACGACCTTGGTCTGAAGTCCAGCCCCAGCTGGCTTCAGGGAGCACCTGTCCGGCCCCTTCATGGCTGCCCGCTGGGCTTGGTCTAGTCTGCCCCCACCTCCTGGCCAGTTCTAATTCCCTGGGGCGTTTCTGCCTCAAACCCACATCGATGGCTGGCATTATCAAGCCTCCACCCCTATCGTTCCATGGGTGCGTTCCCATAGACTCCCGTGGCCACCCCGCCCATGCAGACCCCACTGACAGTTCTCTGCCGCCCCCTGCTGGTGTGGTTATTGTTGGAAGATGCCACTAAATGGTGTTTTTCAATGCGTAGTGAGCCCCACCATGCACAACAGAGCAACACAGCATGGTCCCGCACCATCTCCACAGCCGTTCCGATACCTGAGCCCATTGTCGCAGCCACTGTGTCCACCCATCTCCGGAGGCCCGTCCTCTTTTTCACTGCCCCTCTACTTTCCCAAACACGAATTCCTTCTCCAAGGACTGTCTCCCCTGACAACCCATCCCAAGTATGTAAAACAGTGTCTTGTCATCCTTGCTGAACTTTCAGAAGGACTCTGGCCAGACTTATTGCAAAACAGATTGTGTGTCCTGTCAGCACACAGTTCAGATGCACAGCTGCTTCTTCGGTCTTCCATGGTCTGTGTCCCACTTTCAAAGACAAATGGGGCAACTGAAAACTCCATGGCTTGGGTCAGGGGCATCTTGTCCTCAAAGTCACAGCCCTGCTCTGCAAGACTCTAAAGGGCTCCCGTGCAGCAGGTCGACCTGATGCAGCACGCCTCTTGATCGCTTGACTGCTGCTTCCCTGAGCACTGATGGTGGATCAAGCAAGATAAAACCCTCGACAGCTTGACAGACGTGCATCGTTCCTGTTTCTCATGACGTTGTCTGTTGGTCCAGTTGTAAGGGCTTGGGTCGTCTTTACACTGAGTTGTAATCCACACCGGAAGCTACGATCCTTGATCTTTATCACCAAGTGCTTCAAGTCCTCCTCACTTTCAGCCCCTGAAACAGGCCCGGCCTCAGCTGCCTTCCAGTGGACGCTGGCTCAGAGCGACTCACGTGGAACTGGCCAGACCCACAGACGGTGGCCTTCGCATCGGCTAGGGCGATCAAGACTCCCTTTGCATCAGGATGGAACTGAGGGATCCCAACGCGGGGTTTTCGGAAGCTAATCACCACGCCTTTCCTCAGAGGCACCTCTCGCCTGAGTGAACCTGTGGCCTCGCCGTCAGCAGCTGCGCATGGTAACCACTGACCACCCAACTAACAAATCTCCCTGCCATCCAGTCGATCTGGACTCACGGCGACCTACAGGACAGGGGAGGGCTGCCCCTGTGAGCTTCTGAGAATTCAACTCTTTATGGGAGTAGAAAGCCTAGTTTTCTCCCACCGAGCGGCTGGTGGGTTCAAACTGCTGAACTGCAGTTAGAGACACACTCCGCCTGGTCCTTCTTTGCAGTCTGTTCTTAGCCTGGAGGCTCTGCTGAGACCTGTTCACTTGGAGGGCCCCTGCTGAGATTTGAACACTGGTGCACCAGAGCTCTTTAGAGTGTCCAAAAGCAAGCTTGTTACTTTGGGGACTGAGTTGCTCCTAACCCAGCCATGGCATTTTCAAGTGCATGCGATAGCTGGACTTTGAATCAGGAAGATCACAGAAGAATGGACACACTTGAATTGTGATGCTGGAGGAGAATATTGAAAGTACCGTGGATGGGTAAAAGGACGAATGATGCTGTGCTGAGAAGTAGGGCCAGAGTGCTCCTTAGAGGCAAGGATGGTGAAAACTCTGCCTCACACATATTGGACATCTTACCCGGGGGGTGAATCCCTGGAGAGGTACAGCATGCTTGGTAAAGTGGCGGGGGGCAGCGAAAGAGAGGCAGGCCCTCAGTGAGCCAGATTGGCACCGTGGCTGCCACAGTGGGCTCAGGCGTGGCAACAGTTTTGAAGATGGCACCGGACCGGGCAGTGTTCCATTCTGTTGTGCATAAGGGTGCTATGGTTTGACTCAGTGGCAGCGAGTGAGTCCCCAGGTACTCAGCACACCTGACCCAAAGTCATTGACCTTTGTGGTAGTCTCTGCCCTGCTGGGGCTGGTCATTACCACTCGGAGACGGGGGTGCCTGGGGTTTCTGTTGACTGGGCTAGGCAGCCTGATTACAGGGAAAGCATGTTGTTTCTCCCCTGCAGTTAAGCATGAATCAGAATGGCCTCCTGGGTGGCAGAGAGAGGGAGCAGTTATGCCCAGGAGTGATGCCCGTGGCAGAAGGACCCTGGGTGAGAGACAGGAGTACAAATGTCTTGTCATGAGCTGTGTTCTCCTGGGAGCTGGTGGGTGCTGACTCGGGCCTTCTTGTCCTGGTCATCTGGGGTACTGGTTCTGACTCCCGCTCCTAAGTCTGTTTCCCAAAGCGGGCAACACCGCCGCAGGGGGCAGGGGGCCAACCCAGCAGCTTCTTGAGCTAGAGTTCTTCCTTGCCCCTAGATAAGCGTCCAACCCAGCCTGACACAGGGTGTAAAGAACACAGGGCCACGGGGACACGAAAGGCCGTGGCAGCCATGCAATCTCCGTCTCGGCCAGCCACGGGGCAACTTGAGTCAGAGTCGCCTCCATGCGACGGGTTTGGTTTATGTTTTTGTTTAAAAGCTAAAGTTCAGCCTTCCCGAGCGATTTCACTTCCTCCATGGCTCACCGTAGAGTGAAGGCCAGAAGTAGAATGTATCTTGTTTTACCTTGACATTACCCGGAACTATGCTTAAACTTGAAAGAGTATCATTGTGAAAAGCACTGCTATTGTCATCTCTCGGCTTCGCAGCTTGAATATCAAGCAGTAAAACGTCAAGGTTGGAGAAGGGAAAAAAAAAACCCAATCACCTTCTTCCTCAAAGAAAAGATGTGCCCTTAGTGAGCCAGGAGCCAGAAGAGGGCACTGTTTCCACATGTTTTGTGGAGTCTCAGTGGCTCAGTGGTTACCTGTTGGGCTGCTAACTGCAAGGTCAGCAGTTCTAACCCACCAGCCACAGAAGAAAGGCTGGACTTTCTACTCCTGTACAGAGTTGCCATCTCAGAGACTCACAGGGGTGGCTCTACCTTGTTCTACAGGGTGGCAGTGAGGTTGGGAGGAGGGGGAGTTCGCTCATGGCGCCCTGGCCCAGTGGACGGTGTGCGGGGCCAAGAGCCACAACGTGTTGAGCCCCCGCAGCTCTGTGGAGGGATGAAGGAGCCGACTGCCCCCGTGAAGATTTAAAGCCGTGGAAACCCGGGAATCCGAATCGGCTTCCTGGTGGTCAGTCTGGGTTTTGGACTTGGCAAGGGCTGCACGCACAGCAGCCCGCGCGCGCGCTTCAAAACAAAGCAGGAAATGCACTGCCATCGGTTCCGGCTCACAGTGGCCCCGCATAGGGTTTCTGAGCCCTTACAGGGGCACATAGTTCCTCTTCGTCGTTCTCCTTCAGGGTGACTAGTGGGCTTGAACCTCCAGCCTCAGCCCAACACTGGCATGACAGTGCCACCAGGGCATATGGGGAAGAGACGAGCCAATCAGGGTGCAGGGTAGCAACGATGAAACATATAACTTTCCTCTAGTTCTTAAATGCTTCTCCCTCCCTCCCCCCACTATCATGATCCCAATTCTACCTTACAAATCTGGCTAGACCAGAGGATGTACATTGGTACAGATAGCAACTGGAAACACAGGGAATCCAGGACAGATGACTCCTTCAGGACCAGTGGTGAGAGGGGCGAGGCCTGGAGGGTGAAGGGAATGTGGGGTTAAAAAAAAAGGGGGGGGGACCAATTACAAGAATCTAAGTATAGCCTCCTCCCTGGGAGATGGACAGCAGAGAAGAGGGCAGAGGGAGACGTCAGATGGGGTAACTTATGACAAAACTATAATAATTTATGAATTATGAAGGGGTCATGAGGGAGGGGGGACTGGAAAGGGAGGGGGAAAACGAGCAACTGATATTAAGGGCTAAAGTAGAAGGCAAATGTTTTGAGAATGATGAGGGCAACAAATGTACATATGTGCTTGACACAATGGATGGATGGATGGATTGTGATAAGAATTGTACGAGCCCTCAATAAAATAATTTTTAAAAATAAATAAATAAAATAAAGAGATAAGTTGAGTCTAGCCACTGAAGCCCGTAAACCTCGTTCACAGGGACTAAAGAAGATGAGAGGGGGTTGACTGGTCTGAAGTTCATGACCTAGCACAAGGGAGTTAGAGTTGTAGAGAATTTGTGATGGGCCCATGGTCTAAAGGCAAGGCAGCCAATGGCTAAATGAGGCAGCCCACAGTGAATTGACCAGAACCCGACCAGATGAAGATTTTTGAGCCTGTCAACTGGTACATATTTCTTCAGACTTTATGAATGTCTGCATTTGACTTTGCTTATGGATTCAGACTTCACAAAGCTCCAGCTGGAATGAAGATTCTTCACATCAAAGAATATGGCTGTCTCCTCAGAGCACTGGGTTGATGCAAGTGGGCAGTATAGAAATTGGATACCCCAAATTGAGAGGATAAAGGCATGAAGTGGCTGTCTTACAAACTTCATAGGTGGGGAAATATATTCATGGGATTATTGGATTACAGTGTAAGTGTTCACTTAATTGCAATTGTTAAGCATGGAAAATTTTTGTTTTGATCACTTATAGAATATTATGTTTAAATGAGACTGGCACATACTGAATGATATGCAGTTTAGTTTTATCCTGTTAGGCACAAATATGATTTTTATTATTCTTTTGTTTAAAAATTACATATGGCTAAAGAATTGTGTAAAAGTGTCAAGTTGCCAAGGGGTGGTCTGTGGCAGCTACATAATCTCCTGTCGATTTGAGCAAAGGGGTGGAGTCTAACATGTCAATCATAGCCAATGAGGCCTCCGTGTGGGCATGGCCTTCTCCTGAGGATTCTGGGAACTCCTGTCTCCCTCCCTGGAAGCGGGACACACACTCTCTCTGCCATCCCTTTCCTGCTATAGAGACAGACACTCAGAGAGCTGGAGGAGACACGTGGAGACCCACGCCAGCACTGAGATGCTTCCATCGCCCCCGGACCCACAAGGCTTTCCACCCACTGGCTTGTGATCTTCCTGCATTCAGCATCATTGTATGTGTTGCGTGAAGAGGAATTCATAGGCTGGTTTATGGACATATGGGCTAATATCGGACTTATGGACTTGATCTGGACCAGGATGTTTTCTCAATATACAATTACTCTTTGATATAAAGTTCTTTCTCACACATAGATGAAGTGCCAATGAATTTGTTTCTCTAGTCTACTTGGACTAACACATGTGTATACCTAGACACACAGGCACCTACATACTCAAAAGAGCAGAAGTGATATCTAACAAAAAGTCAATAGTCATTCTCTGGGTGAAGTTACTGTATCTTAACATTATTCGTTACGCTTTCATCCGTTTTTTTAATGAAAACGTTCTACTTTTATATTCAAAGCAAAATCACAAGCGTCACTCGGAATTCACATTGCAAGCGGCTGGTCTTCCTGGGGGCCAGAGAGTGTGAGCAAAAAAACCATCCACGGTCAGGTTAGTACAAGGGGCACAAGTCCCGCGGATCTACCACCCGCCTCTCAAATGTTCACACACTTGACCAGGCCTACTTCCTCTAGACTCTCCCTGGAGGAAATTCCCGAGGGGGGTAAATAACCAGATGAAATGGACAAACGAGGAGGGCTTGTTTGAAGGAAATACATAACCAGAGATGCCAAGAGGCCTGCAAAGGTGTTCATCGCTGAGCTATCAGTAATATGAACACGCGAGTACAGCTTTCGACCCACTGGCCACAGAGCACATGAGGATGTCTACTTCCTCCGAAGTGGATGGCCGATCCCTTCTCCGTGGTCTGCTCTTCATCTGGAACCCGTTCACTTTGGGTGACCCTGCTGGCATTTGAAATACCAGTGACAGCGCTTGCAGCGTCCCAGCCACACACCACAGGACGACAGACTGTCAGACAAGTGGAGCAGCACATCTGCTTGGGAAAATAGAGGGGTAGCAAAACGAAGAAGGCCCTCCACGTGATCGATGGGCACGGTGGCTGCCACCCGGGGCTGCAACATGAGGACCCCTGTGTGGATGAGGTCGGGTCGGCGGTGTTTCCTCTGCTGTGCCCGGGGAGGCTGTGGCCAGAGCAGACGCGATGGCACCAAACAGCAACGCCAGAGAGCGAGCGAGTGCCTTGTGGGGCACGTGTCTGCATTATCTTCTGTCCATCTGTTTTGGGAGATGCTTTAATGGCATCAGAAAGCATGTTTGCTAACTTGGGTTTTAGGAGCAGGATTAACACTGTACCTGAGATCTGATGACAAATACGGTTTAGAAGCGGATGGGTCTGCACGCGTGCACACATATGCCCGTGGTCAGCTGGAAGGAGCCCAGGAAGGGTGCGTGTTAAAGTAAGCAACATGTTTCCTAGCGATGGGCCTCGCACATCTGCACTGCAGGGTACTCGGGAGGCGACGTGAACAGTGGTTGAGCTACTGGCGTGGTTTCTACTTTATTCCACTGACCAGTCTGCCAGGAGGACACCTAACTTCTACAATCGGAAAACATGGCGCTTCTTTTCAAAGAAAGGAAGCCCGTGCCTTCCCAGGATGGAGGATGGCTCTCGGGCGCGGAGAATGAGCTGGCGGTGACCAGCGAGGCGCAGCTGCAAAGGCAGGTGGGAGTGAAGGGTGGGTGATCTGAGAGGCTCGGGGCCAGAACCCTCAGGATCTGCATGCAGGGTGGGGACGAGGACGAGGAAAGAGTCAAGTATGAGTCGAGGTTGTGGACCGGGGATGGCTACCAATGGTTCCTGCTGCACCGTATCCACATCAAGACCGAGGCGGACTTCTGAAGCCGCGCCATCAAGGATAGCGTGGGCTCTGTCTTCCTCTCTGTTGGCTCCCTTGGGAGCTAGCCACCACGTTGTGAGGATGCTCAAGGAGACCTCTGGAAGGTTCCATGTGGCAAAGACCAGAGGCCTCCTGCCAACGACCAGCAAAATGTGCTACGTGTCAGAGGGCCCCCTAGAAAACAGAGCCTCCAGTGCCCTAAGACTTCAGTGGAAGCTAAAAGCCAAACCCAAGCCGACTGCCACTCAATTCACTCTGGCGCACAGCAACCCTACAGGACAGGGCAGAACTGCCCCAGCGGGTTTCCAAGGCTGTGACCCCTAGGGAGCAGACGGCCTCATCTTCCTCCTGCAGAGTGGCGGCTGGGTTCAGGCCCTGACCTTTCAGTTATAGTTAGCAGCTGAGCTTTGAATCCACGAAGGGTCAGGGTGTGGTTAATGTGTAAAAAAAGGTACAAATTCCAGCTGATATATATAGCTATATATACGTATATATAGATGTACGTATATGTATATATAGATATATATACAAAACAAAACACTAAATATCATTTAAATGGGTTGTGAGGGGTTTTGTTTGTTTGGGGGGAATATTTCTATTTTACTTAAATCGTTTACCTTTTCATATTTTAAAGCACCACCTAGCTTTTCTAGCTTCCACCCGGGCTCCAAGCCATCGGAGCCTTGTCTATGTCATCACAAACATCAATGCAAACCTTACATAATACGCAAAATGTCCATTTCTCTGGAAGATATCAAAGAAACCAGGTTGCACAGGTCTGATGGTTGTGGCAGGACTACGCACAGCCTATCGGAAGCAAATTTCCAAGTCTAACTTCCAGGATGTCTGTGGGTGGGTCTGAACCACCAACCTTCAGTCAGTAGTCCAGCGCTTAAGCATGCACACCATGCAGGGGCCTGCAGTAGAGGGCACTATAGAGAGCGAGATGGGGAGCCGGGACGAGGGAGACGGGTTTGCTCCTGCCCATCTGTGCACTGTCCCTCCGGGCTTGGACTCTGCACTGGGTACTTGTGCTGTTTGCTTCCTGCCTTCAGCTGCCCGAGTGACCCCGTGTGCCCTCTCAGCCCTTCCAAAGAGATGGCAGTCCCGCTCTGTCCCCTGGGGTCGCTGAGTGCCACTCACCACGATGGCGCCCAATGACACCAACCAACCCGCTGAACTCACTTGCTTTCATTGGCATCACCGTGTGGTTTCCGCGATAGGAAATGGAAGCACACAAATGAACCCCGGCTCCTCGGGTGCCCTCGGAGAGGAGTCTCCTACCCTGTCCCTGGACGCCCCGCTTCCCCTGAGCCTCGCTCCTTCTGGGACTACTTTGCTCGTCCTCTTTCTTGCCAGTTCTGTACCTGGTGAACCAGCCCGCCTGCCCACCGGGAAGCATTTGAGGACTGGGGGTGAGGGTGGGGTTAGTCTTTTTAGCTGTTGTTGCTATGGTCTTTTGAGGATGCTTTTTTAATTTTGTTTTGTTTTTCAGGGAGGGGGTTGATTTTGGTTCTGAAACCTTGAGATAACAACACGAAACACAAACGTGAGCTGTGCTCCCTCCATTAACTATGGGTGGGTGTTGTGTGTGTGTTATCTTCCACCAGCAAACATGAAAACAATAAATAGGCCTAAATAAATAAAGACAGAAAATAATAAGTAGCATTTTGGTTTTGGTTTTTTTAAACACACACAGGCCAAAAAAAATTTTTTTAAAGAATGATGTTTGCTTAGCCAGGTTTTCATGACTCTAAAACCTTCCAGAAAGTCCCAGATAAGAAGACGATTATGCTCTGTCTCATTTCCATTACACGTGAACCTCCCCCCAGGAACCTACTGGACAGGAAGAATGATTGCTGCTTAGTGTGATGTCGATGATTCTAGAACTTTCTCTCAGGCCGTTCCTGGACAGGATGACTAGTTTATGCTTGAAATCCCCAGCACGCCAAGGGAGAGAGACTCCACTCCCACAGAGTCGCCGTCTCTGAAGCCACAGGGCAGTTCTCCCCTGTCCTGGGGGGTGGCTGTGGGTCGGCCCGGACTCGGTGGCCGTGGGTTTGGCTTTGGTTGAGAGAACCTTCTTTTAGAAAGTCGCTGGGTAAGCAGAGACCCCAGGAGGTGCGTTTCGCCTCTTTCCTACCTCGCTTTTTGTTTGAAGTGAGTCCCCAGGATAAATGACTCTCTCCTGTTCGCTTAGAAGAGGAAGTGGTGCTGAAAACATGGCAAGATGGTAAGACACACTCTCACACACACACATTACACATGTGCACACACACATGCACGCTTGCAGATACACAACATGCACAGGGCCTGGCCTGGGAACCAGTTTACCAACCTGAACCATTGCGACTCAGACTCCCAGCGAAGGGCGAGCAGACCCAGGGCGAGAGAGGCCCTCGCTGACAGTCCTGTTGTTGAGCTCAGAACTGAGATGAGGAATCCATGGACTACAGGAAGAACCCCCTCCCCTCTTTACTAAAGTCTTTTAAAAAAGCAATAAAACTTCCAGAGAGACCATGTGCTGCAATGCTGATAGTTCCTGGGTTACCAATAATTCATGCAATTGGTTATTAATGGAAAGTTTGGAGGGTCGAGTGTGCCCAGGGGCCTCTCAGAAGGAAGTCGTGGCCATCGAAAAGCCCAGAGAGCACTGTTCCTCTCTGGCTCACGTGGGGTCACCGCGAGTTGGAGCTGCTTGGAAGGCAGCTGACCTACGGACACTCAGTGAGGAAGTCCTTCCGCCCATCAACACATGCTCAGCGGAGGCTGACCTGGCTGACTGCCCCAGCTCACGGCCTGCTGTCAAGTCACGTGTAGAAGCAGGAAACTTTGTGGGGCCAGAGACTTGGAGAGATTTCCTCAGGTAGAGGAGGGGGTGGGGCCGAAGCAGGGCCAGCAGAGGTAATAAAATGCTGGATTAGGGAGAACTAGAAGACCAGGCCCACCGACTGAGCCCTGCAAATTCACCAGTCTGAAGTCCAGAAGCTTGACAACTCGGAGTACAGCGTTTCACTGCGGTAAGCCATTAACAAAGTACATCAGCAACAAAGTACGATACGGTCAAGCTTTCCTAAATCAGCCCATATGTAGACACACCAAAGACCAGGAATAGCTGCCGGGGGAGGAGGAGGAGGGGGCAGGGGAAGCCACTGTGCAGGGGCAGTGAGGTGAAGTGAATGGGGTGGGGTTCATTTGGGAGGAGATGTTGGGGGTGGCTGCCTCACCTGCAAAAGGTCGTCCGCACCACTGAACTGCACAGGAAAGAACACGCTTGACTTCGTAGATTTCCATATGCACGCGCATATGTGTGTGTGTGTGTGTACATAGACATTCATACACGACACACGTAGGAAACAAGAACACTTACCTTCCGTTGGAAATTTCTTAGCTCGTTCCTCAAAGAACCACTGTCCACTTTTGATTTTCACATTTCTGAAAAGAAAGCAGACGGAGCGGACATGAACGGCAGCACTGACCTCTGCAAGGAGCTCCGAGTTTAGTGTGGCCAGCCTCAGCCTCAGGGCAGGTGGGTTGCCCACTGCAGTTCAGGGATCGGTCCAGCTAGCGGCACAGCTCGGAGATGGGGGTGAGGTTGGCGGTTCAGAACCACGACCTGCTTGGAGGGAGGAGAATGAGGGCTTGTGCTCTAGGAATGATGTAAGCTTTGGAATCTCTGGAGAGCAATTCTGTTCTGCCCTGTACATCAGATTTGACTCAACAGCAGTGGGTTGGGGGCCCAGGCACCACGTAATGAACTCCTGGAAGAAGCCCCACCGCCTATTTGCAAATGCTGTCATTTCCCCGGCAGAAGAGAAATCGCTGTGGGGAAGGGCTTTGTAAATGCTAGCACACACACCTTCTGTAGCCCTCACCGAATGGTATTGTGGGTCACGTTAGGAACGCCATGCACGGGGCCAATACCCTCGCAGAGTGGCATTTTTATCTCTCATACACATGACTGGCCTATGGGGGTGGTTACCCTGTTGCCTCCCAAGCCCTAGGGTCTAAGGAGAGGCAGCCTGGTGGCCAGGCGTTCCCTGAAGATGAGCCCCGGAGAACCAGGATTAGCGGAAGGCCAGCTCCCATCCTGCTCGCCTGGCCTGGTCCGGAGGCAGAGCAGCAGCAGGACGTCAAGCGGAGCGCTGAGCAGCAGCAGGACGTCAAGCGGAGCGCTGCCTCACTCCTCCGTGCTCGCCTGCCCGGCAGCTCACAGAGTCGTCGGCCTGGACATAATCTCACTTCAAACAGTCTTCCGTCTAAGGCGCTTCCACGCCCCACAGCTCAACGGTGGGGTCGGCTCCCTGATCGGATCTCAACGTTCTTCTCGGAAAGAGGGCCCGATCATTGTGATTACACCCCGGGTGACGGGAAGAGGGGTCAGAAGGCGTGATGAAGATAAAGAGAAGATCGTATCAGGCTGCTAGCAATGGTTTTTGCAAACCATGAACCCCTCTCTTTCACTTCACCTCAGACACAAGCAGGAAATTCCCCTGCCAACTATCACCACCACCACCACCACCACCTTCAGAATGCTGCACTCTGAGTAGGATGGGCACGCTTGGCGGCTGTCTGGTGACCGCCCGGTAATGGCATCCCTAGCTGATGTATGTAGCACTTGACAGCTAACCTCAAGGTTGGCGGTTCGAGCCTACCTACGGGTGCCTGGTGATCTGCCTCTAGCAAACAAGCCCCTGAGACCCCGTGGAGCTGTTCGATTCTGCTCCCATGGGCATGGACACCAGAGCTGGTGTCGACTGGACAGTCAGTGGTTTGGGGAGCCGACGAATGCTCCCACCCCTAGATTAAAGGTTGGCTGGGCGGCAGCAGCAGACACTGGGGTTGACAGTGTCTCCTGCCCTCCGTACAGCACAGGGCCGTGGTGACTAAGTGGACTGGCTGTGAGACAGCAGGGAGGCTGGCAGCCGACGGAAGACCACGTGCCCGTCTGAAGGCATGGAACAGATCAACGTCCAATACTGCGTCGGTGAGCTGGTCGCAACCGATGGGCCCCCAGCTGTTGTGACAGAGGATGACCACAAGGCCACAAGATGAGGGAGAGTCCTCTGCCGTCGGGCAACACTGTCTCATCACGGGAGGTGATGAGAATGAGGGTGGAGGGTGGACACTCTCAGGTGTCTCTGGATGGACCCAAAGCCAACCCTTCACTTCCTGGAGGAGACGTCAGCTGTACGCGCTTCCCGGCCCGAGACGCTAAGGAAAGCTTGCTGTGTTGTTGTTGTACCCTGCCACCGAGTCAGTTCTAACACAGTGCCCGCCCGTGTAGCACAGCACCAGACACCACCTGGTCCCGCGCCATCCCCCAATTGTTCTCGGGTCACAGCCCACCGTAGCAGCCGCTGCGTCCGTCCGTCCGTCTGGCCCTGCTGCAGCTACCCACGAACTTTTCAGCAGCCGGTGCCTCAGAATCGGACGGCCCAGTCCTTCTCCACAGTCTGTTCTTAGTGTGGAGGCTCTGCTGAAACCCATTCACTTTGGGCGACCCTGTTGGTGTTTGAAATGCCAGGGGCATAGCTCCCAGCGCCCCAGTGCCACTGACAGATGAGGCGTAGGATATGGAAAATGTGGACGCAGAGCCCCGCTGGGTTCTGGAGGCTGTCAAGGGCTGCGAACCTGAAGAGTTGGATCAGTGCCTGGCTCAGTGGAGGCCCTTTTGGGTGATGGGCGAGATAAAGGCATGAAATATCCACGGCAACCAGAAAACCCATGGTGGAGGGAGGACGGTCACGTGTGCATTCAGCATATCCCCAAGAGAACCAGACCGAACCAGCACACTCCTAGCCAGCCTGTAGGACAGAGCAGAAGGGCTCTGGGGGTTCTAAGGCTGTCCATCTGGACTAGACGGGAGCCTGTCTCCCAAGGAGCAGCTGGGGGGTTTGAAGCATCAACCTTGAGGTCAGTAGCCCAGTGCTTCACCTGCTGTGTCACCCAGGTCCTTTCAGGAAGCCCAGGCCCGTGTGCGGAAGGAGGATCAGACCTGGTTGAGGAAAATTCCACTGAGTTTCAAAGGCAAACAAAGCCTCGCCGTGAAACCAACCTGGAGAGACTCCGAGGCAGACACACACCAGAGGGACAAAGATCGGACGCCCCCCGAACCACCTCACTCCTCTTCTCCCCAACCATGTCTGACAAACCCCAACACTGTTGTGGCTGAGACAGTCGGCACGGCGCAACGGAAGAGACGGAGAGCCACTCGAGGACCCAGCATGCACTGCACACGCCACAAGCATCCGTCTGTCTGTCTCCCTTCTTTGAGCTGTTTACCTCTGTGCGAGGCAACACAGTGGGACCAAGTGTAAAGGCTGGACTGCAAGAACTACTGACCACTCAGGCGGAGCCTGCCGCTTGCCAGGGGACGAAAGAACTTGCTCGCTGGTCAGCCACCGACAGAGTGGTGCCGACTCATAGTGACCACACAGGACAGGGGAGAACTGGCCCGTGGGCTTCTGAGACTGTCACTCTCTACAGGAGTGGAAAGCCCCCCCTTCCTCCCAAGAAGCGGCTGGTGGATCTGAACTGCTGACCCTGTCGCTAGCAACCCAGCATGCAGGCACTACGCCGCCAGGGCTCCTGGGTGGGAGGACAGTGAATATACCTGTAGAGTCAAAGCAAAGCTGGTCCCAGGGGTCCGGCAGGCATGAAACGCCGTTTAGTCAGGAGTGACGTTGTCGTCGTCATTGTTCAAATGATTTTCATCATTGGGATGCACAAGTTTAATATGCAAATAAAAGCTTTGAAATCTGGGGGCAGGGGAAGAAAACCCCCACGTTTCTAGCACATGGAAACCACGATCAATAAAGTTAATTGCAAAACTCACCTGGATGTCTCTGTAATATTAAAACCAACCAGTAGTAAATCAGCAGATTGAAAGGTTGGCCCCAGAAACCCTTTCCTACCCAGTGACGTCACTGGCAATGGCTTAGACATATGTCACCCAGGTGCTTATCTGGGGAGCAGGTGGGAGGATTCCTTGAAGTAGTGGTACTGGAGGTGATTTTAAAATGAGTCCACGGAATGAACGGAGAAATCGTGTCACCGAGATTGGCAGTAAGTGCTGGAATGGTTTCAAACACAGTATCGGGATGGTACAGTTGAGCTGTTAATGACGAAGTTCAAAACCACCAGCTGCCCCACAGGGGAAAACGAGGTGTTCTACTCCTGTAAAGAGTGACAGGCTCGGAAACCACAGGGGCAGTTCTCGCCTGTCCTGTAGGGTCGCTGTGAGTCAGCAGTGACTCAGTAGCAGGGAGCTTGGGGGTGATTTTTGCTCAGTGTCATTTGAAACAGCACCCAAATGCTAACGCACGGCCATTGAGTCACTGCCGACTCACAGTAACTCCAATAGAGCAAGGTATTGGGTTTCTGAGACTGTGACTCTTTATAAGAGTAGAAAGCCTCCTCTTTCTCCCTCTGAGCGGCTGGTGGTTTTGAACTTCCAACCTTGCAATTAGCAGCTCAAGTGGTAACCACTATGCCACCAGGGCTTAGCACAGGTGAGGAAAACAATGACTGAAGGCGAGGCTGGATGGTGTAAAAATGACTCATCGATGTTTCAAAAGGATTGACCAGATGAATAAAATCCGTTGGTCACATGTCCATCTGCTTATGTTTTATCATGGTCTCCAGAACCTCACTGTGAGGGTGAGTTTCTGATCCTGCTCTGGCACAGAGACCACTCAAGGATGGCTCTAACACACCAAAGGCAAATGCATTCTCTTAGAGTTGAGGAGGCTGGGAGTCTGAACTCAGGGCACCAGCAAGGCTTTCTCTCCCCGCAGCTCTGGAGCAAGGTCCTTGTCTCCTTTCCACATCTGTGGACCTGGCATCCCTCCAAGTCTTGGCACCAATCCTCCCCTGGGTCTGAGATGTCCTCAGCACAGGAGGGGACCCTGGATCCCAAGGGTACACTCTGCTCGTCCAGGTTGTACCTGCCTCATTAACACAGCTGCTTCTAATTCCGCCTCATTAGCTCCATATTGTTGTTAAACAAAACAAAAACCAAACTCACTGCCACAGAGTTGATTCCAATTCACAGGGACCCTTTGAAGGACAGGGTTGAACTGCCCCTATGGGTTTCAAGACTGTAACTCTTTGTAGGAGTCAGCAGTCTCATCTTTGTCCTGCAGGTCGATTCAAACTGCTGAACTTGAAGTTGGCAGCCCAGCATATAACCACCATGCCACCAGGGCTCTCAAGTTGGTTCAGGCTCACAGCAACCCTATGTACAACAGAACTGAACCCTGCACAGACCTTTGTTGTGGTAGCTACATCCTTTCATGTCAACTTGAGACATGAGTGGAGGGGTGGAGTCTAGCCTGTCAATCAGGTCACAGCCTGATGATGCTTCCTGGTGGCTTTCTCATGAGGATTCTGGGAACTTCCTCTCTTTTCCCCTGGAGGCGGGCCACACACGCTCTCTCTGCTTCACCTTCCTGTTGACAGGCCACGTGGATCCACACTGAGACTTGCGAGAGTCCTGTGATACTTCCACCACCATTGGATCCACAGACTTTTTAACCCACCAGCCTGTGATCTTCCTGCAGTCTGCATCATTGCATGTGGCTGCGTGAGTCTGAAGAGAGATTGATGCACCAGTATAGGAATTATGGACTTATATCAGACTTATGGACTTGATTTGGACTGGGCTGAGATGTTTTCCTAATATATGATTTCTTCCCAATATAAAACTCTCTCCTACACACATGGATGTGTGTCCTGAATTTGTTTCTCTAGTCAACCCGGCCTAAAGCATTCACCACTCTCACAGTCATCCCTATAGAGGTGTGAGTCCACCGCTGCAGCCACAGTGTCCGTCCATCTCATTGGGGACCTTCCTCTTTTCCCCTGCCCTCCACTTTACTGAGCATGCTGCCCTTCTCCAAGGACTGATTTCTCGGGATAACATGTCCAAAGTATATTAGGTAAAGTCTTGCCATCTCTGGCAACAGTCTGGCAGTACTTTCAAAAAAGATTTGTTTGTCCTTTTGGCAATCCATGATACTTTCAATATTCTGTGGTCTTCCTTATTCCATGTCCAACTTTCACATGCATATGGGGTCACTGGGAATACCATGTCTTGGATCAGGTTCACCTTAGACCTCAAAATAACATCCTGGCTTTTCAATACTCTGAAGTATACTGTGCAGCAGATTTACCCTCTGTAATGTGTCTTTTGAGCTCTTGACTGCTGCTTCCATGAGCATGGATTGTGGATACAAGCAAGACAGAATCCATGACAACTTCAACCATTTCTCCATGTATCATGATGTTACTTATCGGTCCAGTTCTGAGGATTTGGGTCTTTTTTACATTGAGTTGTCATCCACACTGGAGGCTGCAATTCATGATCTTCATCAGCACGTGCTTCAAGTCCTCCTCACTTTCAGGCAGCAAGGCTGTGTCCTCTGCATATCTCAGGTTGTTAGTGAGCCTTCCTCCAAGCCCGATGCTGTTGCCCTTCACAGAATCCAGCTTCTCTGACTCTTGTTTTGTTTCTTCTCTGACTATTGGCATCAGACAGGTTAGGAGTTATAACACTTAGGAGAATGATATCAGACCACAAGGTGGAGGATAACCATGTAACATGGAGACTCATGGCCTAGCCAAGTCGACACACATTTAAGGAGACACGATTCAATCCATCACAGCACTCAGTAACTATGTTCTTTTCAAAACCTGCTTGTCTGTGCCTTAAGAGTTCCCCATTTTATGAATACCATGGCCTTCAAATCCCTGCCCTGCCTTTTACTGCAAATTACACCCACAGTTCCCACGCGCGACTCTCCCAGTCTCTTTTTATAAGTTTCCAGGCATCTTCCTGCCAGACCCGATGGCCTTTTCCTACTCACTCACTGTGCTAGAGCAGCTCGGTCTTCACTCCCAGCTCTAAGAGGAGGCCTCCTGATTCTCTGCCTCCTTCTCCCTGGGAGTGACCCGCTGGGTGGCGCAGCTGGCTAGGCACTGGGCTACTGACCATCAAGGTTGGAAGGCTCCAGTCCATCCCTCGGTACCTTGGAAGGGAGTCTGGCGATCTACTTGCAAAATAACCAGCCATGGAAAACCCAGCGGGTCTAAGATTCCACCACTGGTCTCTTCCCAGTCGGAGCAAAGGCGCATGAAGGAAGCAAAGGCTCAGGGAAGCAATTAGCCCAGGGGGCTGATAGAGCCCAGCCTCCGGGAGCCTGAGGCCCAAAGCACTAGCCGGTGCCCAGCTCCCACGACTGATGGCTCTGGTCGGGATGGCAATAGCAACTCCTGACCAGAGTGGGAGAAGAGCGTAAAATTATGTTCAAAAAAAGACCTGACCCCCTGGGCTGACAAAGACCAGAGAGACCACAGAGACGCTGGCCCCCAGACACCCCGCAAATCACATCGGGAGATGGCTCTGTCAGCGAGCTGTCACCACTGTGAGGGTCATTCTCCTCAGACCGACCAACTGCACAAAGCTCAGAGGCCAGGAGATGGCGGGGATGGAGGGGCAATGCAAAAGGGGGAGCCCATGAGGGAAGTGGGAAGAGCACCCCCACAGGACAGCCCTTGTCAGGAGACAAAACACGGGTTGCTGGAGGGGAAAGACCTTGCTCTGCGTGCCTGCCTTCACCCAAACCGCAGAGAAGGGTTCAAAAGAAAGCAGAACCCCCCAAGCACAGTCTGCCCTGACACACATGGACAGCCTCCCCTCCACAACTCCGGCTTGGCAGGGTCTGAGGCTTCCTCCCCCCACCTGCCAGGGCTCCTCGCTCGGCATGCAGCTAAGACAATCCTTCTCTGAGCATCCTCAGACACCTCCAGAGCTTCCACCCTAACCCTCAAAATCAGATCAGAGGCACCCCCTCCATCTGACGTGGGCTTCAATAGCCTGTTCCACACCCACGGGGTCTCCGGAAACGTGCGCTCTGGTCCTCTGCCATGTCAGACTCAGGAGAGTCACAACAGAGTCCCCGTCTTCCCAGAACCACAGGCACATCTCCACCGCAGGGTCACACTCACGCCTGCTTCTCGTTATCCCTGAAACCAACTTCCAACATCCTTGTTTGAAACGTCCCCCAGGCTCTCTGTGGCCAGAGAGCCACCGGTCTCCTCCCTTCATGCCTCGCCCTCTCCTGTCCACCTGCCAGCAAGGCCAGGTGTGGGGTGTGGTTCTTCCGGTCCAAGGCAGACATCAGACCCATTTCCTGATACCTCCAGTCTACGCTCTTCTGAGAGGCCTTGTCCCCAGCAGGGAGAAGGCAGAGATTAAAAAACAGGCACTGGGCTCTGGGGTTCTAGTCCTGACCCTGCGTCTTGGGCAAACCATCCTCTATCTCTCAGCCCCCGTGTCCTCCACTGTAAAATGGGGAGAGCCCTGGCCAGTGGCCTCCACGTCGATTCTGATTCCAGCCAACCGGCCTCCTGCATGTCAAAGTAGAGTCTTCCATGGCCACAGCCTCTCGGAAGCAGGTTGGCTTCCCCTGAGTGGACTCCCAACCGCCAACCTTCCAGTTAGTCACCGGCCACATTACCCTCTACACCACCCCCAGAGGCCGTTACCCCAATTGCTGATGGATGGATGCTCATGCATGAGAGAGCAGTGCTCTGTAGAGTGACAGTGGGCTGACCCTTCACCAGGTAGACGACCAGCCATGCTCAACCAAAATCCAACTCACTGCCATCGAGGGGATTCTGACTTGTGGGTTTGCGAGACTGTGGCTTGCTGCGGGGGTTGAAGACACGTCTTTCTCCAAAGGCGCGGCTGGTGGCTTGAACTGCTGGCCCTGTGGTTAGCAGCCAATGGGCAACCACTATGCCACCAGGGCTCCTCTTGCAATGCCCACGTCCCCTCCCAGCCTTGCCCTTCTTGAGGACACTCAGCAGGGGCACTGTACCTTCGCGCTGGGCCCTCAGCCCTCCCTGGCTCACCCTGCTCTTGCTCTGAGGAGGAGGGCCCACCCGCAGCACCAAACTCTCTGTGAGAACACTGTCCCTAAGACTGGACGCCCCTGCACAAGCCCGCGCCACGCATGCGCCGCAGGTCTCTTACTCTGTAGCAACCTCCAACTTTTGCTTTTAATTTGGGTGTGTGTGCGCTTTGCTGATGATGGTGACGGGGATGATTGCTCTCTTTTCTTGACGTTAAAGAATCTCTTCTCCTCATCTGATTCCCACCTGGGTCAACTCATCCTCAAGCAATCCATCAGGCTCCCGTAGTGGGACAGGTTAGAGGGGAGGAACTACTGGCATCGACAACCTCCTCCAGGTCCCCTCATCTGAGGGGCTTCAGGAGGTGTGGTCGTTACATAATCTGTGGTCGATCTGAGACTATTAAGAATGAAGGGGTGGCGGTTAGCCTGTCAATCAGGTTGCAGCTTGATGACCTCATTTGGAGGTGCTAAGGAGATAAATAGCTGGCTGGAGGTGGGACACATGCTCACTCCCTGGGAGACATTCCTGCTGACAAGACACATGGAGCTACACTAGGGCCCTGGAGCTGGAGGAGCCACATGGAGAACTCTGCCAGCACTGAGATGCTTACACCGCCACTGGATCCACAAGACTTTCCACCCACTGGCCTGTGATCTTCCTGCACTCAGCATCATTGCATGTGTTGCATGAGTCTGAAGAGGAATTTATAGACTGGCATCAGACATATGGGCTAATATGGGACTTATGGATGTGATCTGGAGTGGGCTGGGATATTTTCTCAATATGCAACTGCTCTTGTATATAACGCTCTTTCTTGTGCACATACGGATGTCTCTGGATTTGTTTCTCTAGTCTACCCAGATGAACATGGGAGGTTTGTGGCCAAAAGGGACCGTGGAGTTTTTCGGCACACTTTTTGAACCAGTGCTGATGACCAGAAACACTAACACTTGGCAAAAGCCCTCTTTTGTTCAGGGATCCCTGGGTGGTCAAGGGCATGAATGCACTTGGCTGCTATCGGCGGGCGGGGTCGGGAGCCGAAGCCCACCCCGAGGCGCCCTGTAAGAAAGACCCGGTGATGCCCTTCTGGAAAAAGCAGCCACTGAAACGAAAACCCTGTGGCGCCCAGACTGACTCGGACATGCACAAGGTCGCCTGGGCTGGAAAAGGCTAGCTAGGAACCGGATTTTCGCTCTGTCTCAGCTTCTTCCCTCTGGCCGGCAGCCCGGTGTGGACAGGGCCAGGTGGAAGAGGAAAGGCTCGGGAAAGGGTGGGTGGTTAGTAGTTGATTTCGCTCTCTTTCTCTGTGCTTTCCTGTGTCCATTCACTCGCAGTAACGCAATCGCATGGAGGCCTCTTGAAAAACATCTGTATTTCAAAACAAGGAAGCTGGAGGTTTTAGAAACCACACGGTGGCTGCGGAGGGGGTAACTCGACCGAGCACCGGCCACTCTGTCCTTCCAGCAGGGCCGTCTCCTGGCAGGATTTTCACTTTGTCTCAGTTAGAACAACAAATGCTGACATACTTGGTTTACTGAGTTGAGGGAGGAGAGCTGAGGCCTCTCTCAAAATGACTGGGCGTTGTTGCCCTCTTAAGAGCCCAGACCTGCCGGCCCGAGGCTCTCAGAAAAGCTTGACCCCCAGCCCACCCCACCCCCCAGCCCAGAGGGCTTCGGCCTCAGCAAACCAAAGAAGCCGGAGACAAAGGACAAGCAGTGTGTCCTGGCAGCCACCGGGGAGACAAGGTGCACACAGCTCCGAGGAGCACCGTCCCCTCTCTGTGGCCGAGCGGCCGAGCTCCATGGAGCCTTGAAAAGGGCCAGGGCGCTTCAAGGGACGACCAATGTCCCCCTCTCCTCAGAGCAGAGGATGGCGAGGCTTTGGACAGACTGACGACAGGAGGAGGAGGTGGGGGGTGGTGAAGGAGCGGAGGTCCGCAGAAACCAAGAGTGCCTCCCTCTGGTGGGTGGACACACACGTTGAAACGATGGGCTCACGAGGTGGACACGGCCTGGCCACGCGTCCTTCAGCTACACTCAAGGCTGCCGACCCCGTGGCGATGAACAACAGGGCTGGAAGTCTCTGAGGACAGTTGTCCCCTGGGGAGGGAAAGACGCCGGCCGGCGCACACACAGCATGGGGCGTCTGACCATCCTGGTCCTGGACTCTCACACCTTGGCAGTGATGTTTAGAACTGTTTTCATAGGTCAGAGTCCCTGGCCGCTCGCCTAGATTCACTGCTTCTAAGTTCTGAGATGGAAGAATGTTTGATCATACATACACATATGCATACATGCATACACGTACACATCCACACATATACACATCCACACATATACACACACAAACACAGAGACACATACATACACACACACATACATGCACACATACACACACATACATGCATATACACATACATCTACACACGCATACACACATACGTACACATCCATATCCACAAACATACACACAGACATACATATACACACAAACACATATACACATACATGCACACACGCATGTCTGGAGCCCATCCTTATATTTCCAAGGAATTGATGCGCTGGCTCACCTTTGCTGGGAACAACCCGAGTCCTCTTGAAACACATTATTTAATGTTTTCAACATGATGGTTAAAATATCCAGCCTTAGGAAAAAGAACCCACAACGGGGAAGCTTAAAGTGTGCATGAGACTCACTCTGGCACACCCCCTTCTAGCTCCTCTCCAGAAGTCCCTTAGGAGCCCTGACGGCGCAGTGGTTACCAGTCGGGCTGCTCACTGTAACACCAGCAGTTCGAAACCACCAGCTCTTGCTCATTGGGGGAAAAACGGGGCGTTCTACTCCAGTAGAGGCACCGTCTCAGAAGCCCACCGCGGCAGTTCCACCCCGGCCTCTAGGGTCAGTGTGAGTCAGCATTGACTCGCGGGCAGGGAGTTTGGAGTTTGGAGCATAGCTCTCCTATCCCGAGTCATGATCCACTCTGTTTTCCTGGAGGGCAAGAAATTAAGCCTTGGAAACACAAACACCCAGTCAAGAAATCGCAATTAATCCTGACTCCTGGATGGACCCATCTGTACCCACCGCATGTCGACTCTGACTCACGGAGACCCCGTGTGGGGGTCACGAGGCCGTGCATCTTCACAGGAGGAGAGAGCCTCATCTTTCTCCCCAGGACCAGTTGGTGGGTTTGAACTGCCGACCTGGCAGTTAGTAGTCGGCCGCTTCCCTGACAGTGTCACCAGAGCTCCTCAGCCCACCCTTAAGCCCTTACCAGCAGATGTTGGTAAAGTAGAGGGAAACTGATCACTTTATAGTAAATGGTTGTCTGGAGAGCAAGCAACGTGATGGCGAGGGCTGAGACGAGTGAAGCCTGTAATTGGAGCCCCCGGGGTATCGATGGTTAGCAGGCTCGGCCAGCCGAGTGACTGTCGGCTAAGTTCACCCAGGCACACCTCGGGAGAAAGGTCTGGCCACCCGTTTCCCCCCAAAACCAGCCACTGGAAACCCTGGAAGCAGAGTTCTCCTGGGACCTGCCTGGGGCAGCTGTGGGTCGGACTTGACTTGCTGGCTACAGGTGTTTTTCTAAGCTTTTCCATTGTGTGTGGCCAGGTGGGGTGGTTGGGTAGTGGAGCTTACCTGTCCTCGAAGCAGACAGTGCACTTCCAGGCCTGGGTCTTCCTCAGGAACACGCGGCACTCGGCACACACTCGGTGGCTGCAGCCCCGGCACACGGCACCCCGGTTCAGCAGGACCCCGAGCGGCCTCTGGCAGCGGGCGCAGGACTGCTCCCGGGGCTCAGCGCTCGGGCTCTTGGCCCCTTTCCACCGGAGGTGCTGCAGGCTCGACTTCAGTCTCCTGTCCACACAGATTGGAGGCGTGAGCAGCTCTTGCCAGGCCCAGAGCCCTGCAGGTCTCGCCCCACCCCCCGGGAAGAGACCTGGCACCCACATCTCTGGGCCCCAACAGTGGCTGTGTGACCTCCAGAGCTCAGGGAGCCTCTCTGTGCAGTACCATCGAGATCAAGGCACAGCTGACCTAGCCGCCTGGCACGGAGTTGGAGGTAGCTGCTTTCTCGCTGGACCTGTCCCTTTGTGCCCAGAGGGGGTCTGAACAGTCAGCCAGAGGGCACAATGAGGAAAAGGGGCTCGATGTCAACAGGCAGAGATGGGAAGCTAGAGGCTGCCTGGTGGAATGATTGCTTTGTCACGCTCTGGCAGGACAGGACGGTGCAGGGCCAGGAGATACTCCTTTCTGTTGTGCATCTGGCCATTATGGGTCCGGAGCCGACTCAATGGCACCACCGAGCACCAAGGCCATCTTAAGGCTGCTGCACACTCTGACTCCGAGCGCTCTCCAGCAATGGCTGTGGTGCAAAGGGACAGGACATTACCCCAATGGGAGTCACTCTCTTTGACCAAATGTCGTTACCTACTTTTAGAAAAGAAGGCTGGTGGCACGGCAGTGAAGTTCTTGGCATGGTGGCTGGAAACAGCCGAAACTCCAAAAGCCAAGCTCGCCGCCTCTGAGTGGAACCCGGCTCTCAGCGACCGTGCGGGACAGAGGAGAACTGCCCCTGTGAGTTTCTGAGATGGGAACTCTCTACAGGAGTCGAAAGCCCCATCTGTCTCCCACGGAGCAGCTGGTGGTTTCAAACTGCTGACCTTGTGGTTAGCAGCCCAGCGCGTACCCACTACACCACAGACCAGGAAACCTGGTGAGGAGGTTCTACACTGACACATGGGCTGCGGCAACTTGCAATCGACGATGGCACAAAACAACCACTTCTAGAGGGGAGGAGGCAACTCTGGTAACAACACCCATCCGGAGACTCCCCAACCACGGCCTCAGAGCAGCCCTTCATAGACGGTGTTTCTGAGACTGTACGTCTTTATGGACACAGACAGCCTCTGCTTTCTCCCCTAGAGTGGCTGAGAGGTTTGAACTGTCGACCTTGCTGTGTAGCCCAACACCAATACCTAACCCATGGCGCCACCAGTGCTCCTGGACGTCAGAAAACCCAAACCAAACTCACTGCCACTGAGTCGATGCCGACTCACAGCAACCTTGTAGGACGGGGGTGGGGTGGGGGTGGGGCCGTCCCTGGGGGTGGGGGGCTGTCCCTGTGAGTTTCTGGGACTGTCACTCTTTCCTGGGTAGTCTTTCAAACTGCCGACCTATCTGTTAGCAGCCCAATGCATAACCACTAGGCAACCAGGCCTCCCCATAATGACTCGATCCTCTAAAATTCCACTTTGAGAGTGGGTGCTGATAAGCCACCTGGAATCACCCCCAGTCCCTGAGGCCACCTCCTTTGGAGTGCTGCCCTAGTTAAGAGAGGAGGCTGAGTATGTGCATGTGGGGAGCTTCGGAAGAACAAGGAAGGCTTGAGAGGTCCCTCACTCCTCAGGCATCTGGTGGCCCCAGATTGTACATGGCAAGCGTGCTTTGGGGTGCAGACTTCAGATGAGCTCTGTCCTTAGGAACCAATCAAAACTGGAGACTGTAGCCCCTGCAGGTGCTGGCGGCTGGGACAGAGGAACCACCTGCAGGCTGCAAGCTGGGGCTGGGCAGCTAGCAGGTGCCCTGTTTCCAGGCTGGGTGCTGCCAACTTGGAGAGGGACAGGAAGGCGCTCCGGCTGCAGGCCCAGGAACCGGCTGAGCAGGTCCACTCTCAGGGGGGAACAAACAGAGCCATGGCTCCCAGGCACTCGCTGTCTCTCTGCCTTCACCCTGGACCTTCTCCCTGAGAGTCTAGAAGCTTCCCTTGAGTCATTCCCACAAAGTAGACAGACACACAGCAAGTTTATCACCCAGCGGCCCCGTTTTACCTGTACATGAAGGATGCTGAGGAAGCCAGCGATTGGACACACATCTATTTGCTACCATGCAAACAGTGGTCTTACTAATGCCCTGTCTCGGATGGAGGGATGTTATCTTTCGGCTACAATTTCAGAAGTGAAGCTACTAGCAAAGGAGCCCTGGTGGTGCAGTGGTTAAGCGCTTGGCTGCTACCCCAAAGGTTGTTGGTTTGAACCCATCCA
>NW_022107431.1:9349294-9351904 GCF_000313985.2 Echinops telfairi
GGATTCCCTCCACAGCACACAGCAGCAGCCAATTACCAACACACACTAATTAGTTTACCCACACATACTAATTAGTTTTCCCACACAGACTAATTCTTATATTGAGTCTTGGAATATATTTTGTTGTTGAGTTGCAAAAAAAAAAAAAGGCATCATTTTTAAATGAATAAGAAACTTCCCCTTTTCCTGGTAAAAGAGCAAAAGTATCATCCATCCATGGTCCCCTGGGGGGTCTCTCAGGTCCCAAGACCCTAATGTGCCAAGCAGTCAAAGCCAAACCCCGAAAAGCAGCCCCTCTCTGGTGACAGCATACCTTATCCTCTCCTCCTCCATGATCTGGACCTCCTGGTCCCGGTACAGGACCTGGAGAATGGCCTCCTGCTCCAGCTCCTTCAGGGCACTCAGATTTAAGTCTTGGGTCATTTTCTCTCCTTCTCTGGGGCGCCGAGTTTCAAGTCTGCCCACAGCCACCACCAAAGCTTCCCCCGGCGGTCAGCAGGCCCGGGCAGCCGGCCGAGAGCCTGAGAGGCCCCCTCTACTCTCGGGCCGGCTACTGCCTTTCGGTTGTGTTTCTTGCTTTCTTTTTTAACTGTGTCCTTTAGCAAGACCTAAAAGGCTGTCCCTCTGGGGAAGTCATTGTCCCCGGAGGCTCGGAGCATGATCACCGGGCCCTGACATCCGTCAAGACTCTATCTTTCTGAGGTTTTGCCAAAGATTGTTACAAAGCACACAGGGCTCCCGCAGAGAATTTCTGCAAAGTAGAAGTCAGCTCCACGGGACAAGGACTGGAGGCGACAACTGTCCCTTCACACGCGGTCCTGCAGGTCAGAGCACCTCCTGCACAAAAGAAAACAGCAAATAAAGAAGGTGTCAGCTTGCTGGCCCGGGATCTCGGCTGCCATTGCTTCAGAAAGTTCTACACAGGCAACAGCCTTCGCATTTTCTGAGTAGGGGGATGGGCTAGGGAGATAACGGAAGAACTGGCATTGTGTTGAATCTTACGCAAGTTTTTAAACCCACTGCCACCATGTGGATCCGGACCATTGCAGCCCCCTGCTGTCACTTAGCTAAAAACAGATGACAAACGGATGGAATTGACCTAAATTTATCCAAAATGCTGATTCACTGTAAGATACCTCGTCACTACCGCAAGCCTCCAAACTTGTGTCTCCCCAAGATGCAGTCTGAGCCTCCAGAAGCCGGGGGTCGAGGTCTGTGGCTAAGGGTGAAAGTCCCAGAGAAGAGCTAGAATGTTCTCGAAGGGTCAGCTCCTGTTTACAACCAGCCTCCAAACAATGAGGTGATGTGAAGGGTGAGGGAGGCTGGAGGCGCCGGCCAGCTCCCCAGCCTGAGTAGCCGTGGCCAAGACTCCTGTCATGGGGTCTGCATCTGTGGGGCCGGGTGTGGAAAGGGTCTGCACCCGCCCTGCCTGCTCTCCTTCCCACCCTGAAGCCCTCTCCTGCCCCGCCCCTACCAGCCCAGCATCAAGCCAAGAGAGGACGGGGCTGGGTCAGGCAGCAGATGGATGCCCGTCAGCGAGATGCGGAGAATGCCAAGGCTGCCCTTTCTGGAGGCCGGTTCTGGGATCAAACACGAGTGGAGCCCTTGAGGCTGGGTCTCCCTGGGTCAGAATCCACTCCACGGCCCTGAGTTTGGCTTTGAGCTTTGATCTCAGCACCTTTGAAGTGAAGTTCCCTTTGTTAACCTTCCACAGAACCCGCATCCTGCGGATCCAGGATCTTAGCAATGGAGATACAAAACCAGAGGATGATATCGAGTCCTCAGGTGCCCTGGAAGAGCCTGGTGGCACGGTGATGAAGGCGCCCGACCGCTCACCATAAGGTCGAGGGTTCAGGTCCACCAGCCACTCTGTGGGACAGTGATGTAGCAGTCTGCTCCTGTAGACACAGGCAGCCTGGACACACTATGGGGCAATGCTGCGTTGTCCTCAAGGCTCAATCGATATGAGTCAGAACCCCGACAACACCGAACAATAACAATATTGCTCAGAAAAGCAGCTTCTGGCCTCTGGTCCGTAAAGCTGGAAACACCCAAACCTACTGCCAACCAGATGATGCCGACTCACAGAACACCCAAACCTACTGCCAACCAGATGATGCCGACTCACAGAACGGCTCCCAGAGAAAGGGGAACTGCCCCGGTGGGTTTCCTAGGCTGTACCTCATGATGGGAGCAGACAGCTGCATCTCTCTCCCATGGAGCGGCTGGTGGATTCGAACCCCTGACCTTTTGGTTAACAGGTGAGCACTTACGTACTTTACCCATTGGACCACCAGGCCTCAGTAACGTGCCCTCAAGTCCCTCTCCTCCAAAGGATTTCCGTCTAGATGGCAGGAGAGCTTCGAAGCAATCAGACCTGCGGGCCTCAACTCACCCACTGCACCTCAGAGGGCTGCCGCGGGTCCCTCTCATCCCAAGGCACCGAGGCTGGACAGAGGAGCCAATAGCAAGCCATGTGTCATGAGGCACGTGGGGTCCCAGGGTGCCGACGATGGTTAGCATGCTCGGCTGAGGCGTAGGCAGTTTTAACCCTCTGACTTTTCACAGAAGGAAGGCCTGGCAATCCACTTCTAAAACAGCACCCCCCCC
>NW_022107431.1:9352722-9407482 GCF_000313985.2 Echinops telfairi
ATGCCTTACACCTGATCCCTTTGACACCTCGTGGTTGCATAGGCTGGTGTGCTTCTTCCATGTGGGCTTTGTTGCTTCTTTTTGATTGAGGTTTTTAAAAAAATTCTCTTTTAATTTGTTATGCTTGTTCATTTTAAAACATATATTTCTCTATGTGAAATCCATGATAGGCAAATCTATCGAGACAGTAAATAAACCTGAAACAACTTTTAAGATGGGTCCAAAGAGAGATCAAATGACAAGATCTTACATTTTAACCCAGTTATGTCTGCCATAATTGACTTTGCAGTGCTCTCTGTCTGATAACCAGGCCACTCACCCCCTCGCTATGGTCAGAGGGAATTCACCCGAGGCTTCATCTATGTGCAGACCCAGGAGATAGACGGCATTCAAATTCAAAGTCTAGTTTGGGGCCAGCTCCCAACTTGGAGCTCCTAGTCTGCATCTCCCTCTCTGAAGTCACTCCAAGCATCTCTCTCAAACTACTCTTGGCTCAAAGTCTACTTATGACAAGGTCCCCAGGCTCAGGTAACAACGTGTTCACTTAAATTTTGTTTAGTAAATATCTTCCTAGTGAAAGGATGTTTCCTTTAGTGACAGGCAGGCTGACTTAGGAAGCTAGCCAAACAGGCCCTGGTAAGAGTCAAGAAAGCCAGAGACCATCCATTGCCCCTCGCAGCCCAGGGAGAACCACGTGCATTCACACAGAGGACTGGATGTCACGTCTCAGCAGTGAGTGTAGAAGGGAAAGAACGTGGTTGGATTACCTTACACATTTTATAAAGATGGATTTCAAAAACGTTCTTTCTAAGGTGCTTTATGGAATGGTTTGGGATGGGCTTGATGGAATGTAGAGACGGTCAAAGATTTATATTAAATCGAGAAAACTAGTCAGCATGCCTCTCAGATGGTCCAGGTGTCACCACACATGACAAGTATATGGGGCTGACATCTTCTACGATGACAGAGCAAGATTGGAGAGTGACATTGTCAACCACCATAAAACGGGTACTGTGGCCAAGAACTGTTTGTGCCCATGAACGTGGCTAACAGAGACAACTGCAAGCAACCCATAAGGGCAGTAGTGGTGAGACTAATAGAAGCTGATCAAGATCCAGACTAGCGATGAGGGGATAGGAAGATGTTCGCAGCAAAGGAGGCTTGAGCTGGGCTTGGGAGAAGGGGAACTGGAATTCAGAACCAGGAGGAGAAGAGATCTCCAGGGTCAGTGAACAGCATTGGCAACAACACAGAGGTGGGAATGTAACCTTCTTCTACCACGACAGTAATCCAGGTTCCTCATTGCCAACAAATGAATTCTGAAGTGCTAACTTAGCCCAGTCCGTTTTTCGACAACATAAGAGGCTATTCTACACATGGACTCCTCCAGATGGAACATGCAGAAATCAAATTGACCCTGTCAGTGGGAAGGAATGGATGAAGATGCTCAATCTCAGCAGCTAAAACCAGGCCAGGAACTCACTGTGGAACAGACCACCAATTGCTCCTATGTAAATTCAGATTAAGGCAGAAGAAAATTAAACCAAGTCCACAAGAGCAAAAATATGACCTGGAGTCTCCCCAATCAGAATGTTGAGAACGTCTCAAGAAGAGCTACGACGCTTGAACGCTAACGACAGAAGGCCTGATGAGCTGCAGGCAGGCATCGAGACGGCATTCCAGAGGAAAGCAAAAGGTCATTAAAAAGACAGGAAGGGGGGAAAAGGGATAAAAATGGATGTCATAAAAGACTCTGAAACTTGCTTTCAATCGTAGAGCAGATAAAGCAAATGGAAGAAATGATAAAGTCAGAGTTAAGCAGAAATTTTCAAAGGGTGGCCCTAGAAGACAAAGTCAAATATGATCTTGAAATGTGCAAAGATCTATAGCTAGAAAACGAAAAAGGAAGAACACACTCACCAATCTTAAACTGAAAGAAGTCAGGAAAATATTTAAGCCTCGAGTTGCAGTCTTGAAAGATCCTATGGGCAAAACATTGAATAAGGAAGGAAGCATCCAAAGAAGACGGAAAGAATACCGAGTCACCATCCCCCAAAGGACGAGTTGACATTCCACCATTTCAGGAGGTAGCCTATGAGCAAGATCCAATGGTGCTGAAGGAGGAAGTTCAAGCTCCACTCAAACCATTAGCCAAATGCAAGGCTCCAGTGGACTGCCAATTGCAATGTTTCCACAAGCTGATGAAGCTCTGGAAGCACTCACTTGTCTACGCCACAAAATTTGGAAGTTAGCTACTTGGCCAACTGACTGGAAGACATCCCTCTTTATACTCATTCCTAAGTAAGGTAAGCCAACAGAACACTCAAACTATAGAACAATATTACTGATATCACATGCAAATAAAATGTTGCTGAAGATCATGTACTGCAGCAGTGCATAGACAGGGAGCTGCCAGAGGTTCAGGCTGGATTCACAAGAGGATGTAAAACAAGGGACATCATTGATGGTAGCAGATGGATCTTGACTTAGAGCAGAGAATTCCAGAAAGCTGTTTAATCGTGTCTGTTGACTATGCCGCGGCATTTGACGGTGTGGGTGATAACTGATAGCCTTGAGAAGAATGAGAATACCAGAACACTTCATTGTATTTACACAGAACTTGTATGTGAATCCAGAGGTGGTTGGGCAAAAGGAAAAAAAGAATACTGCTTAGTTTAAAATCAGGAAAGGTGTGCATCAGGGTTGTATCCTCTCACCATACTTATTCAATCTGTAAACTGACCAAATAATTAGAGAAGCTGGGTTATATGAAGAAGAATGCAGCATCAGGATGGGAGGAAGGCTTATTAACAACCTGAAATATGCAGATGATACATCTTTGCTTGTTGAAAGTGAGGCAAATTTGAAGCCCCTGCTGATGAAGATCAAGGATTGCAGCCTTCGGTATGGATTACAACTCAATGTAAAGAAGACCCAAATCCTCACAATTGGACAAATAGGGAACATCATGATAAATAGAGAAAAGAGTTGAAGTTGTCAAGGATTTTGTCTTGCTTGGATCCATAATCAATACTCATGGAAGCACGTTGAAGAGGTTAAAAGATACACGATGTTAGGTAAATCTGCCGCACGTGACCTCTTTAGAGGATTGGGAAGCAAGGATGTGACTTTGAGGACTAAAGTGTGCCGACCCAAGCCATGATATCATCTCATGTGCATGGGAAAGGTAGACATTGAATCAGGAAGACTGAAGAAGAATCGATGTGCTTGGACTGCGGAGCTCCAGAAGAATGTTGAAAGTACCATGCGCCGCTCAAAGGACCAACTCATCTGTCTTGGAAGAAGCAAGGCCAGAGTGCTCCTGAGAGGCAAGGATGAAGAGCAAGACTTTGCCTCAAATGTGAAGAAAGCTGATGGTGCCCGGCTATCAAAAGATAGAGCGTCTGGGGTCTTAAAGACTTGAAGGTAAACAAGCGGCCATTTAGCTGAGAAGCAACAAAGTCCACATGGAAGAAGCACACCAGCCTGGGCGATCACGAGGTGTCGAAGGGATCAGGTATCAGGCATCAAAGAACAAAAAATCATATCATTGCGAATGAGGGGGAGTGTGAGGTGGAGACCCAAAGCCCATCTGTAGGCAACTGTACACCCCCATATGGAAGGGTTGCGAGGAGGATATGAGCCAGTCAGGGTACCATGTAGCCACGAAGAAACATACAACTTTCCACTAGTTCCTAAATGTTTCCTCTCCATCCACTATCATGATCTCAATTCTACCTTAAAAATCTGGCTAGACCAGAGGATGTACACTGGTACAGATAGGAACTGGAAACACAGGGAATCCAGGGCAGATGATCCCTTCAGGACCAGTGGTAAGAGTGGCAATACTGGGAGGGTGGAGGGAGGGTGGGGTGGAAAGGGGGAACCGATTATAAGGATCTACATACAAACTCCTCCCTGGGGGTCAGACAACAGAAAAGTGGGTGAAGGGAGACGTCAGACAGTGCAAGATATAACAAAATAATAATTTATAAATTATCAAGGGATTTTGAGGGAGGGGGGAGCAGGGGGTGGGGAATGAGGAGCTGATGCCAGGGGCTTAAGTGGAGAGCAAATGTTTTGAGAATGATGAGGGCAACGAGTGTACAAATGTGCTTTACACAATTGATGTATGTATGGATTGTGATAAGAGTTGTATGAGCTCCTAATAAAATGCTTTTTAAAAAAAGACTTTGCCTCACATCCTTTGGACACGTTGGCAGAGGAGACTAGTTCTTGGAGTAAGACATCATACTTGGTCAAGTTGAGGGGCAGCAAAGGAGAGGAAGCCCCTCAAGGACATGGATGGACACCGTGGCTGCAACAACTCTGGCATTTGCACAATTGTGAGGCTGGCACAGGGCCAGGCAGTGTTTCCTTCTGTTGTGCATTGTGCTGCTGCCAGGGGGTACGGACTTGATGCCATCTAACACCATCTAAGACTTCCCAGTCAGACCTCCTTTGCATCTTCCTTCTCTACAAAATGGTCCAATGTCCCTGACCTAGACTAGATGGATGTTAGGCTATTAACTGTACACGGGTACACTTTTCCATCCCCTGCAAAAGTTCCTACTGTGAATAGGATTCAGCTGGAGATAGTTGAGAGCTGAGTTTGGAGCCTGACCATCCAGACGAGTAGCTTGGCTCTGCCCCTGGCCTTGTGCTGTTGGGTCAGTTACTGGAAGTCGTGGCCCTCAAGCTCCTGGTCAATAATGTGAGGAGATCGACAGTACCCACTCCGCAGCGCATTTGCGAGGATTGAGTCTATCGCTACACGCCCAGTCCTTAGAACACAGCCCAGAACGTAATCTCGACCCACTCTGAAAGTAGCTAGGGCTGATCATAGTAACAGCACCATCGTTGTTGTTGTTGTGGCTGTTGTTGGGTGTGTCGAGTCAATTCCAACCCCTAGCCCGCCGGACAGTTATTTTTATGTTCGAGCCCCACATTGCAGCCACGGTCAACCCATCTCGTTGAAAGCCTTTCTCTTTTTCGCTCCTCTGACTACTTTACAAGCATGATGCCCTTCTCCCAAATTCACGAGACAAAGTCTCGCCATCCTTGCCACTAAGGGGCATCTGCCTGTACTTCCAAGAGAGATTGGTTTCTCCTTTTGCCAGTCCCTGGTACTTTCAATCTTCTTCTCCAGCACCACAACTCAAATGCATCAATTCCCCTTCGGTCTTCCATGTTCAATGTCCAACTTTCACATGGACATGAGGTGATTGAAAATACCCTGGCGTGGGCCAGGCACACTTTAGTTGGTAAAGTAACATCCCTGCACTTGAACACTTTAAAGAGGTCTCATGCAGCAGATTAACCCAACTCAAAGTGCCCTTTGATCTCTTGAGCATGTGGATGCAAGCACAGAGAAATCAATGACAGCTTCGACCTTGCCTCCATTTCTCATGACGGTACTTATGGCTCTGATTGTGAGGATTTGGGTTTTCTTGACACTGAGTTGCAAACCATCCTGAAGGCTGCAATCCTTGGTCTTCATCAGCAAGGGCTTCAAGTCCTCCTCGCTTTCCGCCAGCGAGGTTGTGTCATGTGCACACTGCAGGATGTTAATCAGCCTTCCTCCAAGTAATTACAGCATCACCATGATTCCTGTGAATCCTTCCAGGACCACATCAATGGTTAGCTAACTTAGACAGCTCTTTCTTCCTACCCATCATCATTAACTGCTCCTCCATCTTTAAGGAGGTTCCCTTTTGTGTGCTCTGATGTCACCTCGACGCATATTCAAGCACAGAGTCTCCTTACGGAGAGGGCATTCCCCCCACCCCACCACCACCAGCAGTGGGTATTTAAAGGCTGGCTCATATTGAGAAATCCCCGGAGGATTGAGACACGAGGTTTGCTGGCCCCAGCAGGAAGCAAGAGTTTAAGCAGCGTCGGAAGGAAGCTGAAGGAGAAGGAGAAGCAGCCGGTGAGCTGGAGCAAGCGTGTGGCTCAGGAACAGCTGAGCAATTCCAGGGCTTGAGGAGCAAACAAAGATGATTTTATTTCCACAGTTCTGGGCAGAAATGCACCCTCTCAGAGCTCGAAGACTAGAATCTCCTGGATCCTTTTCCTAGGTGTGATCCGCATGGTCGGCAGTTCAGAAACACTAGCAGCTCCTTGAGAGAAAATTTCTGGGCTTTCTACTCCTGTAAACAGTTACAGTTTCAGACACTATGAGTCAGCATCAGCTGGCTGGCAGTGAGTGAGTGAAGATTTCTGCAGCAGTCAACTGCACCCTGGCGCAACAAAGTCTACAGGGCTGTTGATGACCTCCCCGGGTGCTGTGCTCCGGCTCTGTCCTTGCCTGCCTGCAGCCTAGCTGCCCAGCTAACCTTCATATGTGACTTTACAATTCAAAGGTAAAGAAACCTGAAAGAGTGCTAGGAGTCCTGATGGTGTAGCGGGTGGAGTTTGGCTGCTAACCATGAGGTTGGTGGTTCAAACCTACCAGCTGATCCACGGGAGAAAGATGAGGCTTGGAAATGCCCCGATGGAGCAGAGAACTAAGCACTTGGAGATGCACGCTCATCTTGTCCTTAGCCAGTCACGAGTTCACCAGTGGGACATCAGCATCCAGACAATCACAGTCACAAGGTTGGCAGTTCAAACCCACCAGCCGCGCGGTGAAAGCAAGAGGTGGCAGTCTGCTTTGGTAAAGATGACAGTCCGGGAAACCCAGTGGATCCCTTCTTCTCTGTCCAGGAGGGTCACTGTGAGTCAGAATGTTGGCAATGGTTTGAGCCAGTCTCATGTGTCCGGTGCTGGCCATTCCTGGAACTGGTGGACATTACTTCCTCTTTCACCAATGGGGTGGACAGGAGGCGGTCAACATCCCAGGAAATGGACAAGTGGATGAATGAACATAACACACGTCAACAGAATATGCCAAGGGTCCTCAAACTTTTTAAACAGGGGCCAGTTCACTGCCCCTCAGACCCGTTGGAGGGCTGACCTATAGTTTTTAAAATAACTATGAACAAATTCCTATGCACACTGCACATATCTTATTTTGAAGTAAAAAAACAAATGGGGCAAAAACACCTGGCGGGCCGGATAAATGTCCTCCGCGGGCCGCATGTGCCCCACAGGCCATAGTTTGAGGACCCCTGGAGTATGTGCATGCAGGCCCACAAACAAGGAGCATGCTCAGAGGACGGCAGGGCACACCACACACACACACACACACACACACACACACACACACACACACACACACACACACACACACACACACACACACACACACACACATCACTGAGAGACTAAGAGAGGCTGGGGATTCCAGCCAGGGCTGCCCAGATTTGCCTGGAACAGATTTGCCCAGGAAACGGAATATTCCATCATGTGCTAGCCATTTGAAACACTTGTTTCTTTCCTCCTCCCAACAGCAAAGACCTTGGCTTTGGCATTTATGCCCGACAAAGGGGACAGAGCAAGCAATGGAAGCCAAGGGAGAGAAAAGTGTTAGGAACTGAATTCCATGACCCCCAAACAGGCCTGACAAATCCTACCCCCGTGCATGCGATCTCATTCGGGAAGGGTGGCTTCTCTTTTAGCTTAATGGGGTCGTGTCAGTGTAGGGTGCATCTTAAGCCGATTGCCTCAGAGCCATGAAAGAGCAGAAGCCCTCAAAAACCCTTTACCATTGACTCCATTCCAACCCGAGCCCATTGCACCCCGACACAGCAGCGTAGAACTGGCTGCATCCCAACCGTGGCCTCTTCATTCGCCCCGTGTGTGTATGTGTGTGTGTGTGTGTGTGTGTGTGTGTGTGTGAAAGTCAGGCAGGGAATAAGGAAAACTGAACAAGAATGGACGAGTCTGCGTGGGGCTGTTGGCAAAGACTATGGAAGTCTGGTGGACAGTCCGAAGAACAAACAAGCCTGTCTGGGAAGAAGGCTGCTCAGAAGCCCAAGGGGCAAGACTTCGTCTCACGTACTTTGGACACGGATCAGGCAGGCCCAGCCCCTGGGAACGGGCACCATGCTTGGGCAAGCACGAGGCCTGCTGAAGAGAGGCAGGCCCTCCAGGAGATGGACTGCCACTGTGGGCTCAAACGCATGACCGTGAGCATGGCTCAGGACGAAGCCCGGGTTCCCTCTGTTGTCAGGGTGGGGGTCACCAGGAGCGCCTAACAACAAGAGTGATCTTGATGGAAACAGACTGCTGGCTTCCTCCCGGGGAGCAATGGGTGGGTCCAAACCACCAACCTTTCCATTAGCAGTCCCACACGGAACCAAAGGGTTCCAGAAAGAGCGGTGTCACAAAGCTCGCGCCGCAGCACAGAGGAAGAGAAGCCGAGAGACACAAAGGGTTCCCCCAGATCAGACGGAGGGAGAGCCTTCTCCCCGCCAGGGCTGGGCCCCTGGGTTTGGACTTCTAACCCCTGAACTGTGAGAAAATCCATCTCTGCTCATCAACACCTCCCACATCGGTATTTCTGTTGGAGCCGGACTTGGAGGCTCAGCCCCAGGGAAGAGCAGGGAGACCCAGGGACAGGTGGCCCTCTGCAGGCAGCTCGCAGAGCCATTGTCACAGCAGGTCCTGAGATCAAAGGGTCTTGTCACAGAGGGAGACCTGAAGCCAGGGTGCAAACGAGGCGGCTCGTGGCAGCAGTGCGTGTGGGAACATGACTCAGCCCGGCGGCTCAGCCTTTCAAAGGAAACTTGCGCCTCCCCTCAACGCGGAAGCTCACCCAACCCACGGCACCCTCGTCCGTCCGTCCTCAACCACAGCTGCTTCCTCGAGAAGCCTTGCCCTTTCAGAACACAGCCACAAGCCCTCCTGGGGGAATTTTCAGTAACTAAATAGATCTTGAAATTTTGCCTAAAGATTTCACCACTTTTTTTTTTTAACCTGAGTAGATTCTCTCTATATTCGGAGCCTCTGGGTTGACGTGCTCAGGTGTTAACCGAAAGGTTGATGATTTGAGGCCACCCAGGGGTACCTTGGAATAAAGGCCTGGCGACCTGTTTCTGAAGGATCAGCCAGTGAGAAGCCTGTGGCTCTAGTCCCAGGCGCCACCGAGGTCAGCATAGTTCCACCCCCACCAGTGCTGTCCTGTTTGAGCCGTGGCTTCCGTCATTGTGTCAAGGTGTCTCGTGGAGGGACGTGCTGTGATCTCCGAGGACCCCAGGACACAACAGACTTCACAAAGACAAGGGGCTCCACCCAGCTTTGGCAGGTACTGGCAGGTACGAGCGCCCGAATGGCCACGGAAGGGAAACGTTTGGTCTCTCCCCGTCCACAGGGGAGAAGAGTGGTGGAAGGTGAAGAAGCGTGGAAATAACTTGAGCCATGGACGAAGCAAGCATCAGCCTCACAGACCTCAGGCCAGTGGTGTCCAGCTCCCACCACCCATTGCTCTGAGAAAGATTCCATTAGAAAGTGCTGGATTCAAACTCCAAACCAACTCCCTGCCGGCCAGTCAATCCCGACTCATAGGGACTGGCAGGAGAGAGTAGAACTACCCCGACGGGTTCCTGGATTAAGTCTCATAGGAGTAGAAAGCCCCGTCTATCTCCTGAGGAGGGCTGGTGGTTTTGAACTGCTAGAGTGGGAGAAAAGTGTGAGCCAAATGTCAAAACCATCAGAGAAGCTGGGAAGACGCCCCCACCCCCCAAGACAACGGCCCCTAGTCACCCTGCAGGTCTCTAGAACTGAACTCAACCCCGTGTTAGAATCTTATCAGCCATTTCTGATCGCAGGCGCAGCATCTGCCTTAGGGCCCAGGTCAGAGGGTCAGGAAAGACGGCAGAGTGGGAGCAGGAAGCCCGGGGAGGCTGTGGGGAAAGGGCGGTACAGTGAGGAGGTGGCAATGGATGAGCTGAAACAAAATGTGCGTGAATTATGGAATGCAAAACAGATCATGTGCTCTTCCAACAGCCATCTAATTCACAATAAAAAGTTTTAAAAATCACGATGAAGAGTAGTCAACGCAGCAGCAGCAGCAGCAGCAAACAGTTTGGCTCTTCAATCCTACCCCGACGTCCTTGGGCTCCCCGGGCGTGGCGCCCATGGCAGCTGTTACTGGCAGTTCTACACGTAAGCCGCAAGCATCCCGGTTCAAGGCAGGAAATGAGTAAAGAAGAGCTTTGTCTATGGTCTCCCAACTCAAAGGGGAGGTGTCCTCACAGGCTTTCAGGACTCCTGCCCCGGAGGCCCCTGGAGGCATCAGAAAGCCTGGCACAAAGATCCGGGGTGTCTTGATAAACTCTGGATCCTTCTAGGTCATTCCCGCACATGTGTGTTTGCCAGCAGCTCATGGAGTGGGCCGCTGGAGAAGAAGTCGTCTCCAACGAGATGGGTCGGCACGGCAACTGCAGCCACGGATGGCACAGGGCCAAGCCACGCTTCCTTGTTGTCCATGGTGTAGCCATGAGTCAAAGCCAGCCCCATCGCACCCAACAACAACGCCATGATGCTGACACTGACACGTCCCTCCCCGTCCCTCCCCGACACGGGCTCCTTCTGCTACCTAGCTCGGTCACGTCTCCAAGAAGTCCCATGCTTGGAGGCCCTGACCACGCTTCAGGCCCCTCACAGATCTGCACGTGTCTGTGGAGGTGCACCCGAGAGGTTCCTTCCACATCACCCGGACTCTGCGCGTGTGGACAGGAGCTGGGCAAGAGAAAGCCAAACCAGGTTCCCCGTCACGAAGACACCTCAACTCCAGGCACATCCACCATCCGAAACCCACTGCTCTGTTCGCCCCTTCGCCTTGGACTAGACGCTTTGCCAGCAAACAAAAGGCAGCTCTTTCGGAGCCATGAAGGGATGAGATCGAAAATCGTGGTCTCCATGGTTCAATATAACCAGTTCTTTAGGCCTGCAGTGGTCTGAAGACATGAGGATTAATCATCTGAATTGCTCTAGGTATGACTCATCATTTCTGTGATACTTGTTATCACAGAAGCTAATTTTCTCTTTGGGGCACTTACCTAGAGGTCAGACAGTTTGGCAAAGCCGTGATACACATCCTCTCCGTGACCCTCACAACAGCTCCATGAAGCCGCTGGTGAGGGGACTGAAGCCTGAGAAACTAAGTCAGCTTCCTGCGCCCCACTCCAATCTGAAGCTAAGGCCAAAGGCTGACGGAAGCTTCGCTGAGGAAAGGAAGTGTAGGAGTGAGATTCCCCCACACTACAGGACAGGAATCCTTGGTCTACAGACACTAGTTTGGACCAGTGTGGATCACACAAAGATAGATCTTTTTTTTTTAACATTTTATTAGGGGCTCATACAACTGTTATCCCAACCCATACACACATCAATTGTGTAAAGCGCATTTGTACATCGTTTCTCAAAACATTTTCTCTCCACTTAAACCCCCGACATTAGGTCCTCATTTTTCCCCTCCCTCCCCGCTCCCCCCTCCCTCGTGAGCCCTTGATAGTTTATAAATGGGTCTTTTGTCATATCTTGCCCTGTCCGACGTCTCCCTTCACCCAATTTTCGGTTGTCCGTCCCCCAGGGAGGAGGTCACACAATCTTCTCTGTATCGTTCCATTTTAGTATATGTGCTGCTGAAGCGAGCACCAAAGATAGATCCTAAACACTCACCAGACATGTCCTTCTTAAAGTCTCTCCTCTTACCAAGACAACTGCTGGGGGGTTAGGGGGAGGGAAACGTAATTGAAAGGCCGTCAACGTAGACCTTTGCTAACTTAGCTTCTTTTTAATTCTAAAAGTATATTTACGTCCCACCTCCAAATCCGGCATTGTGGATAACCAATAATGAAGCTGATTGCGAGGAAGAGAGTGATAAACCATGTTATTGAAATTGGTGAAGCAAGCAACACCTGACAAGCTTTAAAAAAAAAAGCACATCACACAGCTCTTGGTTGACTATGGGCTGGTCTTGAACAAATGCTAAAGCCGCTCTCCCCATTTCATGTAAGCCACCGATGCCTGACTTTTTTTTTTCATGTCTGACATCTTGAATAGCGGCTATTCAACAGAACTACAAGTCATCCTTTATCGGATTGATCGTTGTCTTCATTTCCCCCCGTTTCCACATCTTAGAGGACCCCAACTCGCTGCCCACCCTCGCCCAGCACACCCAGCTCCAAAGTCCAGCCTCGGGCACTCACCCGACCTTTGCATCAGTGGCGAGATAAGAGCCCTGGAGCCCGGTCTGGAGAAACGGAAGTCGAGGTTTCTTCTGGTGAGAACAAATGAATCTTGCTCTTTCCTTCCTCTTGGGGTCAGGCTGATGCAGCACGCCCTCCGTGCCCGCCCCTCCCACACCCCCACCCAGCCCCAGACTCTGGGTGCAGGGTGGCTGCTTCCACATCACCCACAGGGCTGCTGATACCCACACCTCCCCAAGGAGTGTGTGGGTGGACTTGTGAGAGGTTTCACTGGAGCAGAGGCGAGCAAGATGTTCCACCATGACCAAGGAGGGTGGACGTCAGAAGAGACTCTGGACTTGCTCTGAATGATCTGTCGCTAAAGCAAATGGAAGAAATGATGACGCCAAAGAGCTGACTAGAGGGTTCAGAGGCAGCTTGAGAAGACTAAGCCGAACATCATCGTGAAATGTGCAAAGACCTAGAGTTAGAAAATAGAAGGAGGATGATCACTGCGGCATAGCTTAAACAACTAAAACGTTCAAACCTCGAGATGTAACCTTGAAAGATTCTACGGGCAAAGTGTTGAATGAGGCAGGAAGCATCCAAAGAAGACAGAACAAACACAGAGTCCCTGTCCCAAAGAACTAGTCGACATTCCAGCATCTGGAGGCAGCATGAGAGCAAGAACCAAGGGTGCGGAAGGAGGGCGTCTAAGCTGCACTGAATGCCTCAGGCTCCAGGACTCGATGGAGTACCGGCCACCTGAACTTGCTCCTCAAGCTGACGAAGCACTGGGAGCACTCACTCAGCCGAAATTTGGAAGACAGCTTGTTGGCCAACTGACTGGAAGAGATCCATTCCCAGGAAGGTGACCCCGCAGAATGATCAGCTTGCCCAACACTATCACTGATATCGCATGCAAATAAAATGTCGCTGAACATCGTCCAACAACGGTTGCAACAGTACATGGACAGGGATCTGCCAGAGGTTCAGGCTGGATTCAGAAGAACATGCAAAACAAGGGATATCAGATGGATCTTGGCTCAAATCAGAGAAGACTTACCAGAAAGAGGTTGACTTGTGTTTTACTGACCATGCCAAGGCATTCGGCTGTGTGGATCATAACAGACGATGAAAAGCCTTGAGCAGAATAGGGATTCCAGAACACTTCATTGTGATCACGACAACCTGGACATGGATCAGGCTGAGGGAACAGTGTGGGAACAGAACAAGGTTGAAAATCGAGAAAGCTGTGCATGGGGCTATTATCCACTCAGCACACTTACTCCATCTGTATGCTGACCCACTGATGAGAGGCTGCCTTCGAGGAAGACGACTGCAGAACCAGGATTGGAGGGAGGCTTCTTGGCACAGCCTTGCTCACTGAAAGTGAGGAGGACCTGCAGCACTTGCTGGTGAAGATCAAGGACTGCAGTCCTCAGTATGGGTTATAGCTCAATATAAAGAAAACAAACATATCACAACTGGACCAACAGGCAAACCTCAGGGAAGATGGAGAACAGGTTGAAGGATTTCATCTTACTTTACTCCCCAGTCAATGCTCATAGAAGCAGCAGTCAAGATCATTGCATTGGGTAAATCTGCTGCACAAGGCCTCTTTAAAGGATTGAATGCAAGGGTGTTAAGAGAGGTCTGAGGGGCTGGTCCCAATCCCAACTATGTGGACAGCCCTCCCCACCTGCCCCCCAAAGAATTCACTTCCGAGGACAGCACTGAAACTACAGCTCAGAGAGAGGGGCGTGTCTGAGGGACATACCCCTGCTCAGAGTAGCTAATGCACAGAGAGGACCATAGGACCGGCCCCACCGCGAGATATGACGTCCCTCACTGACCCATAGCACTACAGGGGACAACACTGGAGACAAAGCGCGGGAATTGTGCCCAATCTGATCCCACCACACCTAGGGGAAACACTAAGGGTGTGCGACAGAACAGCAAGGGGAGCAGAGCAAGGAAGTCCCGAGGGAGTACCAAAAATAGACTGTGGGGCCAGGGCGTGGCACCCCATCAGACCAGAAAACACTCCTAAAGGTCAACAAACGTTGAACTATTTATAGGCTTTTCTTTTTTTGTCATTTTTTTTGTGGTTGTTGTTTTCTTTTCTTTTGCTGCTTTGTTTTGCTCTGTCTTGTTTTTGTGCTTATTATCGTCTCTGCAGGTCTATCTAGATAAGATAGGCAGGATAAACAATCTGGAGGAGAAAACAAGACTGATGGTTCGGTGGGGGAGTGTTTGGGGGGACACCGGAGATGGGGAGGTGTGTGGAAGGAAGTGGGTGTTAACAAACCCAGGGACAAGGGAACAGCATATGATCTCAAATCAATGGCAAGGAGGGCGTAGGAGGCTGGTAGGGAGTGATCAAAGGCAATGTAACCGAGAGGAGTTACTGAAACCCAAATGAAGGCTGAGCATGATAGTGGGACAAAAGGAAAGTAAAAGGAAATAGATGAACTAGGAGGCAAAGGGCATTTATAGAGGTCAAAACACAGGCATGTACATATGTAAATATATTTATATATGACAATTGGGAAATAGATCTATGTGCATATATCTTTAGGTTTAATAGTAAGGTAGCAGATGGACATTGGCCTCTACTCAAGTACTCCCTCAACACAAAAACACTTCGTGCTATTAGCCTGGCATTCCATGATGCTCACCTTCCTGACACGATCGCTGAAGACAAAGTGGGTGCATAAACAAATGTAGTGAAGAAAGCTGATGGTGCCAGCTATCAAAAGATATAGCATCTGGGCCCTTAAAGGCTTGAAGGTAAACAAGCATCCAACTAGCTGAGAAGCAACAAAGTCCACACGGAAGAAGCACACCAGCCTGTGTGATCATGAGGTGTCAACAGGATCAGGTATCAGGCATCAAAGATCCAGAACAAAAAATCATATCATTGTGCATGAGGGGGAGTGTGGAGTGGAGACCCAAAATCCATCTGTGGGCAATTGAACATTCCCTTACAGAAGGGTCGCTGGGAGGAGACGAACCAGTCAGGGTGCCGTATAGCACCAATGAAATACAACTTTCCTCTAGTTCTTTAATGCTTCCTGCCCCCACTATAATTATCCCAATTCTACCTTATAAATCTGGCTATGCCAGAGCATGTACACAGGTACAGATAAGAGCAGGAAACGCAGGGAATCCAGGACAGATAAACCCCTCAGGACCAATAATGAGAGTAGCTATACCAGGAGGGGAAGGGGAAGGTGGGGGAAGAAAGGGGGAACCGATCACAGTGATCTACCTATAACCCCTTCCCAGGGGGATGGACAACAGAAAAGTGGCTGAAGGGAGACATCAGTCAATGTATGACATGAAAAAATAATAACAATTTATAAATTATCAGTGGTTCATGAGGGAGAGGGGCAGGATTGGAGAGGGAGGGAAAAAATGAGGAGCTGATACCAAGGGCTCAAGTAAAAAGAAAATGTTTTGAAAGTGATGATGGCAACAAATGTACAAATGTGCTTGACACAACAGATGGATGGATGGATGGATGGATGGATGGTGATAAGAGCTGTATGAGCCCCCAATAAAATGATTAAAAAAGGAAAAAAAGAAAGAAATGTAACGGTGTTACTTTAGGGACTAAAGTGTGCCTGGCCCAAACCATGGTATTTTCAATGGCCTGATACGCATGTGAAAGTTGGACATTGAATATGGAAAACCAACCAAGAATGAATGCATCTGAATTACGATGATGGTAAAGAATATTAAAAGCACCAGCGAATGCCAAAAGAATAAACCAATCTGTCTGGGAAGAAGTGCAACCAGAGTGCTCCTTCGAGGCAGGGATGTGAGACTTCCTCTCACGTACTTTGGACGTGTGGTCAGCAGGGACCAGTCCCCGGAGAAGGGCATCCTGCTTGGTAAAGTCAAGGGGCAGCGAATAGGGAAAGACCTTTGACGAGATGAATTGGTACAGCATGTGCATCGATGGGCTCCAACGTGAGGATCGCGCAGGACTGGGCGGTGTTTCGTCCTGTTTACCTCGTTAGGAGTCTGACTGGACTCAGCAGAACCTAACAGTTGAGTCCAGATAAACCGAGACTACTGGTTCCTGTTGCCAGGCTGGTGATGCTAAGCTACCATCTGACTGAAGGTCTCTGGTTAATCTTCTCCTAGCCCAGTGGTTGGGATGAGCCAGTTCACAAAAGGCTTGGGAGTCATTTAAAAAGACATCGCAAGTCTCACCCTTTAATTTCAGGTGGGGGTCTTGCCCTCCTCCGAACGCTGAGACTTAGGAGGAGCCCTGGTGGCATAGTGGTTACACCTTGGGCTGTTTACCACGAGGCCAGCAGTTCAAAACCACCAGCCTCTCCACAGGAGAAAGATGAGGCTTTCTTCTCCCAGCAAGAGTCACATTCTTGGAAACCCACAGGGGCGGTTCTACCCTGTCCCAGAGGCTCGCTGTGAGTTGGCATGGGCTCCGCTGTTGTTTCCAGACAGACGTGGCTCCCGGGTGTCCAACTCACATGAGACCAGCCAGAGGAACTGAGAAGAGGGTGAGAAGGGCCCGACTGGCACCTAGCCAAGGACTGTTAGCAGGACGGGGGCCAGGTGGTTGAGGGCGGCTAACGGGGCGCAGGAAGGGCAAAGGCATGTCGGAATCAGCGCCGTGTGCACATCGGGGCTCAAGACAGAGATGCTGGAATGGATGGGTTGAAACCAGAGGGTGACCAGGAACGAAAACGCACTCGGTAAATAAAGTTCAGGATCCGAGAGACCCAGTGTGGGAGAGGAGCCACCTCCTCTCAGTTGGCATCCCTCTAGTGCCCACAAGGGGGCAGGCGACGGCCTCTTCCGCCACCCTTTGGGACGGAGGGCGGAACCACTGCTCCTGAGGAAAGCCTCCAATGTTGAACAGATGTTAACGGTGCACCTGCATGAGCCAGGAACAAGGCAAGGCACTGGGGTGCGGGTGGGGGCGGTGTCCAGGTGTGAATCAAACAGAGATTCTGAAAGCACGGAACACAGATCCTGGGCATGGAGACACCATCCACATGTGCCCCCAAATACGAGGTGCTTCCAAAAGTACATAGGAATACGTCATTATCTTTCCCATTATCCCTTGAAATTTTTGGAGCCCTCTCGTCTATTCTCCCACACTGTAAGGAGAGTTAGGAAGGAACGCCCTCGGCCTCTCTGCAGAGAGGCTGGTACTCCGAGGGGTCGGTCATGTGGCTCGCAGTCCTCCGATTCTCTCTGACTCATAGCACCCCCATGTGACGCACTAGAACGGGGCTTCTTGGCTGTAACACTTGTGGGCGCAGATCACCAGGCGTTTCTTCTGTGGAGCACACGGGTGGGTTCGAACTCTCAATAGCAGCTGAGAACCTAACCATTCTAGGGGTTACGTGGGACTCGGTCCATAGACGGGCAAAATCAGAACTACTGACTTGCATCCAGGAGAATCCGATGGAGATGCTTCAATACACGATGCAACGCTGGCAGCACCCGTTCATCTCTGCCGAGGAATGTGGAAGACAGCTAGCTCCCTGCACCCTTTCGAGGAGAGGCGATCCCACAGAATGTGAAAATGATCGAACAAATGCAAAGGACACAGACGAGATTTGTGGAGGGTCATTTAAAAGTGGTTTCAGGAGTACCAACCAACCCACTACCATTGAGTCATTTCGCACTCAGAGCGATTCTACGCAGCGTCTCTGAGACTGTACATCTTCACGGGAACAGCCAGCCTCATCTTCCCCCTGCACAGCAGCCGAGGAGCTTGAACCACCAGCCTGTTCAGTTAGTAACCCAACACCCAACCTAGTGCCACGGGGGCTCCCTGCGGAGCATCCACTGGGAACGGCCAGACATTCCAATTGGATGGCAGATGAATCTTGGCGGGAAGCAGAGACTATCAGGAAAATCTTTGGCAGTGTATTTATACATTATGCAAAGACCTTCGGCTCTGTGGACCGTAACAACTTATGGATGTCCTTCTGAAGAATGGAAATTCCAGAACACTTAATGATGTCTGTGCGGGATGAGTGGAGATCAGGAGGCTGTTGTTCAAACCGAACAAGAGGACACTGCGTGGTTTCAAATCAGGAGAGCTGTGCGTTCGGCTGTACCCCTGCGTCTATTTATTCCACTGGTCTCCCACTCGTCTGGCAGGTGGTCCTGCTGCAGTGGCTCGAGTGCTAGATGTGCCACCGGTATGGAAATGCTCGCAGGGTCACCCAAGGTGCGCAGGTTTCAGGGAAGCTTCCAGACTGAGACAGACTACCAAGAGGGAATGGGCTGCCCACGTCTGAGGGATCAGCCACCAGGAACCTTATGAAGAGCCGTGAAGCCTCATCAGAAGAACCCCTGAAGACGAGCCCCCAGACTGGAGGGTCCTCACCTGGCTACCAGCAAAGCGCTGCCTCCTCAGAGAGGACTTGGGGAGCACAGTGGCTGGGAAGGGGCAAAGCCCTGGGGGGCTTCTTGCGCGATGGGGCACAACGCCATTAACATGAAGACACACAGCTGCCCACAGCCATTGGTACGTGGGGCGTGGACTGCATGAGGTGTGATTCGGGGGGAACCAGAAGTCCTAGAACATGAAGCAAGGTGCAGAAAGATCGATATCCTAGGTTGGGGGCTGACCCGGGGCCTGAGTGCGTGGGTTACCCAGCAGGCCTTTGGTAGATCTTTTTCAGGAGACGTGGAAGCAACAATGGTACTTGGAGCCCAAGGGCACTCGTGGGTGTCTCTGGGTGTCTTCTGAGAGGGGAGCAGGCCCCAGGACTCATCGTCTTTGATACCCCTACCCGCCTTCTCCCTCACCCCCAGTGCCAGCCAGTACTGTTACCTCTTCCCCATCCCAGGAGGTGTAGAATACTCTGCATTGGTTTGCAAGTTGGCCAGGTCCCAGGAGGAACGTTTCCTGGTGGCTAGGGCAGCCCAGGAAAGTGACAGCCGCTAACAGATGCCGTGGAGCCGCTTGGGGTGTCTGAGGCAAACCTAACACCCAGTACCTTGTATCTCTGAGTGCCAGCTACGGCTTTGGCATCCGTGGTTCAGAGGTTGTCCTAAGGAGGCGGGCCATGAATTTGTCAGGCAGCTAGAGGCCAGGGAGCCAGACTTCGTGGCAAAGGTGTACCCAGCAGTGGCTGCTACAGCTGGGAAGGGCTTGTTGTTGACAGGTGTCATCGAGATGGTTCCGACCCATAGCGCCCCTTAGGCACAACAGACACACTGCCTGGCCTTGTGCCTCCTCACAATGGTTCCTGTGCTTGAGCCCATTGTTGAAGCCACTGTGTCCATCCATCTCCTTGAGGACCTCCCTCTCCCTCACTGTCCCTCTACGTTACCAAGCATGGTGTCCTTCTCCAGGGCCTGGTCTCTCCTGACCAACATGTCCACAGCATGTAAGACGAAGTCTCCCAATCGTTGCCTCTAAGGAGCAGAGCTGACTTGTCCTTGCAGCAGTCCATGGTACTTTAAGGACTCGCAGGCATTAAAATCAAAGCAGACAACCTCGGCTGAAGTTGACTGAACTTGACTATAAGACCTCTGTTCAGACATGCCACTCAAAGGCCTGGAAATGGCAGTCTGCTCAGCGGACCAGACTCCATGACAGCGCAGGCCTGGTCATTTTCACGGAAGCATATCAGCTGGATTCCGAATTCAAACGTTTCCCACCTCAGCCAATCTCGCTCCTTCGTCTGCCTCCTACTTGCTTCTCCTTCTTGCCAAGAGACATCAAGCTTCCAGAATTTGTTGGACTATTTCGCAACTATAACTAAAAGGAACCGCCACAGTGTAACTCCTTGTGGCCTACTGCTGGGTCATCATTCGTGTGAAGTGGAGCCTTCCTGTTGTAACTATGTGACCTCCCAACCACTAGCTTTCCCAGTGATGGTTAATACAATTATGGAAAACCAGGAGACGAAGCTGCGTGCCCTCTCAGACAGGAGATCCATGGATGCCCTGCTACACGAGGCCTTTTAAGGCGTTGAGCAGCAAGGGTGTTACTCGGATGATTAAAGTGTGCCTGACCCAAGCCATGGTATTTCCAGGTGACGGATATGCATGTGAAAGTTGGACATTGACTAAAAAAGACCGTAGAAGAATAGATGTGTTTGACCATGGTGCTGGCGAAGAATATTAACAGGAACTGCCAAAAGAACAAACATGTTTCTTAGGAGTACAGCCAGAAGGTCCCTTAGAGACAAGGATGATGAGACTCCGTGTCAAGTACATTGGACACGTTGTCAGGGAAGGCCAGTCCCCGGGGAAAGGCATCGTGCTTGGTAAAGTGGAGGGGCAGCAAAAAAGAGGAAGGTCATTAACAAGGCGGGTTGACACGGTTGCTGTAATTAGTTTCCTTTATGTTGTTGATGAAAGGTATCTGCTATGAACAAGTCATTCGCTTTGCAAAATTCTATCATGTGATCTCGTTTAGTTCCTATCAAACCCATGTTTTCCAACTATTCCTTCCTCTTTGTGTCCAACTTTTGCATTCCAATCACCGATGACACTCAATGCATCTTGATTGCACGGTTCATCAATTTCTGCCTGAAGTCGTTGGTGGAATTTTTCAATTTCTTCATCACTAGCTTTTGTTGGTGGTGCATAAATTTGAAGAATAGTTGTATTGATTGGATTCCCTTGATTACAAGGATCTATATGTGACCTCCTCCCTGGGGGACGGACAACAGAAAGGTGGGTGAAGGGAGACGTCGGATAGGGCAGGATAGGACAAAATAAACAATTTATAAATGATCAAGGACTCATGAGGGAGCGGGAGAGGGGAGGGAGGGGGAAAAAGAGGACCTGATGCTGAGGGCTTAAGTGGAGAGCAAATGTTATGAGAATGTATGTACAAATGAATGTACAAATGTGCTTTACACAATTGATGTGTGTATGGATTGTGATGAGTCATATGAGCCCCTAATAAAACGATTGGAAAAAAAAAAGAAAGTAGAGAGATACAATCCTATCACAGACAGCACTGCACTTCAGGATGGATTTTTGGCTAGGATATTGATCTTTTTGTCCTCCTGAAAATCTATGACTTATTGTGGTATTAAAAAAAATAAAGTCTTTAACCTGTAGAGTGTCAGTTCTTTTCCTATCACTTTAGGACAATATTACAGGACAGACGGCTATCCGCTCCAAAGTTATCGTACATTCTTTGGGAAAAAAGCATTACTGTTTGGAAGCCGTGTTGTTGTTATTTCAAATGCCAGCGGGGTCACCCAAATTGAACCGGTTTCAGCCGAACTTCCAGACTAAGAACAGACAATGAAGAATGATTCAGCTCCCTGCTTTGGGGGTAGAAGCTGCTGTCAAGCTTATGCATAGCTTTGAAACATTGTCAGATTCTGAAGGTTTAATGACCGGAAGCAGCAGACCCTGGTCGGAGGCAGTCCTGGAGGATGGGCCCCCTAGGTGGGAGGGCATTTGAAATGTGACTCGGGCGGAGCGGCTTCCCTTGTTGGCGTTGACCATGGTGATATGAGTGGGGCAAAGCCTGCAGGAGGAGAGCCTTTGGGATCGTCATCTGATGGGGCACGACTCAAGGTCAGAAGAAACCGCTGCCAAAAAAATCTGCTAATGATTGGAATTTGGAATATACAACTATGAGTCTAGGCATGGCCTGGGTGATAGAAATGAAGCGGAAGGTCACACGATAGAATTTTGCAAGACCAATGACTCAAGAGATAGTATTGGGAGGTCAAAGTTGTTTCCAAGCCTGGCCATGGTATTTTGAATCACCTCATACATATGGAAAAAGCTGGACAGTAAATAAGAAAGACCGAAACATAATTGATGCCTCTGAATTGCAGTATTAGTGAAGAATTTGATGGTCCCCTGGACTGGCTGAAAGAACAAACAAAACTGTCTCGGAAGAAGTACAGCCAGAAAGTTCTTTGACCTTCTTCTCAGGAGGGACCTGGGCCTAGAGAAGACTCTCAACTAGAGGGTCAGTGAAAAAGAGAAAGACTTTGGGTGAGATGGACTGAAACAGTGTCTGCAGTAGGAGTCTGATCACAAGAGGTTGGCCAAACCAGAAAAAGTTGAGCCCCCTAACGTAAAAATCTGAGCCTCCTCCCAGTGGAGTCCTATGGCCCAACACCTTTTGGAGACTAGCTGCACTAGAATCCAGCACAAGTATTCATTTTCACCAAGAGTCCCTGGGTCCTGCAGTGGGCTAAACATTGGGGTGTTAACCTTAAGGTTGGCAGTTCAAGCCTACCAGCTGTTCCTTGAAAGAAAGATGAGGCTGTCTCTCTGCTAAATATTTACAACCCCAGAACTCCAAGCAACGGTGTCCAAACGGACTTATGGGCAGCTAGTGGAGCAGATGCTTAACATGTTTGGGTGCTAACCGAAACTGGAGGTTTGGATCCCCCACAGCACCTCAGGAAAAACACCTGGAAATCTAAGGCAGCCGTGGAAACGCTGCGGAGCACAGTTTGACTCTGGCACACACGGAGGTCCCATGAATCAAAGTGGATTCCGCTGAGCCTAGATCTGCGTCATTCTCCCAAGGTGAGCGGGGACCTGTGCGCCTGCGTGCCACAACCATCTCCCTCCAAACGGCTCTTTTTGGAGCTTAAGGGAAAGTTGTTCTCATTTGTAAGGGAGAGTTGGTTCCTCAAAGGAAACTTTCAGAGAGCTAACGTTTCCTAATCCTGGACCCCCCATCCCGCGGGGCGCCGCCAACACCTCACAAAACCACAGGGTCGGACGGTCAATGACCCGCACTTGGAACTTGGAAGCACACACCTCCTACCAAGGGCCGAGCCAGACGACTCTGCCCCACCCCTCAGCGGGGTTTTAGGCATTTGTTGCGTTTTCGTTGCTACCTTGATGGGTTCCCATGGAAACCACCCCCCTCTGCCAGGTCGGAAAATCAAAGCATCCAACCTTCGTTAGGCGGAGTCCTCGCGAACTCACAGCGCCCCATAGCAGAGTGTAACCTCATCTTTCACTAACCCCGCGGTCGCGACCGGCGCTCTCCCACCGGCCCTGCTGAGCTCAGACCCGTGTGGGAGGAGGGGCTCGCTCAGGGACCCCCACCGGGCCCCACCCCACGCTTCCACTGCGCCCAGGTGGCCAGAGACAGGAAGAGAGGGGCCCTACCTCCCGGAGTGGGTGGTGCAGAGGTGAGGGCGGGGCCGACGCCGAGAGGGGCAGGACCGCTGCGGAGAGGGGTGTGACTATGACGTTGGAGGGGCGGGGCCTACGTGAGAGGGGCGGGGCCGGCGCGGAGAGAAGGGTGGAATGCACGGGAAGGGGCGGGGCCGATACTGAGAAGGGTGTGGCCGCGCTGCGGGAGGGGCGTGGCCCTGGGGAGTGAAACGGGCGCGCGGAGGGAGGGGCGGCCCGGATGCGCGGAGCGGAGCGGACTGCGCAGGCGCCCCACTCGGAGAGGCGGAGGCGACGGCGCGGGAGGGAAGATGGAGGATTACCAGGCTGCGGAGGAGGTAACCGACAGCCCGGCGGCTGCCGCGGCGGCAGCGGGAGGGTGGAGCCGGAACCCGCGGCGCGGGCGTGCGCGACGCTCCGGTTGCGAGGGGCCGCGCCCCCCCGCGCGGTGCGCCCGATCTTTGCCTAGCCGAGGGGCCGTGACGACCCCCTCAGATGGCGGAAGTGGAGCCCCCCTGGGGCTCCCCAGGGACTGCGGGAACCGAGCCCGCACCCCAGGCACCCCTTGCAGACGGCCAGAGGCGACCCCTGCCTCCGCCCGCACGTCTGAGGCCTCTCGGCCAGCGGCCGGCGCGCGCCCCTGTCCCCATGTCCGGTGGTGACAGCCCTGCCCTGATGGCCAGGGGGCTCTGTCCTCCGCATCCGCCCCCGGCCTGCCCAGACCGCACTTTACAGTGCGATGATCAGTCCTGGGGGGACGGGGCCCTTCGCTGGCTCAGAAGATCGGGAAAAGCGAAGTGATCCAGGGACCTGCTGGCAGAAGACGTCCATTGTCGCCTGTCCGCAGGCGCACAGGGATCCGGGCGCTGGTGCATAGAGGCAGGAGTTTGGCTCCGTTTTGCTGTTAGGTCATTTTGCTGAAACCCAGATAAAGCTGAGTCAGAAATATGAGCTATGGGTACATTTGGGGAGACTGGGTGTGTGACCATTTTTGAAATTTAGAAGCAGGAATGTTTGGAGAAACAAAATTCAGACATGAACACAAGGACAATGAATACGACTGAAGATTGATGCCTTTGAGTCAGTTACCGTGTTGACGAGGGATACCGACTAGACCACAGACTTCCGAAGCATGCTCTTAAACTTGAGGATGGCAAGCCCTCCAGCACTGTGGACACGCCATCAAGAGAGGCCGGCCCCTGGGAAAGGACATCGTTGCTGAACTACAGGAAGACCCTTCGTGAGACACACCGGCCTTGGCTGCACCAGTGCGTTCAAGCTCAGTGACTGAGGGTGGCGCCGACCCAGGAAGCGTGGAAGTGGCTCGCTCTGTTGTGCACTGGGTTGCTACGAGGCGGAACCAACTCAACACCCCTAACAGCAACGAGGGCTGATGGCCGGTTCCCGCTCTGATCTGATCCCTCACCACATACTGTTCATGTACTTCCAACCCACAATGAACGTGTGAATGCTGACAGCCACCAAGGGATTAATTCTGTGGAGAGTCAGTGAATGCAGTCCTGGACAGCATGATGGGACTGTTGACAACATACATGACTGTGAGGGAGCGTTCTTCACACGGCACCCTGCCTTCCAACACAGCCGGACAGGCAGGTGGCCGGTGACTTCGGCATCGCAGGTCCCAGTGCATGCTGGGGCTGGGGGTGGGGGTGTGTGTGCACCACATGAGGAACTGTATTAAAGCAGCAGTTCTCAACCTGGGGGTCGAATGACCCTTTCACAGTGGCCGCCCGATTCATAACAGTAGCAAAATTACAGTTATGAATTGGCAACAAAAATAATTTTATGGTGGGGGGGGTCACCACAACATGAGGAACTGTATGAAAGGGTCCCCACGGCATTAGGACGGTTGAGAACCACTGCTGTAGAGTGAAAGGCGGGACAGGTGGTCAGTTTTACCATGTCTTGTGCATATTCCCACACTCGGGTCCTCCCAACCACCGAACTGAGCCCTGCCTGAATCTCCCCCACCCAACTTCCTGGACTCCCACCCTCAACCTCACTGAGACTACTGGGTTCTTGGCAGCTGCTTTGCTGTTAGGTGCCAGTCCGGTCAGTTCTACCCCCGGTGGCCCTCCGTAGAACAGAACAAAACACTCTGGTCTGCCCCACCCTCACGTTGCGGTGTGAGCCCAGTGTTGCATCGAACAGGTCATTAAAACGTCTTTTCTCACACTGGCGGTGAGGTCAGCTTACACTCCAGTGACCCCAGGCGTGCAGAGTAGAACTCTAAGGGGCCTCAAGGCTGCGACCTCTTGGAAACACAGCACCAGGCCTGTGGCCCAAGGCACCTCTGGGTGCTCAGACCACCATCCCTCTGGCCAGTAGTCCGGCTCCGACTGGCTGTGTCTCCTGTAGGACAAGCTGGACAGGGTCTTATCTGAGACGCCACAGCAGTGCCTCCACTTGGTGGGTTGGCTTTGCGACTCCTCAGATCCCGTCAGAAGGGACATTCACAGGACACCCCAAAGTGTTCCTCTTTCCCGGTACCTCCTGGGAGGAACCATGGCCAGAGCAGGGGTCCGCTGCCCTTGTATCCCGGTCACACGGTTGTGCCCTCCAGCGCTCTCCCTTTGGAAAGAAGCATCTCCGCAGGCAGTAGCACTTGCAGGAGAACCTGGAACCTATTCACCAACGTGAGACCATAAAAAAAAAAAAGCCCACTGTCTGTAAACTCCAGGCTAGCTCATTCGGACACACCAACCAGGACAGCCCTGAAGAAGGTGGCACAGTGGCCGAATGCAAAGATCCGGAAGGAGTGTAATGGCTGTAACAGAAGCCAACGACGCAGCTCAGGGCTTCTCCACCAGGGGAGGGTGAATGGCAACTATAAATGGCGCACTTCGCAGCGTTGGCACTCACCTATACCGGGCCACGTACCTCCCGTGCATTGTTGCTCATCAGTGAGGCCAGTCTTGTGAAGGACAGTGTGATTAACACTTAAACTCCTAAATGACCGCCATGTATCCTAGCCCGTTGGTCTCCGCTGACAGTGGTGACCCCCAGGAGAGCCCTAGGCCTCCGGGTCTCCCCGGGATGTGTCTGCCCATAAAAGGGCCAGACTAACTAGAGCACGTGCCCGAGTCTGCTCACCACCCAGGTTTGCATGCGCCCTGTGCGAGGGAAGCCCATCAGCTTTGAACACATGAAACTCACCTGGGTGTGTTTGTCCACAGACCTCGTTCGTGGTCGATGAAGTGAGCAACATCGTCAAAGAGGTAAGGAGACGCCGCCGGTGCGACAGGCCCCGAGCAGGGAGGATGACGGGCTTCGGCTTCACATGCAGTCTCGGAATAGCTTCTGCCAACCTGTGCGTTTTGGCGTTCCAAATAACAGTGCTTGCTTCTGAGAGCATCTAGATACCAACGACTCCCACATTATGTGCATTGTATCTTTTAAGCCAGTCAGGGAATGGTGCGTGTGTAGCGTTACTCCTGGAGGGTCCTGTGAAGTAGGAGTCTGTGTGGCAAAGCGAGTGTGAGTGTGGAAACACACTGAGCCATCGCTTTAAAAGTCCTTTAGGAGCTGATGGTCCTGCCGGGGGCTGCTTTGGTCCTCATCTTTTAAAAAATATACTTTTATTGGGGGCTCTTATATCTCCCACCACAATCCATACATGCATCTGTTGTGTCAAGCACATTTGTACATATGCTGCAAGCATCTTCTTTCTACTTGAGCCCTTGGTATCATCTCATTTTTCCCCTCCCTCCCTCCCCCATGAATCCTTGATAAGTTATAGATTATTATTCTCATAGTTTACATCGTCCCCTGTTGGCCTTCACCCACTGTTCTGTTCATCCCCCTGGGAGGGGCTCTAGGGTGATCCTTATGGGTTCTTCTTAACATCCCAAACTGCCCCAGACACTATGGCCACTGGTCACGCTTGCCTCCTGGTGAGGGCAGGAGGCAGAAAGACATCTGTTGTTCATTTGTCCACTCAGCACCTCTCTGTTCAGGGAGCCCACACTGGACTGACTGGCAGGCAAAGCAGACAAGGCTTGGCCGCTCTGGGGGGCAGGCATCCAACCCCCTCTCTCCCAGGAACATGGCTGCACACTTCATGTACAGGAAGGTGCTCTGAGGGGCACAATGACCAGGCTCACCTGGTAAGGTCTGGGGCCACCAGAGCGGACATCTGCTGAATAAATTGGCTTGGCGTGGTAGGTGTGTACGTGGTGGCAGGCAGAGAACTCGGGGAGCCAGCCTGGTTTTCCTGGCCGGTTTCCCTTCTGAGTAAGGATGGGTACAGACCCTGAGGCGCCAGCTGCATGTCCTTGCTCAGCAGCAGTCAGCAGCAAAGCTGGGGTCCTGGCTCGTTCAGAGTCCAGTGCAAACAACCATGCGTGCTAACATGGCCTCCAAGGCCAGCAGGCTCAGGTGTCATGGCCCATTTTGTCAAGGGTCTCGGAATTTGTTTGACCTGACCCTCCCGCAGGCACCAGGCTCCGAGGGTTGCTGTCAGGACCGTGAGGTGAGCCTCCTAGCCACCCCATTCCCAGCCAAGAAAGCTTTGCTACTAATGGCAGTTCTTGCCTGAGGCCTGGACATGTGGTAAACCCAGGCCAGTCCTGTCCTGCCTGGGCACACTCAGGCTGACCACAGGGGCCTTTGAGAAGTGGGCAGGAGCTCCCGGTCAGCGGATGGGAGGCCATTCAGCTGTGACCACCGTAAGTCCCAGCATGAGTCACATGTGCATGGGAGTCCACGAGAAACTAGAGAAGGCCTTTGTCCATCTCCAGGTCACCAGGCACGAGCCTGTGTCAGACTTGTGCCCCTCACCACCTGGGGCAGCAGAGCCAGGACTCTTGGGTCACGGAATTTCAGAGGGCAGGACCTGGCCTTGACGAATCAGTCTGTTTGTCTCCTGGTGTCCAGGGCGGCCCAGGGTCATTGGGCAGGCAGGGCTGCGCACAGAGGGCCTGGGAGCCGCGCCCTATCCTGGATAACAATGCAGGGAAGAGAAAGCCACCACCCAGCGAAAGCAGGTCAGGAGCTTCCAGAAGTTTGTGGGAGGATCCCACTGTCTTCTCATTACATCTGCCCACCAACTTTTAGAAGCCTGTGTGCCAGCCTGCCCTTGTTTGATGACCATCCTTACTCGGTCACAGGATTCCAAAAACTGCTGGGTACAGGAGTTACGGGTAGGTTTGTACACTGACAACTGTACCAGTATTCCAGAACATCTAAGAGCAAAGAAAGGAGTAGGCAAAATAAGGATGATTTTCTCACCTCAGCAGGGGAGGGAGGGGGAGGAGGAAGGCTGCTCACTGCCAGGTAGTAAGCATCAAGGAAGAGTCAACCTAGTTACTGGGTCCAAATGTTTAGACAACTTGACAAACTCTGGTGTTTTGTTTTTCATCACACTGCTAGACAGCAGGTGCATTGGCAAGGCGCCTTGTCTCCACGATCACTCAGAAGCTTGCGGTGTCTTGGGTTAGGGCTATGGAGGGCGCCGCTCAGTCACCGCCCGGCGCCGGTGCTGTCTTGCAGGCTATCGAGAGTGCCATCGGTGGGAACGCCTACCAGCACAGCAAGGTGAACCAGTGGACCACGAACGTCGTGGAGCAGACGCTGAGCCAGCTCACCAAGCTGGGGAAGCCGTTTAAGTACATTGGTAAGGTGCTCGGGGCCCCAGGGAGCTGCTGGTGGGGGTGCCATCCATCCCGACAAGGTTGTCTCCCAGCGAGGGTGCCAACAAGGCACCCCGTGGACAGTGGCTGAGCCCTCGGCTGCTCACCGAAAGGTCGGCTGTTTGAACCCACCAGCCCTGCAGCCATGGGAGGGGAGGAGCCTCAGCAGCCCTGGGGGCCCTTAGGGGTCAGAGATGGCGGTGCTGCCTCCAGAGAACCAGTGGTCCCTCGGTTTGTCCCCTGGCCCAGCGGAGCGACTGGCACCACTGCAGGCACAGGCCAGGACAGGAGCTGCGGTTGGAGCGCCGTGGGCCAGGTCACCTCGTGGGCATGCTGTGCCATCTGAGCACCATGGCCTGGGGATGTCCTCGGGGGCAAGCGCACATGCTAATGGGGTCTGTTTGGTTCCAGTGACCTGTGTCATCATGCAGAAGAACGGAGCTGGGCTGCACACAGCGAGCTCTTGCTTCTGGGACAGCTCCACCGACGGTAAGGCTCAGCCCGCTCCTGCCCGTCAGCCTGGCTCGCGCATGAGAGGGCAGGGGGAGCCTGCGCCCCCCGAGCTGGGAGGTTCCAGCGTGAGTCTTGGCGACCTGTGGTCTCTCACGAGGCGCGCTGGAGCCTGCAGACAGCAGCAAAGGGAAACTCAGCAGTTTCCCCCAGAACAGCAGTGACATGGTGGTAAGACCCCCCTTTCTGAGGAGGGTGACCCGGGCACACACTGCCGCCCATCTCAGGTCTCAGTGTGTCGCTGAGTGGTTTTGATAAATCAGACTCGCCTCACCTGCTTTAGAAGGAGCCCTGGTGGGCCGTCGGGTCTGCATCAGACTGCTGAGGCGGGGGTCCAGAACCAGCAGGTGTGCTGAGAAAGGGGAGGCCATCCGCTCCATGAAGAATAACCTCCTCAGAAACCATATAGGGCAGACAGTAAGGACCACGGTTAGCGGGGGTTGGCTTGACAGCTGGCCCCCAGTGGGTTATGTAAACTGTCAAGTGCCACCAGAGCACCCTGACTCCCACGCCTAGTCCCGTGTCCGTCTTTGGAATGGACGCTTCAGCACTTGACAGTTACAGTGCGTTCGGCTGCTCACTAAGGTCAGTGGACTGTGCCCACAGTCACTCAGGAAAGATGAGGCGAGTCAAACCATCAGGGCGATGGTCGTCATGGGAACCCTGCCAGGTCCCTGAGGATCACCTAGTCTAAAGTGGTTCCACACCCTTGGTTGTAGGGGGTTACCGTTCTTTGGGCACCACAAGAAGGCAGATGCTGTGCCGGGATTGCGGTAGGGAATCCGCCACGGGGTGGGTTCCGTGTCACGCCTTCTCAGTGTGCCCTCTCTCGGCAGGGAGCTGCACGGTGCGCTGGGAGAACAAGTCCATGTACTGCATCGTCAGCACCTTTGGCCTGTCCATCTAGTGCCCGCCCGCCCGCTGGCCCTCCTCTCAGCATCTCTGCTCCTCGGCCACCAGCCACGGGTCAGCCACCACCTCTCGTCTCATTTGTTTCTTTTGTCTGTCTGGCTTTTGTGGCGCTCTCCACATGTAGAGAACACCAACCAAAGGGCTGCACCACCACACCGGCCCCTGAGGCCGCCAGAAGCCGTGTGGACACGTGTCTTAACTCGCTCTCCTCAAAGGTGCTCAAACGGAAATCTGCTCGTGTGGAACTTTCGCTACTCTGAAACGATTCACACGCACTACTTTCTCCATACTTTGTGCTTTTGTTAGGATAATAAATTATTCCAACTTCAGGCCGGTGGTGTCCTTCCTGTCAGTCTCCCTCAGGAGCGCCTCCGGCCTAGTGTTGGTGTGGCATCCCTGCTGTGGCTTCTCCGGTCAGGGTTCGCTTGGTTCTCCTCCGGGCCGACCTAGACGGAGTCCTTGTTGGGCCAGGCTGAAACTGCCCTGGGCCCGTCACCTGCCTTGGCAAAGTCCCCAGGCACTGCCAGGGAGGGAGGCGGGTGAGGCGGTCCTGGCCCTGCCACCAGAGTGCCCATGTCCCTGTCTGTGGAATGGACACTTCAGCACTTGACAGTTTACAAAAGGGTTTAATGTTAACAGAAGAACGTGTTCATTGGGCTCCCCGCCTCCCTGCAAGCGCCCCGTGGAGCTGAAACGCTCACCGGTGCCCACAGCAGAGCCTGCGGCCAGTGAAAGGCCCTGTGCCCTGCTCCCTGCTCGAGAACCCTCTTCCCAAAGCCGCACAGATCAGCACACGGAGAGGAGGAGCATGGAACATTAAACATTTATTAACATTGTCCAGGGCGGCAGGCTCAGAACAAAGCCGGCTGTCAAGCGGGTACCTGCCATAAACAGACCATGCTGCTGTGGCCCGCTTCCAGGGGCCACCCTTCATCCGTGTCCTGTTTGTGTTTACAAATATTTACAGTCTTTGTAGAAAAGCGGCGTCAGTGTAGAACACCGTCCATTCCCTAGTTTGCTACACGAGTTACCAGCAGACCCCAAACGTGCCCAGCCAGATGGCAGAACGGCACGCTGTCCCAAATGAAAGCCTGAAAGAAAAGCTTGCTTTTTTCCCCCTCTCCCTCCTCTCAAAAGTTCTAACTTAAAAGGCAACTGGTTTTTTTATCCGTGCTGATAACACCGGTACACCGTCTACTCTTGACTAGGTGTTGGTGGAGTACCCTGGTATATCCTCCCTTCTAGAAGTTTCTACCTTCTTCCCTGTGAAAGGGACTTGGGAAAAGTCACCCCGTTAAGACCGGTTACGTGTCACTGCCCCCCGTAAATTAAGTCAAGGGCCACTAAAAAGCTGGTGACGACCGTCTGGGGCCCTTGTCCGTTCAGAGTTGGGGCTTACCCGCTGAATGGAAGCGCTCAGAGTATCTATCACCGTACGCGACACCGCTCGGCATCCCCTTCCCTGCCTTTCAGAAGGGCCAGCGAGAACCACTACCTCTGCCGCTGTACTGGTTTCCTCCTGCGTCGTGCCGGCCCGCCCCCAAGGTCCATCCGGCTGTCCCCGGGAAAGCACTGCCCTCTGCTCGTCTCCCAGCACTCCCCCGCTGGACCACTGTCAAGAGTCCCAAGGTGCCATTCGCTCCAGCCATCCCACGGCAGAATGAGTCATCCCTGGGACTGACAACTTTAGTTAGCGCAATGTTGGTCCCCTCCAAGTTTTTTCCTTCCCTGATAACTGTCAAAAGTTTCTTGCAGGTTTTAGTTTTTTTAACTAATTATTGCACATAATATACATGCTAAATGCTACATACTATAAGCAAATTTTTACATGGGGTGTGCAGTACAAAATAAGTATACATGACGCACTAGAGCCGTGTCTGCCAAAGTGCACGCAGATGCCACCCCCTGGGGGCGCTGAACTGGTGGGGGCGGGGGAGGCTGCCCAAGCAGATACCTACACTTTATCCTGGACTATGGGCTATTATACCAAAGCCTTGAATTACCAGGAGGGCCACTGGGTAAACTTTTTTTTCTGAAAAGGGTAGGACAACTAAGTTTGGGCACCTGAAAATGGAAAGCAAAAAACACATGATTGAAATAAGATCCTTCTTTACCCTCAAGTGCCTTCTGTAATCATTTCTCGTTGCCAAAGCACTTAGGAAAAGCCAGTAAGTATCCCACACTTTCCTTTCACGACTTCATTCATGCACAGCCAGCCACCGAGGCAGTTCATCGCCAGCGCAAAAGTACGTTATAGGACAGAGGGCTACAGTCAGAAGTTCTAGTGTTTGGTTGCACGCCCAAACAGGCGACGTGCACTGACTGGAAGCAGCAGGTGAAATCACCGAGGGCGTCTGGAGCCCCGACCACATCCTCGATCGAGTGTTAACCGGAAGTCTTCCTTGTCTGCGTGGCGTAATTTAGGGGAAAGTAGTCTTGGGAGGTGGAAATTCTGGTGGCAGAAAACAGCCTTCCTCACTCACTCGAGTACACGGTATTAAGGGAGGGACACACACACTGCTAGACATGTGGCCCTGTGGGAACTTGAGTCAACAGCAGTCCTCACTCCACCACCCATATTCACGGTGTTTCAAGAAACGCACAGGTAGTGTGGGTGGAGTTCCTATTAAAGGTACGATCCTGGGGGCGGTGGGTCATCTCCTGAGAACACTGTGCCAAGGTCCCAGCATGGCTGTGGGTGGAACACCGTACTCAGCTGTGGGCAGTCGTGGGCAGCAGAGGTGCTGTGTGCAGAGGGGAGCCAGCACGGCCATGCTGGACACCTGGGGTGGCCCTGTGGGTGTGTCCAGGGGAAAGCCAAGACGTCCCCATGGAGCCTGACAGAGGAACGGGAGCCTCTGGGCGGCTCCCTGCCTGGTGCCAGAGACTCTGAGACCCCAAGACCTGTTTGCCTGCCAGCAATGGGGAACCGGGAAGACAGGGATACTTCCGGACAATCCACCTACACCCAGAGTTTCCCAGAAGCCACAGAGAGTCATTCCCCAACCATGAGGGGAAACGTTCAAAAAAGTTTGTGGGGAAATTCCATTACCTTTTCATTCCAGTTTTTCATGAAGCCTCCTCAGAGGAAACTGAAAAACTGGGGGGATAAGGAATCGATATCCTACTGCTTGCTTTAAAAAAATGTAAGTTGTGTTTTACCAAGAGTTGCAGAAACTACTATTGACTGGAAACGCAACCGTGGGCTCTTCCGCAAGGCCGTCCAGGCTCTCCGGCAGCACAGGGTAAAGGCAGTCACCACCTGCACTCTGCAGCCTGGCAGCTTCTGCTCCAGAGGGTGGGCAGAGCAGTCAGGTGTCCCTCTGAGGGAGGGGGCCCTCACACTGCTTCCCAGCCACTCACCGGAAACTGCCCAGAACCCTTGCTGTTGACCGGGGCACTGCCCCTCAGCCTCTCCCCTGAAGTCTAAGAAAAGCTGGGGCTGTCGGGACTTTTATCTGTATCTCTCTCCCTCCCACAGGTCGCCACCCCAGCAATCAATTTGGCCCCCGTTCAAATTTGCCCTCTGACGTGGTTCTCCCGGTTGAAGTGTGTAAACAAGTGGGGGAGCGGGCGCCGCTCCTCGGCCGGCTGCCCGGCGGGCTCAGTCACTGTCCGACTCCTCCTTGTACTTGGCCCGAATGGCCTGGCCGTTCTGCAGGGGCATTTCCTCGTAGTCGCTCCTGCCACCAGAGAGATCGTGACTCCATCCAGCTCGACAGCTCCAGTCTCTCCCCACTCCACCCCCGTCACTTGTCTACAGCCCACACCGCCTCCCACAACACGGCCATGGCCAGTGTCCAGAAAGGCCCGGGAGGTCAGCAGAGAGGCGCCCGAGAAAGTGGACACAGCCCAGTGGGCAGCGGACCCGCTGGGCCAGACACATAGTGGGGGGCCTCGCAGGTCATTTCAGGACAGCAGCCCCCACCTCTACACCCCCGCAGAACCCGCAGGACGCCCACTGGGGGGGCGGCGACTTACCCGTAGATGACGTCGTCGTCCGAGTCGTTGAGCATGGAGAAGGCGGGATTGTCTTTCAACTGGGACTCTGGAAAGCAACAAAGGTTGGTGCATCAGCCTGAGGAGGCGGGGGGATCAGAGGCTGCGGGCCATCCCGACTCCCGCTCAGGCTGAACACTTCACGCCCCAGAGCCCGGCTCCTGTCCATGCACGGGCGGGCACGCCCACACGCCCAGCCCACAGCGGGACACACAATCGGGGCACCCTAGCGCCAGATTCAGGCCTCGAGGCCCTGCCCTGTCCGTCAGCCCTCAGAAAGGCACTCTACATTTGGTCACTGGTCAACAGGGGTGGCACAGGCCAATGCAGGCTCTCGAACTCCTCCCTCAGACAAACTGCAGCTGGGAGCTGCCACCCTGTCAAGTCTTGACTCTTGCCACCCCAGCAGGGTACGGCCACAAAACATCCCTGCCTCCAGCTCTAACGCCCATATCCTGCTATTCCCAGGGTGGCTGGGCAGGTGGGGCCTCAGTTTGAAAGGTCCTCGCCGTGGCCTATGGCACAGGGTGGCCACGTGAGACACACCCACAATAACATACATTTGTCATCGGCAAGACAACACAGGTCAGACACGCGTGCCCCACGGCACTGCATGCGGAGCCCGGGACTTACCATAGAGAGCATTCTTGGACGGGGAATACACGAAGGCCAGGGTGTAGAGATAGAAGTTCAACAAGCCGTAGAAGGACAGGAACTCGGCTGGTGGCTTTGGTCAAGGGAAACCTGCTGTCCAGGAGCGGTACACAGTGGGCACCTCTGGGTCTTGGTAGGGACGCTATTCTAGCGCAAACACCGGCCAGGACAGGGGTCTCCAGAGCCAAGCAGGCATCAGAACGTACATGCCCAGCCCACAAGCGGCGGTCTGCAATCCCTCCCACAGCCGAGGGGAACATGGCCTCTGCTCCCCCGTGGAGACAGGGTGCTGGAGCACCCCGTGTGCCCAGGGGCAGCTTCGTGCTTCCCGAGGCAGCCACGCAGGGAGCATGGGCGTCTGAAAGATCCTCGGCCAGCTGTCCTGAGTATTTACAGAAAACAGGCCCCCGGGAAGCGGGTGAAAACTTGGCCTGGGGTTCATGGGCACAGGCACGTGAAGGAAGGGGTCAGTTCTCAGGAATTCAGAGGTCGGAGCCCATCTCTGAAGGTCCCTGGAAGACATCAGTGAAGGGCACACTGAGCCCCACTTCCACAGGAAACAAGTTGGGGACCCTAAGGGGTAGCGGGTGAAAGTCAGGGCCTCAGGTGGCAAAAAAGGAGGAGGTCTGGTCTCTCGTGAGGCTCTTGGATACCAGGGCTCTGTCGTACCGTTACCACCAGCACCACCGTTCCGACCAGCATGGCCATTACCACCAGCGCCACCCCGGTGGACACAAAATGACACTGGGGACAATAAGAGAGAAGCCGTGTGTGAAGACAAGATACCCATCAAATTGCAGGGAGAAGGTGGCTCGGGGCCAACCCCACAAATGGACCCCCGGCTAGACATCCTGATTTGTCCAGGTCCCAGCCTGCATGGCAAAGAACATGGATGGACCCTCTGGCCCAGAGAACCTAGCTGGGGGGCTGGGGGCTGGAACTCCTCTTGAGTCTAAGCTCTCTACCCCCAGAAGAGAACAGTGTCCTCCAAGCCCCAACCCCCCCAGCCACTCTCCAAACCTGGGCTGTGTGGGACAGGCGAGCTGAGCAGCACACTCCCAGCTACGGCACCGGGCCCTGCCTTCGCGCTCGGCACCACGTGGAGGAGGGTCTCCCTGGTCTCCCGAGAACAGGCGATTTGTGCTGGCCCGCCTCTCCTTTGCCCCCGGACTACAGGCTCTCCCTACCACGCGAGGATGCAGCCCAGCAACCTGAGCCTCGCTCCCGATGGAAAGGATATAATTCTGGTAATGAGTTGACAGTTCAGCTACTAAATTGTCTTGTAGCACTTGGGCTCCGAACCTTAAGTAAAGGATGGCGATGCTGGAAAAAAGGGCACGGAGAAGAGACAACACGTAAAACTCGTCAAAGAAGTAGCATTCGCTTCAAACAGCCCGGGACCCACCCCGTGAGCAGATGTGACTACGTTTTCAACACACACACACATACACACACACACATGCAAGACCCCTGGAGGCCCAGACCCAGCGAGCTGCTGGAATGGCACCATTTGTGCTGACAGATGGACAGATGGACGTGCTGGGCTGGGTCATGCCCTCACCTGCGTTGCTTCCCACATAAGCAGCTCCCCGAGCAGTCTGCCTGCCACACGCTGGGCATGGGGCCGGGCAGAGGAAGGGCACAGCTGGTGCCCACGTGTTGAGATATCACAGAGCATTCTGGTGTTAGGTTCCCTCTCCCCTTACCCACTCAGAAGCCCCCTACAAGTGACAAGCACCCTAGCTTTCAGCCCCCACCCCACAGAGCCCTTCTCGCCCCAGAGCCAGCGGGTCTACATTTAGCAGAAATATCAAGCACTCTGCCGCCCAACTGAAAGCCCCCCCCCCAACACCTGTCCTGAGACAGGGTCACCCTGCGACTCTCACATGCACGCTGGAGGTGGCTGGTCCTCACACAGCAGGGGCGAGGTCCCACAGGCACTTCCGGGGCTCCTCTCTCTTGTCACTCAGGGCTCACAGCAATATCACCCCTCCAGATTACTCTGGTCAGAACTAAGGGCTCCCTCACCACTGTGCGTGGCCGCCCCTCCCTGCCGGCGCCCTCAAACACTAGTGAGGCCGCAGGAGGAATGCCTTCTGCACCAGTGGTGGCACCCCAAATCCTGGTGACCAAACCGGGGAGCTCTCCTGACAGTGTTCTGCAGAGAGGCCCCGGAAGCACAAGTCCTATGACGGGCTGGCCAGAGACCCCTGCTGCCTGAACGGCAGCCCCGGCCTGTGGACTACAGCAGGAGAGGGAGGGTGTGAGCGAGGACCGTGAGAAATTAGAGACCATGAGAGAGAGTGGGAGACAGGCTGTGAGAAATCAGACCAAAGAAAGCATGTTGCGTGTGTGTGTGTGTGTGTGTGTGTGTGTGTGTGTGAATTTGCACAGAGATCATGTCTGTGTATGTACCATCTGTGATAAATTCCACAGAAAACAGCATGTGTATGAGAGGTACAGAGTGTGTGACGTTGTGACAAGTTACACAGAGAGTGCATGTGCCTGCGTATGAGGGTCTGTGACAAGTCACACATAAGAAAGCACGCATGTGAGGCTGTGAGAAGTGATAGAGACATGACATGGGTGAGAGTGGGGCTGTGACAAGTCACACAGAGATAGCGTGCGGGTGTATTACAGACTGTGCATGTATTACACACAGGTGCGTGTGGACCTGCACAGAGAGTACATGTGTCAAGTGCTGAGCAGACAAGAAATCAGGAGCTCCACGCCTGCCTGCATGACCCTCCATTGTGAACTTGGACTCTGACGTGATAAACAGCACTCAGGTGTGGCTGAAAGTCCACGCTGAGCTGGCGTCCAGCACGGAGTGCCGTGGACAGATGGTGGCGATGTGGGTGCTGGGAGGAGCCTCACCCTCATGGACTGGGTACCAAAGGCCCCTGGGAGTGGAAAGGGGCACCCACTTTCCATTCAAGCACGAAGTGAGATGCAGATCACCAGGCTGAGCTCTGACTTCGGAGAGAGCAGCGGACCCTAAATGCTCACGAAACAATTGAACTCCTGGGTCACCCTCAGCCATGTGCACCCAGCCTCCCGCCCTGGCAGAGTTCTCGGAACAAGGCCTTCCTCGCTGTCTGTCACGCACCTCCTCACAGGCCCCTCTCCCCACCGGACCCAGTGTGGGGTGGCTCCAGTGAGTGACAATGGCTGGGCAGAGTGCAGACAGAAGCACTGTGGGCAGGAGGTGCAGTTGGGCCCCCAGAGCACCAGCGAGGTGCTAAGGTGCCAACCAACTCCTCAAGGGAGGCTAACCCTGTGCCCCCGGTTCAAGTCTCTGAACTGTGGCATCCCGCCGCCCTGATACATGCTGAAGGAACCCTGGTGGCACAGTGGGTTGAGCGTCTGGACTGCTAACCTCAAGGTCAGTGGTTCAGTCCCACCCGCAGTCCCAGAGAGAAAGTGTGGCAGTGATACCCCCTAGAGACTGACAGCCTGGGGGACAGAGCAGTTGTACTGCCTGTACACGAAAGCCAAAAGCAAGCTCACTGCCATCGAGTCATGGCGGCCCCCAGCGACCCCAGGGTCTGACTGTTAACGGTAGGAGAAAGCCCTGTCCTCCTTCCTCGGAGAGGGTCACAGCCCACCAAGTAACGACTGTGCTCCTACAGGGTCAGCGTGAGTCAGTCCACTCAACAGCCTGGGCTGAGCTGGGCACGGTGGCGAGGGGACCAGAGAGCAAGCAGCCCTCACTTTCCTTAGTGGCAGGAAGAACAAGCATTCTCTCTCTGGCCGATGTACACGCATCCCCCCTCCCTCACCCTGGTCTCGGGGCAAGCGGTCCTAAGCCCTGGGGAAAACGGGCTGCTGGGGAAGAAGCGGAAAGTCTCCGCTCCATCAGGAAGACCGTGGCAGTCGAGTCAAAATTCAAGCTTTACTTCTTTCCAGAAGCAACGTCTTACCTAATGACGAGCACGACAAAGGTCAGCGTGGTCAGAAACTTCAGCCTGAGGTCTGAGGAGAGAAGAGCACCCCGCTCAGCTCGGGGACTGGGACATAAAAGCAACGTGAGCAACAGAAAGACCCTCTTCCCCGTGGTGTGAAAGCCTCCCCCGAAGCCCCAGGAGTGCTGCCCCTCCTCCCGGGGCCAGGGCTTGGGGTGCTGGCTGCGACCAGTGGGCGAAGGACCTTAAAGGCCTCTCACTCTGAGACCAAGAAAACAGGCCTTCCGCTCTGCACCCGGGGCCCAGCTGCCCTCGGCCCAGCACGGTCCACGGAGAGTCGGACACGCCTGTGGGGGAAGGGACAAACCTCAGATGCCCCCATCCTCACACCCTCCCCCACATGAGGTCAGCACCACATAGGGTCTGCTTGGGTGGGGCGGGGTAGGGGAGCATGTGCTCCCCAAATGAGAAGCAACCACGACGTGCTTCGATGGCTGAACTGAGAAACTATGAGTCCGACTCAGGGGATTCTGGAAGAGGGGCCACCAGAGGCTTTGGGGTCTGTGCAGACAGGTGACGGCCAAGCCGTAAGCAGGACAGGGAACCGACTCCGCATGCCGCTGGCATGGTGGTCATGTGACGTCAGGCATCGCCCTGATGTGAAGGGGACACGGCTGTGAACACAGGGCCTCGGGCAGGCCCATCAGTCTGCGCTCCAAACCCCTCACACGCAGGGCAACGGCCGGAGGGCCCGCCCCGCTGTGGGCAGTTTCTCCACAGGAACGAGGCCAGGGAGCACACGTGCATGGCGTGCTTACCGACGTAGGGCAGGTGGCGGAGCTCGGAGCACGCCCGCACGATCAAGAAGAGGAGGTAGAGCACGTATGTTGCGGCCACCACCATGAAGAAAATCTTCACTCCCTGCAAGGGACAAGGCAGGCTGTTGTGCCCAATGGGGGAGCCCAGGGGGGCCCGGCAGAGTGGGGGGCGGGCATGGGTCTCAGCTGCTCCCTCAGCACCACCACCCGCCCTCAAGAGGGGCTCAGGCCCACAAGGGCACCTGCAGGACACCCCCCAGCCCACACCCACACCCACACCCACACATGGCTGGGCAGAGGAGCTGGGCTGCCTGCCCTCCCAGATGCCAAGCCCCCTGCAGCCCCCTGTCCTCATGCAGCCAAGGCTGCACCAGACGGCCCAGGACAGGGTCGGCCGACTTTTGAGACAGAGCCACCCCGACCGTCACACCATCTAAAAACAACTCAAGCCAGAAACATGTCTGTACAAATGAGTGGAATCACTGTTCTGTGGAACACTATCCTTAAAAATGGTTCCGTTTTACCTCAAACGGCAAGACTCCTGCTCAAAGGATACGAACAATTCCAGGATGGCGACCAGAGCACTGGCCCAGACTGGGCCCCTCTGAACACGGCCCTCACCCTTCAAGCATGGGGCCCCTCCGAGCACAGCCCCCACTCACCCCCACGCCCACCCAGAGTGGAGACCTGTGGACTACATGTCTCCCCAGCCTGTGGCCCCACCCAGTCGTGCTGTAGCCCGACAGGCAGGCCTGCAACTGGGTGTTCCAAACAGACTTTGCACCGTGAACTTCCTTCCTAAGCACCTGGGCAGGACAAAGCGAGCGGCGCGCAGACAGGAGTGACCCCACCAAACAGCAGGGCAGAGAAGCCCAGGCCTTGCCGACCCGCGCACCTGAAAATTCACCGTGTCGACGCGATACTGGTACATCGGGTCATGCAGCTCGTTCACTCTGAAGACAAGTAGAGGGAAACCAGAGATTAGTCGCTAGCGTTGCTTTCACGTATTTTACGCTTTCCCACCTGGCGTTTCTTTTCTCTGTAGCACACAGTACGTACTCATCAGCGGGAAAGGGCTCTGCAAAGGAATTTGCAGTTTACCACAATTCCTGAAGTGCACGGTTCACGCTTAGAGCCCACAGGGCCCAGAACCTGGCCTCTGCCTCCATCCTTGGAGAAAGCGGGAGCACCGGTGGCAGTGAGTGAAGCCCTGGGCTAACTACAAGGTCGGCAGTTTGAAGCCATCGCTGCCTTGTTGGGGGAGGCCGTGGCGGCGTCTGCTTCTGCAGAGAAGCCATTATTATAAGCCCTATGGAGCAGTGGTCTGGGGCTGGTAGGGATCGGGGCCTCTGGCAAGTCCAAGGGCTGTTAGCCAGCACCTGTGCACAGCCCCCTGGGCACCAGGCAGTGGATGCCTCCCAGCAAGATGCTGTGAATCAGCAGCTGTCCCTTCCAGGGCAAACAAGGGTGGGTGACAGGTGGGCAAGACGGGACCTGGAGGAGAGGGGGTCAGTCCTGCTGTCACACAGACCTCGGTGCCGTCCCTAATGGGACACTGAACGGAGACTCAGGTGATGCTTGGCTCTGGCTGTGGTGCCCCTCACAGCGCATGGGACTAGAGAGCGTGCCGGGGAGGCTTGCCGAGCTCTGAGGACAGCCCTGAGTGGACGTGGGGAGCTGGGCCCGGCCTGAGCTTCGTCTCCGTGACGGGGCCGTTGAGGGTGAGGGAGGGCAGGTTCCTCGTACACTAGTGCACGGCTGTCCGTCAACACAGGAATGACCTCCTCCTGCCTGTCCCACACCGGCTGCGGGGCCCTGGCAGGGTTCGCGGGGTTCTGCCACAGCCTCACGACACAGAGCTCACACCAAGGCGACTCACGTTTGCCAGACTCCCAGCGTCACAGAAGCCAACCAGAGCAGCCCGACGAGAAAGAACTTGGGCAAATAGAAGGTCAGACACTTCCTTTCTCCCTAGAAAGCAAAACCAGAAACAAGGACCAGAGAGAAGAGGTGGTAACTCTACCCCCGCCACTGCCACCCCCACACGGAGCAGCATGCTGGGGCGCTGGCTCACCTGCACCCGGATGCCGTGGTAGACGCAGAGCCAGAAAAGCAGCAGTGCGCACAGGAACAGAGACTGGAAGAGGTCGTCCAGCATGCCCGGGAACCAGCTGTTCACCAGGAAGGACAGCGGGAAGAAGGGGTCTGGAAGGAGCGGGCAGGCGGAGCTGAGCAACCAGCTCACAGCTGGCCCAACCCAGGCGCCTTCCCCCGGGGGTCCACCCAGCCACCAGCCACGTGCCCTAGTCAGGACATCCCCATCCCTCAAGGTAACCAACAGTCAGCACTACCCCAGCCAAAGTGTTCCCTCCATCCCAGTGTTCCCTCCTGACAGGGTACCCTCTGTCACACTACACACACCCCGCCAAACACACACACACACACACACACACCAAAGTGTTCCCTCCATCCCAGTGTTCCCTCCTGACAGGGTACCCTCTGTCACACTACACACACCCCGCCAAACACACACACACACACACACACACCAAAGTGTTCCCTCCATCCCAGTGTTCCCTCCTGACAGGGTACCCTCTGTCACACTACACACACCCCGCCAAACACACACACACACACACACACACACAGGTTCTGAGCTGTGCACCCCCCTCCTGGATTGGATCCAGGGAGAAGTGGGGGAACCCCAAGTGACTGTGTTCCTTAGACACCCGGGCATTGGCTAACAAATGGCACCAGAGGGGTTACAAAGGGTCTCACGGAGGGCCACTCCAGAGGGTCTCATGGAGGGCCGCTACAGAGGGTTTCACATAGAATACCACAGAGGGTCTCACAGAGGGCCATCAGCACCCAGTGCCACCCTTCCTTGCAGGCACAGCTGGGCTGGCAAGCTCTGGGCCCAGGTGACATGAGCAGACCGCAGGAGGGCCACCGGCTGTCAGTCAGGCTGCTAGGCCAGCCAAGCTCAACCACCAGAGCAAGTCCAGGTTTGGGCGAGGTCCCAGGTCCCACCACTTTCCCCCTCTGCTGGGATACAGACTCCTGGACGGGCCATTCTGAGCCCAAGGGGCACCTACCGTTGTAGAGCAGCAGCAGAGGCAGGAGGATGGACATCCATTTCTGCTCCATCCCCCAGTCCCGCATGGAGAACTTCCGCAGGGAGTGAGCAAACAGGCACTGCAGAGACCGCCAGGCCGTTACTGCACGGCAGGGCCGCTGGCGCCCAGGACTGCTGTCCACCTGCCCCCCACACTGTGCCCTCATCAGCAGTCTACATGTCAGCAGGGCCTGTGGTGCTTAGCCCTGGTCCCTGGGGTCATCAGCGACCACCAGTCAGATGGCAGAGATCTGCAGAGAATCCAGTGTCCCCAACAGAGTACCGGGGAAGCAGAGCTCCCCCAAACCCACTGTCGCTGACCCACAGCCACCCTACAGAACAAAGGCAAACTGCTCCTCGGGGCTTCCAGAGCTGTCAGCGTGAAAGGAGCAGGCTGCCTCAGCGTCCTCCCTCAGTGGGGCTGTGGATTTGAGCTACTGACCTTGTCAGTAATCCCATGTACCACCCTCTTGAGCAAGAACAGACCAGGAGCATGCCCACTGCCTCTGTCAGACTGGCTGCCTGTGGCCACACCATCTAGTGGTGAAGTCTTTATGTGTGGGCTGAGGGGCAGCTGGGTCACAGAGGCCAAGTGCAGCCAGCAGCTCGTGCCTTGGCCAGGTGCGTGTATCTGCAGGACATGTCCCCGCAGGAGGGGCACTGGGCCAGGGGGGACGGGTGTCTTTACTCCTCTCAAACGAGGTCCAGTCCCCGATCCCCAGGCCTGCGTTCTTTCCTGAAATGAACAAATACTTCTCTAACCCCCTGGGTTCTCGGGCCTGGTGGGTGACTCTCTTGGTCCCGATTACCTGCCAAGGCTTAGGTCCACCTCTCTGGCATAAGGACATTTTCAATAGGGGCTTTGACCCCAGAATCCCAGACAAGAGATCCTTTGAGAACAAGCCAGGGCTTCTGAGTGACCGGTCAGCTCTCACTTTCATTCCAAGTTCACTAGGGGACCTGGGCAGGTCAGAGGGCCCTGGGCTGGCTGCTCCCCGTGGTCCCACATGAATACCCGAGTCCTGCCCTCCCACTCACACAATCCCATAGAGCATCCACCTACAACCCTGCCCACAGCCCCTCCACTGTGCACCTGTGTCTTCCTGGGTGGGGCCCGCTCAGGACCAGGAGTTCAGGCGGGGGAAGGGGGAGGTTCCCACTGCAATCTCCTGAGTGGCAAGCCAAGCCGAAGGCAGGGCATCACCCGCCTCAGGGCCCCAGGCGCAGTGCCCACCTCTTGTTCCCGCTGACACACGTCCGTCCTCACAGATGGGGCCTTGGGGGTGGGGGTCTCTTGTATTTTATGGGGAGCATCCCCCCTAGCCCCGAGGGTTACAGTGAGCCCAGGGAGCCAAGCCGCAGATGCCCGATGGGTCAAACGGCTGTGCTTTCAGCGAAGAGCAAAGGCCTCAAGGTCTCCAACGGCTTCCCAAACAAAGCCGGAAGCATGCTGACTCTTCCGGCCAGGAGAGGGGACCCAAGGATGCAGCCCCCACCCCGGCGCCTGCTCACTGAAGCCCCCCACCCCCCGCAGGTTTGGTTACACACTCCCTATCACATGGGGCCCTCTGAGAGCATCAACTGGCCTTGCCCTGGCCGATACTTACGGTGACGATGAAGGTTAGCACCACAAAGACAAACCGGAACCAGATCTCCAATTGGGAAAAGGCAGGGTCGTACGTCTTCCACTGAAATGGGGGCAAGGGTGTGTGTGTTAAACACACCTGTGCCTCCACGGACAGCCACCCGGGGTGGGGGTCATCCTCTCGGGAACTGCAGGGCTAAAGAACACTGTCACTCCCCTTGCAGAAGGGATGCGAGGGAGATGGGCAGTATAGCACCGATGAAACACACGGCTTTCCTCTAGTTCTTTAATGCTTCCTCCCCCCCACTATCATGACCCTAATCCTACCTTACAAATCTGGCTAGACCAGAGCATGTACACGGGGACAGGTAAGAACTCTCAACACACACGGGATCCAGGACAGACAAACCCATCAGGAACAATATTGAGAGTAGCCATACCAGGAGGGTAAGGGTAAGGTGTGGGGAGAAAGGGGGAAGCGATCACAATGCTCTACCTATAACTCTCTCTCAGGGGGATGGACAACAGAAAAGTGGGTAAAGGGAGACATCGGTCAGTGCAAGACATGAAAAAATAATAAAAACTTATAAATTATCAAGGGTTCATGAGGGAGGGAGGAGTGGGGAGAGAGGGGTAAAAATGAGGAGCTGACACCAAGGGCTCAAGTAGAAAAAAAAATGTTTTGAAAACGATGATGGCAACAAATGTACACATGTGCCTGACGCAATGAATGGATGGATGGATGGTGATAAGAACTGTACGAGCCCCCAATAAAATGATTTTTAAAAAAGGGAGAACACTGTCACATAAAGAGCCTTCATTTGAAATTGCTGAACGTAACTCCCTACTGCGCGGGGCTGGTGACCGCGAGGGACATCTGTGGGAAGCCAACTCTACTAGAGAACGCCCTGGCTGCCAGTAAGAGAAACCTCTTAAGAATGACCTGATGCTCTGGGTAAAAAACAAAAGGGTTGAAGGAAAACAAAAAATAGGAACTTTAACCAACAAAGTAAACTGCGATTAAAGGGGTCCGTGGGCATGCGGGCCGAGGGCTGCCCATGCCAGGTGTCCAGTCCCTCGTGTGGAGGCTGCAGCAGCTGGGAGGAAGCCCTCCAACCTCAGTCACAGCCAGATGCCTGACCAGACCCAGAGCCTGCAAAAGACAACTCACTGCCTCAGGTCGATTCCAGCTCCTGGTGACCTGTGGGTCTCCCAGGCTGCCCATCTGTATGGGAGCAGAGAGCGGCTGCTCTCCCGAGGCGTGGTGGGTGGGTCTGCACTGCTGAGCCCATCTGTACCCACAATGGCACCACCAGGGCCTCTCAGACACTGCAGGGAGGTTCGGCATGGCTCAGCATGCCCCAACCAACCGATGTCACCGCCGGTCCATTCCTGGGGGTTTACCCAAGGGCAGCGAGGGCAAATGTCCATACAGACGCGCCCCGATACTCAGAGCAGCTTTCTGACACGGCCCCAAAGTGGGGTCCACAGGCCCACCAGAGGGTGACTGGATGTCCACCCAGGGGAGGACTAACTACCCTGCAAACGGTGCCCACGCCCCAGGGCTGGTCCACGCTGCTGCACCACACGTGTCAGAGCACTTGCCAGTGGGCACTGTCCCACTGCACACGTTTTTACCCCAGAAAGTCAGGAGAAAGTCAACGCTGGCTTCCGAGGCTGTGTGGTTAGGGTGGTTGGGTGGGGGGTGGCAGCCAAAAGCCGTGCCACCCATCACTGCCCAATCAGAGGGCCCTCGGAGAGCTAGAGAAGGAAGTGCGGGCTTCCCTCAAAGGAGGGTGGCCTGGTATCCCCAGCCACCTCCGGTGGCCCCTCTCTGCGTCCTCTGCCAGGTCTCAGAGGCCCGCTCGGGCTTTTGGAGTTCTCTGCTGTTTCTTCAGGCCAGCCATGCTGTCCACACCTCAGGAACAGTGGTGTCCCGGTACCTTTTAAAACTGCCCACGGCGTCTATGGTCTGAAATAGCATTATTGAAATGCGGGGCATTCTGAATGTCGGTGGAGTGTAAGCGGAAGCCCAGGTACTCACTGTGAAGTTCATCTCCTTGATGGGCAGTTTCAGGTGCTCAAACCCCACCAGCACCGTGTACTGAGTGTAGTTCAGGTAGCCCAGGTGCGCCACGATGATTTCCGCACATCTCTGCAAACACATTAGGGACCTGCCGTGCGTGCTTCATTCCACGCGAGCCAAACGGGCTCTCCCACCTCTGCTGAGGGGAGAAGCACCGGCCAGCAGCAGATGCTCAGAACCCATCTTCGCCAGGGCACTCAACCAGAGCCCAGAACAATTGTGGGGCTGGTGCCAAACCAGCACCGTTCTTAGAGGATGGACCAAATGTTATTTTTTGGAAACCAATCGTGTCTGACTGATAGTCACTGGCATCTTTTTACTTCCGATGTCCCCGGAAAGAAAAGCAGTCACGCGCTAACACAGATCCCACATTTCTGTGCCCGACACAAGCCACATGCACGTGCAAGCCAGACCACGAATTGGACGGTTTTGAGCACTGACTGCACCGCGGGCTGCCGGGAGCCCACACACTTCTGGAAGAAGTTCGGCCAGAATACTGATTAGAAGAGGATGGCGAGACTTTGTCTCACTGCTTGGGACACGTGGTCTGGAGAGACCAGTCCCTGCAGGTAAAGCAGAGGGGAGTGAGAAACAGGAAGGCCCTCAATGAGATGGACTGACACAGTGGTTGCAACAATCGGGTCAAAGACGACAACCGCTGTGAGGGTGGTGCGGGACCAGGCAGTGTTTGACCCGTGTTCACAGGGCCACACACTCACAGGGAGAGCCCAGTCCAGAAGGACACTTCCAGACATGGCCCTAAAGCCTCACCCATCCACAGAATTAGGGTGCCCAGGCCCAGCCTGACCTGTGAGCACCTTCAGTTGTTTTGGTGTAAACAGAGCTCTCGCTCAGTCCCTTCTCCTTCCTGCCAGGAGGTACGGGCAGTCCTGGCCAGCTGCCCAGGCACAGGACCTGCTCACGCCCCCATCTCTGAGGGACCTGCCTTTGTGCCATGCCTTCCTGACCCCTGCCCTCCAGGTCCCCCTGCTGCAGTGGGCTCTTGAACCGTGGCTGGGACTCCCTCTACACCAGGGGTCACGGACGTGGCTCAACCTTCATGTGCCACAAGTACTCAATAGCATTTTTCCAAGGACGCCCAGACAGTACGTTCAGTAAGAGTGAGAGGCTGTCCAGATACTCCAGTGTGCGTCTGTGGGCACGCGTGGGAGTCTGGTGTTGTGCTCACACGTGCACGTGAGCCTTTCTAAGACCTACAGAAGCAGCAGTGCAGTAACGCACATGCGTTTCCTGGCTCTTCCTGTGGTCTGCCCACGATACCCAAGACTCAGCTTAATGACCCTGTGGCCCGAGGCGGTGGAGGGTGGAGGGTGGGGGGTGGGGAGTGGGGAAGAGGTCCTGCACCTTCACTTACCCCGGCGCACGTGAGGGTCCTGGTCCGATTGTGAACTTTGTTGTGAATGAACATAATGTTTCCACCCTGCGTGACGCCATCGACCTTCACCGTCATGGAAAAGCTTGTCTGAACAGAGGTTTCTATAAAAGGAGCAAGGAGGTATGGGGACGTGTCGGGACCATCAGACACCGTCCTCACACCTGCACAGGTGTGCCGTCAACTGACGGCCAGGGACTACCTACCTCACACCCAGTGCTGAGCTGATGCCCACCTGAGTCACAACGCACAGGACGACCTATTTTCTTTGTTTAGTGTGGTGAGCAGACAGGTGACAACGCAGACGCCATTTCCAGTGTGCGTGCACTCGGCGGGCATTCATGACACTCCTCACACCCTCACCCACATCCAGATCCCCCGTCGCCCTTATCAAGCCCTGACCTAACCACCGAAGAGCTGGAGGGCAGGTTGAAGGAACAGTGGCCCTGGTGGCACACTGGGCTATGCTTTGAGTTGTTAACCACAAGGTTGCCGCTTCTAATCCACAGGTCACCCCACCGGAGACAGATGAGGCTGTCTGCTGCTGCCCAGATCTAGTCTCAGAAACCCAAAGGGGCAGTTCAACGCGGTGCTGTAGGCCTGCTGTGGTCAGAATCAACTCGATGGCAACTATAAATAGCAAGTCAGAAAGCACTGCTACAAAATCACAAAAACTCTTCTCATGTCCACACGGTCGGCTGCTGTTTTTCAATACATCCTTCCTCCCTCGCCATCTGGGCGGTCTCTCCACCTTTCCTACCCTTCCCAGGAGAGTCCCGTGTGCTCTGACTGGCTCCGTCGCAAGTCAGCGCTCTGGTGTGGAGGGGTCCAAGCTGTGGCCCTCCTCTGTGTTCTCTGAGTTTGGGAAGCAAACGTCTGACGGGTCAAATCAGGGCTGTAGGGTTCCCCCGAAATGCTCCCGGGACAGCCCTGGCTGCCCTCTAAGAACGAGCAGGGGTGTCGCTGTGGTGGGAAAAAAGGCAGCGTTCTGTTTTCTTAGAACGTCTTCCTAGTAACTCCCTGCGATTGCCCTGTGTCCTTCTATAAAATCTGCCCAGACAGCCCCTCTGCCTTGGATTTCACTGGCCCGGCAGATCGCAGCAAAAGCGAGCACATGTTTGAACGCAACTGAACAAGGCTACGACAAGTGCATTACTGAGAGGGCTTGTCCGCAGCCACTCACTGATCAGCGGGATCTTTACACGGGCTTGGTTTAGAATAAACCCACACTTCTACGAATGGGAGCGCTAGTAGCAATAAGTTCTCAACTTACTCTTGTGATGAGTATCTTTCTACATCACCTTGTGCAAATACTTCTAAGTCTTTTCACCCTATAAAGTACAAAGAAGTGTCCCCCAACGGCAGGCATCCTACCTTTTGATTGCTCCAACTCAACGATGCACGTCAGCCACAGCTGCTGGTTGTACGTGGACAGCGGACTGGAAAGGAGCCGAATCGGCTTCAGCTGCGGCAGAAGAAACATGATGTGATCACTTCGGCAAGACCACCATACACTTGGCCTTGAACTCAGCATGCATACTGAACAAGAAAGGCTAGTGCCCAAGTGCTGACACGGCTCTGCAGGCCAGTTCTTCTTGACTGCTTCACCGAACTCCTGCTTTTCAAAAGAATGGACCAGCTACTTGTGACTCACAATCTCTCCTCAAAACCTGCTGGCAGGTCCCATTACCTGTGGCTGCGGGACAACAGACCTGCGTGAACACCAGGGACAGGCCCAGCTTGGGGCCAAAAAGGAAGGGGCAGGAACGTAGGACGGTTAAGAGGATGCACCAGGAAGGACCCCAGGGGCGGCTCTGTAGTGGCAAGCTAACACGTCAGGATCTCTTTGTAGGGGGAGGTCAGATGTGCAGGCATTCCCCCCCCCATGAGGGCGATCAGTTGCCAGACTGCACTGGGCCTGCTCCCTGCTGCTGGAGACAATGGACTACTCTCTGAAGCTTGGGACCATTAGCTTGGTTCCTGTAGGAGGGGTTTGCACCCTACTGATAATGGTTCCTATGGAGACCCAGAGACCACCCGCTAGACCACCCTCTCATTGCTGTGTAACCTATAGTGCAGCTCCTCCCTGTGACGTATGTCTACCTGTAATTAGTGGACTGGCATGCCCCCAAAAGGTATATAGGCATGGGTCAGCAATATAGAGCGCTCGGACCCCTGCGGACTCTGAGCTCCTTGCTGCTCACCCCCTGGTCACTCCCCTCTCCCTTGTTCCCTTACCCTCCTTCCCTTCCCCCTCTCTCCACGTGGCCACCAAGCTGGGCTGAGGTGAGCAATGCTACCATGTAATATGTCTGACTGCATTATTGTATTATCTCTCATGCTCTCGATGACTTTAATATAATACTTATATATCTCAACCGTACAATTGTGCATTACTGAACCCAGAAGTAGTATTACTGAACCAGTGAGTTCTAGTGGGTGGGGCTGGCTCCCCACTCCTCGGTGTCATTTTTTAATTTAATACTACATCTCTTCTTCAGGGGCAGGCTGGCTCCTCACTGCGGAGGGGTCAGGACAGAGAGGACCATGCTGCCAGAGGTCCTGTGGCAGTGCCTTCTAAAAAGCAGGGTGGTGGCTCTGGGATTCCGAAGACAGCTCTCCCGGGAGCCCAGCCCTCCGTGAAGCAGTCCTATGTCTGGGCTCAGGTCTCAGCGACAGGCCAACAAGGCAATGGATTCCGGGAAGGGTGACCCCTTGAGGCCCCAATCTCAGGATCACCCCTGACAGACAGACAGCCCGGGGCCAAAACACGGTGGGCCACGCAGGAAGGCCTTTCAGACACGAGGACCGAAGGGCACGCCATTGAGGACCTCCCGCCCCGCTGCTTCCTTCTGGAAAGGTGTGAGGACACAGCCCCAGTGAGAGGAGAGGGCGCGGAGCGGGCTGAGCACACTTGACTGCTGTGCGTGCCCGGTCACAGGCGAGCAGACAACGTGTCCCGTGTACAGGAGACCCGACAGCTGACATGCTCACACTTCGGCCATTCCCAAAGGAAACCCAAATCCTCTGGTGGAAGGACCTTTTTGGCTCTGGCTACAAAGGGTGATGAATCATCAAGGCACATGAAACCAAATGCTAATAGCGGTGAGGCGGCCACTGTAAAGACTGTGCCCTCAGACCCATCTCGGGGGCAGGGCTGCACAGGGGCAGGCCTGAGCCCACGCGGATGTGGAAATGAACGCCGGCCCCTCAGAGGCAACCCCACCGCCCTCCCCAAGTGCTGAGACCCTGGTTCCAGCAGCAGATAGTGGGATTCAGAAATGCTGCTGCCCGGGAAGCAAGAGGCAGGGCCAGGCAGTCAGTCAGTCTGTCTGAACGTCTGTCTGGGGCCCCCCTGAAAAGCCCGGACCAGGACCCACTGTGGCTAAGTGTGGAGGTGGTCTCCATTCCCGGTCTCTCTGGGAAGGGTTCGAAAAATGGTCACAATCAACTTGATGGCAGTGAGTGTTGAGGCCAGTTATAAATAGTAAGTCAGAAAGCACTGACGTTCCAGAAAGCACAAAAACTTTTCTTATGTCCAGACGGTCAGCTGCTGGTTCTTGATACATCCTCCCTCGCCATCTGGACGGTGTGTCCACGCGGCTTTCCCAGCGGCACTTTCACGGAAGCAGACCGCCAGCACCCTTGCACGTGCTCCAGCTGTTGACCTTCAGCTAGTGCCTGAGCAGACGCTGCGCATGCCAGCCGAGGACTTGCCCCAGCGCCCGCGCAGCTGACAGCACCCGCCGGCACCACCAGGGCCCCGCCTTACCTTTTTGCTGTTAAGTGAGAAATTGGCTGGGGAAGTCTGGATCACTCTGGGCCCTGAAGTGTAAACGGGGGGGGGGGGGAGAAAAAAAGGAACAAGGCAGAGATTGGATGGAGAGGGCTGCTTCGTGGGGAGTGTGTCTCCATTCCTGGTCTCTCTGGCTGTCCCACCTATCAAGGACACAGCCGCCCGGCCCCTTGGCTGTACTTGGGAGACATCACACGAGGTCGAGTAACGTCTCGATGTTCCGTTTCCCCTCTGTCGTGCACGAGCCAGAGACAACACTGCCACGTGGACTACGGAGCTAATGTACAAAGGCTGCTGCTACAATCCGACGTCTCTTCACCCAACTAAGGGCGGCTGCCCAAACCTTCCACGGGGGACTCCGAGAGGTACAACATGCACCCAGACTGAAGGACGTCCCCGAAACAGACACACAGACGCCACAGGTTCTTCTGTGGGTGGCTCCTGAGAGCAGCCAGGACACCCTGGGAGGCTGACTTTCCTGAGCACAGAGTGGGGTGGTCCTACAAAGCTGTCCCCTCTGGCTGGTTCGGGCAGCCTGCCACCCCAAAAAGGGTCCGGGGACCCAGCGCTGAAGGGGTGCTCTCCACACAGGACGGAGGCTGCTGTCCAAGCGAGGTTCTCATAGGCCACATCTGAGCAGCCCCTCTCCCAGGTGGGGAGGCAGCCTGGCTTCCTGAAAGGAATTCCAGCGCCAGAGCCCCAAGCCCCGGACTCGGCTCTCAGGTGACTGGGCTGGAAATGAGGGGGGCAACCTCCCTCCTGTGGGGGAAAGGCTGAGAGTTCTCGGGGTGTCTGAGGGAGGGAGTGGGCACACAGGTAGGCCGAGGCCTGGCTGAGACCAGGGACCCTGAGAATATGGGCCTGCCCTCCCAATCAGGAAGGATTCTTGTGGAAAAGTCACCGTGGGGACTAAGGTCATCTGAGTCTGTGTGATCTAACGGGAAGGGAGAGGTTTTCAACATCATCGTCATCACCATCAGCTAAACCGCGCCGAGGCTCCCCGCTGCCCCTGCCTAGGCCCAGCCCAAGGTCCTGATTTGGTGAAGACCCTCACTGTCCCCGAGGCACCGGTGCCTCTGGAGTGGATGAAGCTCACTGTGCCTCACACTTTGGGGTGAGTTAATCAATTTTTACATGAACACCTCCCTGTACAGAGGTATCACTTGGGGTGGCAGGGCGTGCGTGGAAGAGTAGAGGTGGGAGGGCGGCCGCACAGCCTCCAGGCTCGGGTCTGCACCGGGATGTGGGAGGACCCCGCAGGCGGAGGGCTCGGCCTGGAGAAGTGAGCATGGCCCTGGTGCGGCCCTTCAGAGGCAGAGTGGTGCCAGGTACTGGGCAGGGGCAGGGTAGACAGAGGTCTACAGGGCCTGCCCCTGTGCCCACAGCCACAGTGAGGCGCCCAGGCCCCCACCCCAAGCTCACAACCACCATTTTGGCACTGAAACCAAGCCCAACCTGATGGCCACTTCTGCAGCCCCAGCACCCAGCACCCAGCAGCTTCTGGGCACAGCGGGCACTCAGGAAGCACGTGCTGGTCAGAGAGCTGGCTGTCAGGGTCACTCGCGCTGCAGGCCCGTGAAAACCAGGACAGGAGAGTGCGGGGCCTCTGCCCGAGGCCCAAAGGGCAGTGGGTCTTCGAGTCCAGGGGCTACGGGGAAGGGAGCCAGGGGAGGCCCAGGGACCGTGGGGGAGGGGGACGATCAGTCAGTGTGTAACCTACCTTTGATCCCCACGAAGATGGTCAGGCTGAAGCAAATGAAGAAAACAACAAAGACGAGGACGAAGTGGCGCTTGGAGAGCGTGTAGAGCCGCATGGGCGCCAGCCTGCGGAGATGCGGGGCGTAAGACGGACGGACAGACAGGGGTAAGACAGGGGGCATGAGAGAGACAGGGGAGACGGGCAGGAGTGAGGTGGGGAGCATGAGACAGTCAAGGGTGAGATGGACAGGGTTGACACGGGCAGGGGTGAGACAGACAGACAGGGGTGAGACGGACGGGGTGAGACGGACGGGGTGAGATGAGCAGGAATGGGACGGGCAGGGGTAGGACAGACAGGGGTGAGACAGGGCATGAGAGAGACAGGGGTGAGACGGACAGAGGTGAAACGGACTGGGTTGACATGGGCAGGGGTAGGACAGACAGGGGTAGGACAGACAGGGGTGAGACGGGGGCATGAGATGGACATGAGTGAGACAGATAGGGCGGGGGCCCACCCTGCAGCCCCTCATCCAGAGGTGGGCTCCTTCTAAGACCAGGGCACTTTCCCCGGCAAAACAGTGTCAAACACCCTGAGACTGTCTCAGGGAACAGGAGACATCCTTTGGGCACGTGCTCCTTAAAAAGGACCCTGCCACCCTGTCCCTCTACCTCTTCGCGACACCCCCCTCGACTATATCACCCCTTGATCAGCAGCCTCAGACACCATCAATCAGTGCCAGCTGCAGGCCCCCAGTGCCACCGCCCTGTCCCCATTGCTGTCCACACCAGCGCTGGCCGCTCCTTCAGGCGCCCTCACAGGCTAAGACCTCCAGGTCCTCACCCACTGCGCAACGCTGTGAAGTCTGAGTCTGATGCGAGTAAACACGCCACCCCGAGGGGCTAATGGGGGCCAGCCTAGGGAACCCTGTGGGCAATCTCTCTGCCCTAGAGTCCCTGAGAGTGGGAACCAGCTGCTCAGCAGTGGGGGTGGGGAGGATCGCTTATCAGGACCAGAAACAAAGGGACCTCTAGAGAGGCCAGACTCTGTGCTGTGAACCACTGTCTGACACCCCCCACCACCACCACCTTCCCAAGCAGCAGTCACCAGATGGGCATGTCTGTGCCCTGATAAGCTGAGGCTGGCAGACCCTGCACCCCAGTCACACACTGAAGAGGGCAGAGCCTGTGCTTCATTGGTATTTGCTTTGTTCCTTCTGATCTCTACTCTCCAGTCCTGCTGGGACTGAGCATGCTGCCAGGAGGGTGGGGGTGGAAGCTCAGCTGGCACACTAGGAGGAAGGTACAGCGGCCGGGTCATTTCCCAAGGTGCTGGTAAGTACCACTTCCCTACTCCTCAAACCTTTCCCCCTCTACTCCCACCCCTTCCCCCCACTGGAGGAGGAAATTGGTGGCGGGGCCTTATCTGGGCCTGGGCCAGGG